>NC_082597.1:62548994-62856494 GCF_030936135.1 Gavia stellata | reverse complement strand
GATTCCCTGTGCTATTAATGGAAAGAACTTCTGATCAGCAGTTCACAGGACATAACAGAGGTAATTAGCACACTTCATTATTGACTGTAGGAAATTAAGAGTCTTAAAGTCGTCTTCTGTTTATGTGGCAAGAGAATGTACAAGGAAAGGGTGGGGATGAATCCCCGCAAACTAGGTGACACTTACTGAATTTCTGCCCAAGATCCAGAATAGCCATTTCAGTCCTCTATTGAATTATAGTCTATGTATTTATAGAATGAAATGTTGCATTTATTTGTGTTACAAATAAATTTCACAGTGGGGAAAACTTCAAAATATTTTTTGCTGTTTGTTATTTTGAAAGGATTTTCAGAATTTCATTTGGAGGAACTGCATAGAAACATCCATATATCTTAAGCAATGGTACAGCAGAAGAACTGAGTAATGCCTGTATAGTTCCTTCTAGAAAAAGATAATGACAGGCATATTGGTCATTGTGTCCTTTCTTTCTTAGGTTTCTTCCTACTGAATAAAACAATCTATTCTCATGGGAATAATTTGCCAATACACTATGCTTAAAATGAATGGAATTGTTCTTTTCACTGTTTAAAAACAAACAAAAAAACCCCTGAAACCAATCCTCCCTCCCAACAACTACGTTTCTTCTTCCTAAAGACCTTTTGCAAAACAGTCCATATGTAATCTATTAAGGGATTCACAATTAATCAGTAAAGTGGAAAGAGGAAGGAGGATTCCTCAAGCAATATTAGCTTTTTAATGAAGAAAAAAGCAGTGGTGATGGTGAACACGTTGTATAAAAGCTAGACTACTAGGCAAAAATTGAATAGCAGAATTATAAATATTGACCTATTGATTACAGCAGATTTAAATAAATTTTTATCTGCTGTTAGACTCAAGAAAAATCTGTAAGCAGAGAAGCTTATTAGTATCATAACCCAAGGAATAGCTTTGGACTTCAGAGTGTAGATTAAATCCTTATGTAATTTTTTTTTTTAAGCTTTTTAACTTCATTCTGCCTGTAGAAGGCTTTCCGATGCCTGCCAGAACGCCTGGCCTTTGTGTATGTCTTTTTAGACTATTTGGTTTCTCTTCAGTCAACTGTATCTCATCAAACAAACTGTGTTTTATATATCCATCTTTGCATTTACATTTGTATTCTGTAAAAAGAGTTTGAATTAGTCTGTTTTGATGTAAGAATCTGCATTTCTAAGAGAAGTCCCTAGTGTGCAAAATTATTGTCCATGAGCCACAGTCAATTTTTCTGAAACCAACCAACAGCAGGAACTTCCTTATAAGCACAATAAAGAGGCTGAGAAAGACCGGGCCCCTTTTCTTTGCAGGCAGATTGAGAGGATTTCGGCCAAGAAAAAATACAGGAAAAAGCAGGAGGTGCAACTGAAATTTTGAACGTCATTTGAGCACGTGATATCTGGGAAAGGCCATGAGCCTGGCTACCCAGTGCAAGTCTGCTAGAATTCCTGTGATTTCTACTCTTCACCATTACTGTTCATATATTTTTGATAGTGCTGAGGTGAGTCATTTGTTTTGTCTAACTAACACTGAGGCAGGAGAATTTCTTTAGAAGTATTGCCTCTTGAAAGTGCTGGACCAATGCTACTGGAACCATTAGTGGATCAAGCCCTCTAAAGGGCAGTGAATACTATTGCTGATACACAATGGTTGTAAGACTGACCATGGCTTGCATTTAAGAGGAGCAGCAATTCTTCTCTTTGCAACTTTATATGAAAAGAAGTCTGGGTAAGGTAGAGGAATGTTATTACCAATATTGTCACAGGTCTTATCCATAAATTCTGCTGAAGGTGTATTTGTGTTCCACACATGTCACTGCAGATTCTTTTAGTGAGCTGAATCCTCTGACTCTGTATGATGACAGTTGACATACTGCTCACATGGGTTATAAGATGAATGAATCCAACTCTACCACACTTCCTTTTCACAGACCAGGCGTATGGTAAATTGGCACTTTGTAAAAATCCAAACACTTTGTTATTTGTTACCTGATGTTATTTTTTATTTAGGTTTTTTTACATTTCATTCCCTTTTAAAAAGAATCGCATTTTCATCTGAGTTGATTCTACTCATGTTTCATTCTTAGAAGTATAAGCCTCAGGTTTTAAGAATCTTTTCCTGTGAAGCAATAACATTGCATTATGAGTCCATAAAGTATTTTTACACTGCTTTGGATGTGAGGTACATTCTTGAGATATGCTATTTTGTAAGTAATTCTTGAAAAGAACACACAGGTCAGAGGTGTTTACAAGAAGCTGTGATGCCTAAAGAGAACACACAAATGCCCTAGTATACTTTTCATGTGGTAAGCTGAGTCACATACCTAATGTGTGGGTCTGGGTTTCTCCTCCTGGGTCCTAGCATGAGGAATCAGATATCTTTTCATTCTGTTATTGTGAAGTGAAATTCAAAAACTACAAAGGACCCACCTGGTATTCTCTCTTTTGTTTGCTATACCAGTCCTTGATACTAACTATTCTACTGTTTACTCCTGTCATTCATATGGTATTAGCACTGTGCTGTACCAAACCTTACAATATTTGTGATCTCTTAATTATAGTAGTAGGTCGTTCTTGCAATGCTTGTGATTGTTATCCAAGATCTAGGAGTGATATTATGATTTACTGGCTATTGTATCCTTGCAACACTTTTTCTTGACTATTATGTATGCCATCAATCTAGCCAAGTTGTACCTGCTTCTGTTATATCAATTACAGACAGGTCTTTTTCATCCCAAGCATGTGAACTTTGTATATGATTGAAACATCTGTCTCACAGAATCTGAGGAAGAGGATTTGCAGGGTGTTAATCATACAGTTTCTACACTGTGTTTCCTTTGTCTGCAGATGAGACTGTGCTACCACTGGTACTAAAAAGTACAGCCAGATACTTATAAATGTTTTCAAAAGTTACTGCACAGAATGGCAGTCACACTGGAGATTCCAATGGAAGCTGTCCAGGAGAAATCACCTAAGTTTCTGGACATATTATGTACCTCTATGCTAGCATGCCTTCTAATTCCCATAAATGAGGGCCTGTTGGAGTCAGCCAAATTACTCTGGCAGATGTCTGCTTCTTTGGTGTTGAGAATCCAGGTGGGTGGATTGTTGTTATCCAGTGCTTTCAGCAAGCTTTGAACAAGTCTATAAACACTGGTGCTGGGATTGTTAACTGTGGCAGTAGTCCACTGGACAGATGAGCATCAAGGTCTATGAAGATCAATGCTGCAAGATAAAGAATTACACAAAACTTTAATTAGAAGCAAAACCAACCTGCTTTTAAGTTATCTCATTCTAGTTATGAACTAATGCTGTTTTAATCAGGGATGTCTTTCATGAAAGATTGCATTGTTGTCAGTGAAATATCAGTAATTATTTGCATTGATATAGAATTGTGAAAGGTTTTCCTTAGCCAGAGTTACATTTTGTAAGACTCAGTTAATTTCCCAGCAAAAAATTAAAATGGTTAGCTTAGTATACCCCTGTGTTTAGCATCCGTTTGGCATACCTCATATTTTGAATATTAAGGGTCATTTTGCCCAAAGGCAAGCAGTATCAGCTATCTTCTTTGGGAAAGGTGCTGCTGCAATGACTTTTGCCAAACATGACTTCAACTTGGTCATTCATTTAGATGCAAGGTTTTGGATAAAAGTACTGTTTGCAGCTGAAATTACTCTGTCTCACCATTTCGAGGAATGCTGTCTGCCATTCATAGTTGTATCCACATTGATTTGCATTCAAAGAATAATTACTTGCTGACGGTGTCTGATCTCTGAGATGTTATCAGCATGCATCCCATAACATACTCTGTTTTCATTTTTGCTGGCCCTGCCTGCTATGGACATTGAGTTGTAAGTGATTTTTAGGGGAGCAAGGCTTCCCTGCCCTTTAGTCTACACATGTGGGAATGAAACATCTGAGTGCACATGATACTTATAGATGAGATCTTAATTTTTGAAATGGAAGTGGTACATATACACAAAGAATAGAACCAATAGAGATTACAGCTTCAGCTGGATGCTTCATTGCTACTTTGCATGGATAGTGATTCTTTTTGCATATATAGTGATTTGCCAGTGTTGTTCTATTTAGGATCTGAACTCAGTGATAGATTTTTATTCCTCACTATGTACTGAACCCTTGTTTACTGTGTCACACTTCAAAGCAGCTTGCCCTTCAAAATAATGGGCCTGTTAAAAATCAAAATCCCCAGCACTGTCTTAATTAGTATTATGTAGGTATGGTACAATCTTGAAATCAAGATCACATTTACCTATTGCTTACCCAAACCTAATTCAAAATTTTTGGAAACTTGAGCTACTAATCATTTCACAGATTTCATGTTTAAAAATTGCTGTTTAATGAAATTTTACTCATTAGTTATTTTTCTGAATTGCTAAGATTGGATTCAGTTGAACTCATTTACAATTTCTAAGATATTACTAATATGCAGTCATGATTAAGAATTGTTACCTGTTGAGTCAAAGATGCCATGTATAATTACAATCATTAATCTTAAATAAACATACTAGGCAATTCCTGGCAAGGAACAATCAGGTTTTAAGATCGAGATTTAGCGTAAAATCTATAAATTCCTGCCTGCTGGAAGGGCAACACAGCAGGTCACAAGCAGTCCAGCAGACATCTGAAGTGCACTGATGATGACTTCTTAACACAGGTTGACTGAAGAGCTGGTGATGGGGAGCACTCTAATGAACCTGGTACTAATAATTAGGAACTGGATGTGAAGATTGGCATGGCCTTGGCTGCAGTGACCATGAAATGGTGGAGTTCAGGATCCTGAGAAAAGAGAACAAGGCAAACAGGATTACAGCTTTGAATTTCAGAAGAACAAACTTTGCTCTGTTTAGGGTTCTGCTTGGATCAACCCATGGGATGAAGTCCTGGAGAGAGGAGCAGTCAAGGATTGCTGGGTCACCTCCTCTAAACTCAAGATTTGTCCATCTGAAAGTCAAGAGAAGGTGGTAGGAGGCCTGCGTTGATCAACAAGAAGATCCTGACAAAACTCAAACATAATCATAAGGGATGTGGAAGTAGTGATGCGTAACCTGGGAGGCTATAGACACTGAGTGTGTGGGGACTAGCTTAGAAAAACCAAAGACCAGATGGAGTTGAATCTGGCGAGGGGTGTGAAAGGCAAAAATGAGTTCTACAGCTTTATCAGCAGAAAAAGGAAGAATTTGGAAAATATAAGTCTGCTGCTGAATCGGGCAGGGGACTGGCTGCCAAAGGACATGAAAAGCCTAGGGTACACAACGCTTGTTTTTTCTCAGTCTCTGTTGATAGGATTTGCCTTCAAGAATCCCATGTCCCTGAGTCCAGAGGGAGCATCTGGAGTAATAAGGCCTTTCCCTTGGGAGGGGAGTATCAGGTTAGGGAGCATTTAAACAAACTGGACATATATAAGGGTGATGTCCCTGCTTTGAGCAGTGGGTTGGACTAGAAGATCACATGAGGTCCGTTCCAACCTCAACCATTCTGTGATTTATAATTCTGAATTCATTTTTACATCTCAGTGGAATCTCATGTTTGCTAATTTTACATTTTCCTAAGCATTGGTATACCATTAGCTTAACTTTCTTTTAATGTATAACTCCGGCTTCAGCAGATATATATTTAACCTACATTGTCTACCTGATTTATTAGTTCGTCTACCAAAGAATCTGGAATATTCAGCAAAAATGCTTTCTTCAGGATGTAAAAGTGAGTGGAAACAAGTTTAACAATAACATGATCTGTAAGTGATCAGAGTGAACTGGTTTTCTTTCTGATCTTTTGTAATTGTGCTGGTTTTGGCTGGGATAGAGTTAATTTTCTTCATAGTAGCTAGTAGGGGGCTGTGTTTTGGATTCATGCTGGAAACAGTGTTGATAACACAGGGATGTTCTAGTTACTGCTGAGCAGTGCTTACGCAGAATCAAGGCTTTTTCTGCTTCTCAGACCACCCCACCAGTGAGTAGGCTGGGGGTGCACAATAAGTTGGGAGGGGTCACAGCCGGGACAGCTGACCAAAGGGATATTCCATACCATATGATGTTATGCTCAGTTTATAAACTAGGCGGAAAGCTGGCCGGGAGACCACTGCCCAGGGACATGCTGGGCATCACTCGGAGGGTGGTGAGCAACTGTTTCCATTTGCATCACTTGTCTTTCTAGGGTTTTATTTCTTTTTATTATTATTATTTTAATTTTCATTACAATTTTAATTATTAATTTTTGTTTAATTTATTATACTGTTCTTATCTCAACCCACAAGCTTTTTCACTTTTACTTTTCCAATTCTCTTCCCCATCCCACTGGGGCAGGGGGAAAATGAGTGAGCAGCTCTGTGGTGCTTTGTTGTGGGCTGGGGTTAAACCATGACAGTAATGAAAATTATTCCTGTTCATTTACTTTATGAATAAATGTCTGAGTTTAAATTTTAGCATAAGTATTTCTAACCTGAAGTGATGAACTTGTTCTTTCTGTCTTGCAAGTCAAAAATATGTTTTGCAATATCACTGCTTTTTGCAAGAAGAATTTTAATCATTAACAACTTTTCTCAGCATTTGTATTTGCGACTTCTACTTCATATACATTTATAATGACTTTTAATTTTAAAATGTAATTACATTAGTGTATTTTACATTAATATGTTTAATAAAGCCATAGAACATTCCAGAAAATGTAATACAAGACTTTTGAATATGGAAACATTATATTGGTGGCAAATGATGGAGAGCCATATATGTAACCATATATTCATTGGTAGAAAGTGGTGGAGAGCCATTTTTTCTTCATATTTAATGAATGGGCAACAAATGCATATTTATTACATTCCATAGGGTTGTTAAGCATGAATAGAAACAGAAGTTGGAGAAAATACAGAGAAGTCAACTCATGTGGTATAGTTCCACACTTCTTGACAGTTTTGTACAAAGAATATGACCTACTTGACTTTTGAATATGACTTAATTTCTGATTTATGCATAATATTTAATCCTGGCTCTAAACTGAATATATACGTTACCAAAATCATGGAGTAATACGTGAAGAACTGTGTGGTAAGATATGAAGATGTCCCGGGTAGATGCCAAGCTGGTTCATTTGCCTCCTCCTCACATATGTAAGTTTAAAGATGAAAAAATATGTTTCTTACCATTATTAGGATATTTTTATAGTAAACTGGTGCTTAACAGCACTTACGTATTGGTCCTTATTTGGCACTCTCCTTGCATCATCATTTCTGATTACATAATCTCTTGAATATTTTTGTAGATGATGTCATAGATAATCTTAAAAACCAACAGTGTTTTGATGTTAGAAAAATGTGTGAATTGCAATCATCTGGATTTTTTTCCTGTTGTTGAATTTTTTTTCATAAACAGGCAAATATTTCTAGAATGGTAAGGAAATTGTTTATCATCAGCATACTAAAATGGGTACAAAAGCTAAACAGTTACATATGACATTCATTATATTGAGTAAGATTGTCCCTGCAGTATTTGCCACATGATGATTGTGCAAAATCATGCTTCCGATGACGTACTTAATTGCAGTCCTTTAAATATTTTGTCATTAGAAATAGGCAAGCTCTAAATTTTGCTAGGTATTGTCATTAACTTTACGTATTTTTGCGAAAGCTGTAGTGCTTAATGAAAAATTGTTTTTAATTATCAAGAGAAGCTTATATAACATTTCCTTCCCATTTTAAACACTAACTTGTTACTTCTTGTAATCATTTAGAGATGAACCTTGTTAAATCAGTTAGCATTTTATCAACCAAAAGAGATCACTGAAGTTAAACTTGTAATTAGACTTACACATATACCTGTTTTAGGAAACAGCAGAATTTGGCCATCAGATAATGAGCTAGAAACATGAAAATGTGGTGAAATAGAAAGCAGGTTGTTTTTATATCAAAATTAATTGTTAATTATAGTTTTAAATATAAAGATAAAAATATTATGTTGATTATGTATTCCTTTGTTTATTTTGAAAAGTATGATATATGTTGAAACAAGCCTGCAAATGAAAATGTAGTGTTTTGTTACCTGAGCATATGTGCCTAGGTTTACAATAGTTTGAAAACACAGTGGGTCTCTGCCACACAGAAATTTCATGTGTGGGAGGTTGAGGTCTTATGCTCTCACAAATGTCAAATCCATGACATATATAGGTAGTGTCATCGACTGCATTCTATATATACCACCTGCTATAGAACAGTTGTTTTAAGAATTAAAAAGTCTGAATGCAACTTTCTTGGTCAAAACCAGCCAGAATATTTAGTTACTATTAGTCCAAAAGAGCTCATAGGTAGAGCACAACCAATATAAATGCAAAACACTTCTGATACTGACCAGTGATAGCTTTTCATTAAAGTAAAAGTATCTGTGTAAATGTATACATAGAGAAAAACATAGTAAAGTTCTGGGACTGGGAAATGGGTCTCACTGAGATCTTTGCATTGACTTGACATTTCTAGCTTAGCCAGACAATGAAATATTTGATCTTACATATTAAAATCTCACAAGCTTAAAAAAAAATGTTGGCATATGACTGAATAGAACTCAGCCTAGACTTAAAGTATTTGGTATTTGGAGAGAAAATTCACAGGGAGAAGTGTAAATGTTTCTCTGTCAAGTTATTTACAATACTAATAACAGTAGTTACTAGTATTAGTCATTAACTTGTTAGAATCCCCAAATGCTAGCCATGTTGGTCTTGGCAAAGAGTGACAAAAAGCAGGTAATGCAGTCGAAAGTCAGTAATAAATTTTGTAATATTACATTACCTTTAAGTGTCTAGCAATACTGGATCTTGGAAACAGCTGGCTACGTTTATAAAAGAAGAGTAAGAGAGTCAGATATGTATGCAAATATTAATTCTAACTGTGAGCACTCTAGTTTGCAAAAGAGAAAAAGGATATGTTTGCTTCTCTGGGCAGAAGAACATATGTCCATGGAGGCTTCCAAAGGGAAAGCCTAGAAGATCACTACTGGCAGATGGTGAAGATGGAAAGCATCAAGTCAATAGACTGTAAGGCTGGTTTTTGTGATTTAGAGATGTTTGTAGGTCTTGCTGATGAGAAAAGGTTATGCTGTGAACTAAATGTAGCTTTTTCCCTTTCAAGTTGATCATATGCTATGTCCTATCTGGAGAAAGATTGCTTATATGTTTTGCTTGTTTGAGTAAGCATGGTTCCTTTCATTACTGCTAAATTTTTATGTTCATTTGTGGCTCCTTTCTTGATGTGTCCCCTGCATGCTGAACAAACAGAATGTCTTTCTACATATTGATAGTACCTTTCACCTGCGTGTCTAACATCATTTTTGCAGCTGAAAAGAGGACCGTGACTCCTCTTTTCTTCACCTTCACAAAAATTATTATCCTTATTCATTTTCCTGTAATCTTTTCTTATAAAAATAGCTTTTTTTTTTAAATTGTGTGTTCTTTCCTAAGATGCATGGCTAGTCTGTAAATTAAAATCAAGCATGTTTATTAGCTTCAGTATCAATGGAACTGTATCTTGTTTAATGATATTCTGTTTGTAGAACCTATGAAAGGAATGCACTTTTTGAGTTGACGTTGAGTTGAAAATGCAAGATAACTGGAAGTTTGTGGAAGACGGCTCTGTGCTTTTTGGAATAGGTGAGCTATCAGTTCTTTCTCTGATAGATAAGTCTCAGATTAATCAGAGGTTTGTGTAGACACCTATGGTAAATTATGAACTTCCTGTTCCTTTAAATTTTCAGATTAGGAAGGAGATTTAATTGGTAAATAATGAACCAACTGTAATGCCTAAAATTTAAAAAAGTACATGCAGAAATATATTTTTTTCTCTGTTTTGCTATATAAAGCCTGGATCAGCATGAAGTATGCTATATACAGTTTTTCATATGGTGTTTGATAGTCACAAAACTAATGAGATCATCGTTCTTCAGTCTTTGCCATCCCATGTGAACTATCCAAAAGACTATACTAAGATTAAGAAACTGCAACTGCAATCATATTTAGGCATGACTGACTATATATTCAGCCACTGAAAAATGTATCCTGTTAACAAAAGAAATACCTGTATAGGTGATTAGGTTCATGCACACATATGAGAGCATGACTGGAGCCCAGTATTTGATCTTTTATATAAGCAAAAATCTTTGGAGTTAAGAGAATAGAAGCTATATTTTTAAATTGTAACAGTAACAACTAGATCTCTACTTTTAATGTTGTCCATCTGCCATAGGAAGGGATGCAAGAGGTGATATATTTGATTTTGCATATATTTTTCTGGCATACGACATGCAAAAGTATGCTTGCGAATGTTACAAACCATTCATTAACTGCTACAGCTTACTCTTTCTTTATATCTATTATGATTCCTTGATTAGTATAACATGTTCCACTGTTTCTGTATAATTTATACACAGATTTGGGGTGCTTTCTCCAATACAGCATCCTTCCATTTTTCATAAAAAACATTGTAGTTTTAAGGTTTCCTGATAATTTCTGGCAGGGTTTTTTGTGTGTAATAAAGCTTGTAGACTTCTCTAAGTGATTTTTGTATCTGCTCTAGCAACTTGCCATTTAGCTAGCATATTTCAAATTCACTTTCAAAAGTCTCAAAATATGGGTTAGATTGTTTTAGCTATAGGCTAGTGGAGAAACATAGGGGTTTTTTTATAGTTGCCTGTGTACACTGTATCTGTTTTTAAGTTATAAGGAACAGAGGTTTTAAACATTAAGATAATTTTAAAAGGATAAATTAAGATTAAAAGGCATTTGGGAGGTTAATTTTGATTTTAAAATTTAGGAAATTATAGAACACATTTATTCGTTGTTAATTCATTTGTTTACCACATAATGTATTTGTAGTCTTTAAAAATATTCTGAGTTTGCAACACTGTGGAGAATCTGGCCTTCTAAAATAATAAGGCAATGAGTAGTAATCCAGTTATAAATGGAAAAGTTTAAAAGAGGAGCTGGAGCTGTAGTTAGCTAATGAAACAACCTTTGAGCTAAATCCTATAACTTCATCTTTTCAATCATCACTTTCCTGATGTGTATGGTGATTTGGGATCTGGGTGAGGTAAATAACACGACTAGATTTTGTGTAATTTATTCATGGGGTTCATTTGTCACTTCCAGAAGTGAAATGTGTTATTTAAGCACTTAATAATGCAGTCAAAATAAGACCTGTCTAAAGCATTCACAGGTATACAATTATCACATTTTAACTAGAACACTTGTTAAAGTGTGACCTTTCATGTAAAATACATATATATACAGCCATAAAAATACTTTTTGTTAAGAATTTATTCTGTGGAAGTATATTTGTGCTAAGTGCTTCTGAAAGTGAGAGACTACTGCTAGCAGGAATACTATTCATGGAAGGGGTGACAAATAACTGCTGCAAATGAGACTTGATAAATAATCACAGTTGCTTCATACTGTTTAAAGAATAAAAAGAAAAGTGGATTTATATCAATAAAGCACTTAACCCCATTTCTAACTTAAGCATGTCAACAGTATAGCTGGTGATTAACTCAGGCAACTCGCATTTTGCAGCACTGGCTCTGTATTACTGGCTTGTGTTACAATTATTACACTGTT
Organism: Gavia stellata; assembly: GCF_030936135.1. NCBI lineage: Eukaryota > Metazoa > Chordata > Aves > Gaviiformes > Gaviidae > Gavia > Gavia stellata. Next base: position 62,844,855 of record NC_082597.1, on the reverse strand, counting down.
CTATTGCCATCAAGGTTCCTAAAAATGGTTTTTAACATCATTGTGTATCTGTTTATCAACTGCTGCTGCATAGCTGGGGCAGGTAGTATACTACAATAGGATTGCCAGTAACATAACAGCTCTTTCCCAGTTCCAGGTTGGTGATTTCATGCGTAATAAGGGAAATTTAGTACGATGATGGTACATATTGGTTCTTGTCACTGGCATTTAATTTTACCCTCAAATGAGAATACTACATTAGTGTAATACACCCTACACTGATTTGAAAAAAAACAACCCTATTCTTTAGCAGAATGCTGGGGAACAAGTACTTCTCTCTGACATACACCATCTCATTCAGTTCTTAATTTTATATCTGGCTGGCTCCAGAAACTGGTGGGAAGTAAGAGCATTTGCACTACATATTTTACATGTGCCTCGCTAGGCCTAGGTAGTTTATTGACCTGTAGATTATTCCCTGAGAAATGTACTTGTAGTTTAACATTGTATCTGAATAGAAGCTGAATTTATTACCTAACCTTGTCTGATCTGCAAATAGGGGGCAAAATTCACAAAATGCTATTCTCCTTCTACCCCATGGCCCAATGGTCAGGCAATTTGTATGCTATTTGTTTTTGATGGAACATCATTTAGTTTTCACTGAGTGAAAATAGTACAGCTGATCATGGCTCCTGTGAACATCCTTTCCCACTCTCCCCTTAAGATCTTTGTATATAATAGTGAGATGAACAAACAAACCCCAACAAACTTGGGGCTGATTGAGCGCAAGAAGGATGTTCCACAAGAAATTCAACGTTCTCTAACCCAAAAAGGAATGTTGAAATTTCTGACATATACCTGATGATTTTTAGCCTGACACCTTAGAGAAATAAGACTTAGGCAGTCACACTGAGTGTGTAGATTTTGTGAGAGTGTGTTGTTAGCTTCTACCTCTCTGTCAATTTCTATGAAATTTGTTTGCAGGGTGGAGGAGAAGCAGTTTCGTTAAAGTAAGTGGGTAGAAGAAGAGAAACCCATTAAGTTCCCCAACTGAAAGACAAGCGTCTGTCTCAGTTCATGCTTTCTTAGGCCCTAGGGAATGAATGTGGATGAGAGTTCCAACTCAGGAAAAGCTTCAACTGGAGCTCATAATAATGACATAAGTTTGAAACAAACTAAGCTTTGTTAGTTCCAATACTCACAGAAGTGTTTGTTTAGGTTGAAACTAAGTACTAGTTGATGCAGCACCATTTAGAAAAATGAGCATGAGGTGGAAATTTAATCCCAGCTGTCCCAATGATTTATTCTATGACACTAGACAGTTACTTTTCCTGACCCTCTTTTGTTTTGTTTTTCTTCCATTTAAGTATCCTGCAGCCCAGGAGACTGTTAGCCTTCTTTTGCAGCAAGGGCACATTGCTGGTTCATGTTCAACTTGGCGTCCACCAGGGCTCCTAGGTCCTTTGCTGCCAAGCTGCTTTCCAGGCAGTTTACCTCCAGCATGGGGTGTATTCCTCCCCAGATGCAGGACTTTGCAGGACTTTGCACTTTCCTTTATTGAACTTCATTTTGTTCCGGTCAGCCCATTTCTCCAGCCTATTGAGGTCCCTTTGCATGGCAGCACAACCCTCTGGTGTATCAGTCACTCCTCCCAATTTTGTATCATGATCAAACTTGCTGAAGACGTACTCTGCCCTGTCATCCAGATCATTAATGAAGATGTTGAACAGTATTGCACCTAGTGCTGAACCTGGTTTACACCATGGGGTGCATGGCTAGTTACTAGCCTCTAACTGGACTTTGTACCGCTGATCACCACCCTCTGGGCTCAGCTATTCACCCAGTTGTGTCTTACTGTCTGCTCATCCAGCCCATATTTCATCAGCTTCTCTATGAGGATCTTATGGGAGACAGTGATGAAAGCCCTACTAAAGTCTAGGTAAACAATATCCACTGCTCTCTTCTCATCTACCAAGCCAGTCGTTTCATCATAGAATGTTATCAGATTGGTCAAGCACACCTCCCCACATCTTCATGAATCCATGCTGAGTATTCCTGATGATTTGTCCATGTGCCTGGAAATGGTTTCCAGGATTAGTTGTTCCATCACCTTCTCAGGGATAGAGGTAAGGTTGACCAGCCTGTAGCTCCCTGGGTCCTACTTCATGCCCATTTTGAAGACAGGAATGACATTTGATTTCCTACAGTTTCAGCCACTTCTCCCCATTGCCATGATCATTCAAAGATTATTCAGTTCCAAGTGGGCTTTGGCTTTCCTAAATTCATCTCTTTATGGTCAGACATTCCTTCCAGATTTCCTGTCCCTGCTTCTACCTTCTGTATTATTTCCTTTTTATGTTTGAGTTTTGCCAGAAGCTCCTTGCTCATCCATGCAGGCATCCGGCATTTTTGCCTGACTTCCTGCTCATTGGGGTGGACCGCTCCTGAGTTTGGAGGAGGTGATGCTTGAATATTAACCAGCTTTCTTTGGCCCCTCTTCTCTGCATGGTCTTCTGCCATGGAACTCTTCCAAGCAAATCCCTGAAGAGGCCAAAGTTTGCTTTCTTGAAGTCTAGGATTGTGATCTTGCTTTTTGCCCTCCTCTCAGGCTCCTGAAGACCACCATCTCACAGTCACTGAAGCCAAGGCTGCCTTTGACATTCACATCCCCAACAAGCCCTTCCATGTTTGTATGAGGTCCAGCAGAGCACCTCTCCTCTTTGGCCTCTCTGTCACTTGTGTCAGGAGGTTATCATCAGTGTTCTTCAGGAAACTCATGGATTACATATGCCCTGCTGTGTTGTTTCTTCAGTGGATTTTGGGATGGTTCAAGTCCCCCATAAGAACCAAGGCCTGTGAGCATGAGGCTATTTCTACCTGTCTGCAGAAGGCCTCATCCACCTGTTCTTCCTTGTCAGGTAGCCTATAGCAGACATCCAATATAATGTCAATGCATACTGCTCTTTAATGCTTATTTATAAACTCTCAGTTGGCTCATCATCCATCCCTAGGCAGAGCTCCATGCATTCTAGCTGTTCTGTCACATAGAGGGCAACTCCACCGCCTCATCTTCCTGGCTTGTCCTTCCTAAAGAATCCGTTTCCTTCCATTGCAACAGTCCAGATGTATGATCCATCATACCATGTCTCCATGATTGTAACAAGACCATAGCCCTGCAACTGCACACACATCTCTTAATTCCTCATGTTTATTCCCCTATTCAATGGGCATTAGTGTACAGGCTAATCTCCCAGAAAGGGTTTGAAGGTTTTTTCCATAGTGTTGCCTTGTAGGCGCTTCCTTGCTTACATACAAATACTTGAGGTGATCCTACTTAAGCTCCTTTGTGTTCACTTTCATTCACACCACCACTGGCCCTCTGCTCATCAACTGGGTTCTTCAGTTCCTCGCATAGCTGCTGGTAACTCTGTTCTTCCCCTGTCAAGATCTAAAAGCCTGAATCTCTTATGAAAATGAATCTTCGTTTTCTGTATTGCAAAGGTGCTTTTGAAAGTTTTACCAAAAGAAAGTTATAATCTCACTTGCTTTAAAATATCTTAATTTTACTTCATTTGTCATTTAATGATATACACTGATAGATAGCTAGACAGAGATACTAGTCATTGATTGACATTCGAGAATCATTCATGTCCTATTTATTGAATTCATATGTCTGTCTGGAAGACGGAAGAGACCAAAGTTTAGCAGATAAAATGATTATATTTTCAGTGATGATTTCTAAATTGTTTGTAAACATTTAAAGCCACAGTAGTTCATACATAACCTGGGTGATAGAACTTGACTTATTTATGCACCAGAAACATCTGTAAATAACCTTGAGTAAGGATCTTAAATACCCCCTCTGTCCTTGTTTGAAGATTTAACTTAAAGGAGAAGCCCCACTCTGACAGTGTGCTCCTTACTTCTCATATGAATTTATTGATCATTAGTTTCAATCTCTTTGGTGTATTGGGTTTTTGTGGCAAGGTTTTGGTAGTGGGGGGGGCTATAGGGGTGGCTTCTGTGAGAATTTGCTAGAAGCTTCCCCTGTGTTTGATAAAGCCAATGCCAGCCAGCTTCAAGACGGACCCACTGCTGGTCAAGGCTGAAGTCAATCAGCAATGGTCGTAGTGCCTCTGTGATAACATATTTAAGAAGGAAAAAAAAAAACCAACCCAGCTGCGCAACAACCTGCAGAGATGGATAGAGGAGTAAGAATATGTGAGAGAAACAACTCTGCAGACATGAAGGTCAGTGAAGAAGGAGGGGGAGGAGGTGCTCCAGGCACCAGAGCAGGGATTCCTCTGCAGCCCGTGGTGAAGACCATGGTGAGGCAGGCTGTGCCCCTGCAGCCCATGGCGGTTAATGGTGGAGCAGATATCCACCTGCAGCCCATGGAGGACCCCAGGCTGGAGCAGGCGGATGCGCCCGAAGGAGGCTGTGACCCCGTGGGAAGTCCACGCTGGGGCAAGTTTGGTGTCAGGACTTGTGACCCTGCAGGGGACCCGCGCTGGAGCAGTCTGTTCCTGAAAGACGGCACCCCACGGAAGGGACCCATGTTGGAGCAGTTCGTGAAGAACTGCAGTCCATGGGAAGGACTCATATTGGAGAAGTTCATGGAGGACTGTCTTCTGCGAAAGGGACCCCACACTGGAGCAGGGGAAGAGTGTGAGGAGTCCTCCCCATGAGGAGGAAGGAGCGGCAGAGACAATGTGTGATAAACTGACTGCAACCCCCATTCCCTGTCCCCCTGTGCTGCTGGAGGGGAGGAGTTAGAGAAAATTTGGACTAAAGTTAAGCCTGGGAAGAAGGGAGGGGTGAGGGAAGGTGTTATAAGATTTAGTTTTTATTTTCTCATTATCCTACTCTGATTTGATTGGTAATAAATTAAATTAATTTTCCTCAAGTCAAGTCAGTTTTGCCTGTGACGGTAATTGGTGAGTGACCTCCCTGTCCTTACCTCAACTCACAAGCCTTTTGTTATATTTTCTATTCCTGTCCAGCTGATGAGGGGAGTGATAGAGCGACTTTGGTGGGCACCTGGTGCCCAGTCAGGGTCAACCCACCACAGTTAGCTAGCTAGTCAGGAAGAAAAATAATCTAGTATTAAAACCTCAATCTTCCTCTACTGGAAAAAACTAAGTCAGTTACTAACCTGTGTTAGACTATATGGGTTGGGTTTCTACAGTTCAGTGTCTAATGTAAAATACTGATTTAACTGCATAAATTACATAGTTTATTGTCATAATATAGCATGCAAAACAGCGACTGAATTTCCTTTGCTCTGAAGCAGTGAAGTTTAAACATAAAAATCTTGCACTGAAATATGTATTGAGATTATGAAATCCAAGAATTCTTACACATTGTATAATTCATTGCTATTCTGTTGTTTTGATTTACTAACATGCATAGGTTTAATACACCTGAAACTTTGAACCTGAAAATTAAGAAATTATTTTTGCTGTTTCTCACAATAAGGCAAATATTAGAAAACCGTAGAGTCATAAAAATAATGGAAAATGTATTGTAAAAAAGGGAAAGCATTTTTTGTGTTCTGTTGATACCTTTTATGTATTTGAATGGGTATCTTAACTCTGTGAAGTAATGTACCATATGCAAGTATGCCACTGTTTTCCAAATATACTGAATAGATATAGTGTCATGACAATAGGTTTAGGCATGAAATAAATTTTGCCGTTATTTTAGACTTATGTGGAAGGATGTTTATGGTACTCCTGGAAATGCTGCATCGAATTGCACTTGTTTCCCAGATTTATATTGGGCTAAAAGAAGTCATTAGTAGTTTGCATTTTGAGAGCATTATTGGTACAATATGGTGGTGTGAGTCACCAAAAGCTTAGTAACATAAAGAATTATAGCCTGAAGGAAAAAAAAGTATAGTTTGCCCATAGTACTGCATCTGATTTAGTGTATTATGATCAGAGATTTGAAATGCCTTTTTATATCTTGTTTTTCAAAATATGGATTTAGTGCTGTTAAAAGGTACTGAGTTGGAGTTTTGAAATGATTCCTCTGTGTCCTTGAACAGACACAGCACAGGCAGCAGCAATTTGCGTCTGTGAGCAGATGTAGCACAGGCAGCAGAATTCCCCACACGATTCAACTATGTGGCTTGAATAGGACCTTAGAGCAGTGATGGCAAGCTTCTGGGTTGCGTGTCGAAATTGTCATGTGTTCCCATTGTCAGTAGAACACAGAAAACTGGTGTTTGGTGCCTTTACTTCTGCTGTGCCAGAGTTCACTTTTCCCTTGTCTGTTGCTTTCATGGGCTACTAACCATGTGAAATGGACTGGTATGATGATGAGAGCAATATTAGCAGGTGATCAAAAAAAAGTAGTCATCATTTAACCCTTTAAGAGGCACGATAACACTTTAAGGTGATGGCATCTCAGTTTCCAACTTACTGTGTGCTTCTTAAGCAGCCTTAACCGGGAATGTAAGAAGTGTAACTTCCAATGCTTTCTGATATACACAGATCTTTCTTCAGAATTCACTATGTGAATTCACTATCTGAATGAAAACTATATATAGTTTTCCATGGAAGAATATTTGAAAGAAAGAAAATAAGCACTAATTTGGAACTGATGAAGTGGAAGATACTGTGATTTCATTTATGGGGAGCAAATCCTTAATTTAGGGTCTATCCCATGGAAATACAGTTTCTGTTACTTGACTATATTACAATATTTTGGCCATATACAGATAAAAGAAATTCTTTTGGCAGAGTAATAGGCTTTGATTATCTTACGCTGAAATTGACACAACAGTTCCGAGCAGTAGAAGTTTTATCTATGTGGGGAATTTTCAGTATAAATAGCTGTGAATCTGTTTTAGCAGCAGATAGTTTGGGATCTTTAATCTAGATAAAACTACACCTAGAGTTTTGTTTACTGATAGTTACTACATATGAGTGTATTTCTTATTCACTTCATGTGGAAAACTGAGGGGAAATCCCCCAAGCTAATTTTAACCTTTTGGTTGTTTCTACTCCAAACTGCATGAACTCATTCTGCCCAGTGTTCACAACACTGTCCTGGTTAGTTCTTTTTTCCTGGAGACTTCTTGTGTTTGTAACCATATGGAGCATGAAAAAGAGGGAATAATATCAGCTTTTTTAGCACATGCTCGCCAGACTGTGCAGCAATAGGAAAGGCTGCTGCTCTAAACCTCTGCTGCTGGGAGGTCTCATCTACTAAAACTAGCACTGTTAAAGTCCAGCATTGACTTTGTATTTTCAGTGGTGCTAACATCATTGAATCTACATATTTGTTGATGCTTTTGTATTCTATAACCGTGATATATAGTGATACTGCTTATAATGATGTTACTTCATATTTTACAAAAATTCATGACTAATGTTTCATGACTAATTTTTCATAAGCATAGGCACTTTCATAAGCATTTAATGGAGGGAGAATGTTCATTGGATAGCTTTATTTCTTTAATTTTTTTGCCAGAAAATGCACATGGCTGGAGGACACATAGAAACTCCTAACATTCAGGTATAGAATAGTAGCAGCACCTCCAGTTTAAAACCTGATCTTAAATTCTTTTGAAAAAAAATGCTGTAATGTTGGGAATGCATGTAACCTTTAAAAGACAGAACTTGTAGAACTTAAACTGAACAGTTTAGAACAGAATAAGATAATGGTGCCTACTTTGTATTTTAACACTAGTATCATGATGAATCATCAATACTGTAGACGACACAGGAAAAAAAAAGAAAACCAAATAGTTCTATGAAAACTTTCCCGTTTATGTTTATAGTTCAGACTATAGCCCTTCTTTCTGTGGGAGCGTTAATACGATCTTAGAATCACAGAATCATTAAGGTTGGAAAAGACCTGTAAGATCATCAAGTCCAACCATCAACTAACACCACCATGCCCATTAAACCATGTCCCACAATGCCTTGTCCACATGTTCCTTGAACACCTCCAGGGAGGGTGACTCCACCACCTCCCTGGGCAGCCTGTTCCAGTGTCTCACCACTCTCTCAGTAAAGAAATTTTTCCTAATATCCAGCCTGTATCACCCCTGGCACAACTTGAGGCCATTTCCTCTTGTCCTGTCGCTAGTCACTTGGGAGAAGAGACCAACACCCACCTTTCTGCAACCCCCTTTCAGGTAGTTGTAGAGAGCGATAAGGTCTCCCCTCAGCCTCCTCTTCTCCAGGCTAAACAACCCCAGTTCCCTCAGCCCCTCCTCATAAGACTTGTGCTCCAGACCCCTCACCAGCTTCGTCGCCCTTCTCTGCACATGCTCCATCCAGCACCTCAATGTCCTTCTTGTAGTGAGGGGCCCAAAACTGAACACAGTATTCTAGGTGCGACTTCACCAGCATCAAGTACCTGTTATTATGACATAAAACTTGTAGAAACTTACTGTCTTTGACAATTCTACACCTTACCAAATTTCTTCATACATGCAGCCAGTACAAAGTTGTTAGAAAAAGACAGATGCAATGTTACATCTAACATGATCATGCAAGATTTATTTCTCTATGAAACCAGTATAAAAATATTTTAATGAGGAAAACTTAGTGTTTTATAGGATTTGTTCTTTTTTGTTTCATAAAAATTATCACAAACTAAATTTCATGCTTATTATGTTATTGATTCTTTTGTGTATCCTTCTACCAAAGAATGTTAGAAGAGTTCTTAATTAGATTCTGTTAAAGAATTTTTTTTTAATGGAATTCAAGGTGTTAAGATGCTTTTTGCAAAGTGGGATTTTTTTCTTATACGTAAGTAACACACCAGAGAGCAACTTCTTTTTCTGTCAAGGCAAATTGGAGCAGAGCATAAAGCTTGGCACAAGCTTGTTCTTCACCATAGGTATTTCCACAGTTATTTTTGAAGGATTCTTCAGTCTGACAGTGAATTCATAGGACTAGCTGATCTACCTGCCTAAAGGAGACAAAAAGATAGCTTTGTATACTTGTGCAAGGTCCTAACACCTGGCAAAACTATTCTTAGCATAAACACTTAAAAGATTTAAAAGAATTTGTTTTGTTCTAACAGCTCCTACAACATGTTCATGTGCTGGTTTATTTTAAAAACATTTTTTAATTGGTTAAAACATCAAAGCCAAACAAAACTGTAAACCCACCCCCCCAAATCCAACTTTTACTAAATTAGTCTGGATCAGTGTACATTGGGAATGCCAGAGCTGTTTAAATATAAATTTAGACTGGATCTAAACTGGGCTCCAAATCTCTTATAAAAGTGCTTAATTGTAGTCCAAAAATATATCTCTGGATCTTGCTTAAACTTATAGTACTTGAAAGCATAAATACTTACTCCTACTGAAGTTACTATGAATTTTAAATATATTGCTTTTACAAGAAAGTATATTAACTTGTCTGTAGCTGTTTGCTGCTATTTACTAGTGAATCTGGATGACTGCAAGAAATCTAGAAAGCTACTAGAAGTCTAAGCAGGAAAAAAGAGTACTTATATTACCCAGAAAAACTCAGCTGTAGTTTCAGCTGCCTAAATGGAAAATCCCCATTAGCTCTTTTCTAAAAAGACTTATATGACTGTGAGTCTACTTGATGTAGGTGATGAAACTAATTTTCTTAATGTAATTTTTTTTTCTTCTTATCATTAAAGTTTGCTTTTTATGATGGTAGCATTTTAAGAGCAACAAAAATGAGTATTTTATTTTTTTAATTTGGTAATTAAAACTCAGAGAGATTTCTACATCCCCCTTCCACGTTTTTTGTGAGATCTTAATTTGTTTCTGTTTAATGCCAAAGAGCTACTCAGAAGAGCATTTGTACTGTGTCTGGCTATTTTGTAATTGTTAGAATAACCTATTTGTTTTCTTGGAATTTTGTAGATTCCACTGTGATGCAAAGACACTGAAAAAGATTGCAGGGGAATGTCATAGAATCACCATCACTAGCAATCTCCAAGAAGTCAGTCATGGCTATGTCCATCAGTGCCTTTTATTTTTGGTTGCCTTTGCTTTAATGAAATAAATTTCTAATCCCAGGATTGTCTTATATTTTAAATTCTTTTGTGTCAGAGACATTGCTGTCTCGTGTTTGGATGAATGCATAAGTACAACAATTAATTAATAAATAATATATTTAGTCATATTTTGTGCCAAAAATAATAAAAATAACTCTTGCTAGAACATGGATTGAACTACTAGATTTAGTTACTTGCATTATTTCATCATTCTGACTCATGTCCATCTTTCTTTAATTTTAGAATACATGCATTAGACATCTTTCTCTCTTGTCTGCCCATAATAACTTTTACTAAGCAACTTTACTAATCACTAAAAGTGTAAGACACAACTAAAGCAGTAAACAATTCCAGACATGGTAGGACTGAATTATATGTATATATAAAAAGAGAAAACATTGTTTGATTGAAATCTTGACTTTTATGAAAATGTAGTAAGAAACTTCTGGTTGGAGGAAATATTTTAAAGCATTTTAAAATAGACCATCATAAAGGAAAAGCTATCTTTGACAGTTTTTCTTCTAGAGTTACTGTGTAGAACTTTGTCAGGATCCTAGGTAGTTCTTTTCTTTAGTGCTGCTGAGAGCCACCTAGCTTCTGCTGCATGATCTGGTTTTGGCTATCAGCATGGGGACTTGGGTCCCCAGGTGGAGGGCAGGCTCTGCACTCATAGTATATTTGAGAAACAATCCCATGGAAAAGCTAATTAAATAACAGAAAGCAGGTAAAGGGTTTAAAAATCACGGTTCCTTTTTAATCAGCTATTTTACTTCTAGAATTTAGGAAGTAGCCCACCTGTGAAGAGGGAAGTCAGCAAGATGGAGCTTGTGCTTTGAAATCCTTCAGCTGGTGGTATGGAATTCCAGGATGGAATTTTCCTGAGTGAAGCAAAATTGCTTAAGGTCACTGAAATTTTATTGCATCTCTTACACCATCAGCAGATGGAAAAAAGTTTGTCAGGAAAAGAGGAACATAAGGTCAAGTGAGTCCTATCAAAGAGTCTGTAGTGCAATATGATGGCCAAGTACAGTCCTTACAACTAATAGGTGGAAGGAAGTTGTAAGACCTTAAATCAAGGTTCAGCTTCTGCTTGCATCTGTCAAGACTTGTATAAAGTCTGGCAGGACCTTTGGCCTTGGTGATAGTGGAAAGATACCTGCAGACCCACCAAAACAGGTCTTGTTTTGGGAGGCTCATATAATACCACCTATCCAAAACCAGGCATAGAGAGCACAGAGAGGTGGTATTTGTCTCAGAGTTATAGTGCAGTTCTCTCATTTCAGCCCAAAGGGTCTCTGACATCTTTACCTGTTGTCAGAGTCAGTGAATTAAATGTTAAGGGATTGAAACCGCCTCAGCAGTGAGATAGTTCAGTGAGAACAAAGTTGAAGGCTGCTTTTCTTGATTTGGCACTCAACTACTAACAAGAATTGCATCTTGGACTTTAATAAGCTTTAAAGACTATCTGTTTTCAGGTTTGTCAGTAATCTCAAAACTGCTTTTTTTGACAGAAATTGTTACTCTTCCCTTTTTATCTGCTTGATTCTCCTTAAAAAGGTTAGATTCAGTGATATTGCTCAGTCGTGCATCTTATCCAGTCAGTTTTGAGTAATATCAGCTGCATTAAATATATGTTCAGAAATGAAAAATTCTAATTGTAGTTTATATCAGAGTTCTAAGAGCCTAGGTGATAGGCAGATGAATTCTTTACATGCTTTTTGGTGACATGATTTTGTTCTTGGTGATTCAAGTTTGTCATAAATAACTTTAATTTAGTCCCACTTTTTACCCTCCCTTTTTGTTATTAATTGCATTTCTCTCTAGTTTAGCCAACAGTCCTTGACTAATCAAACGGAGGTGATGCGAACTATGGAATGCTCTCTCACCAAGGAATGTGAACTTCTTTTCTATAGAATTATCTACCTAGCCAGTAATTCACTTCCAAAACTTTGTTTTCCTTTGTACAGAATAGAAGATCTATGTTTGGAAACATTTAATCATTCCCAGTTTATAAGTTATAGATTTCTTCAGAGAACTGTCACATAAAGCAGCAGTGGTAATCACTGTCCGCACATTTATCATCATTGTATGAATGTGATGAATTTTGAGAGGCTCCACAAAGGTGTTTAGTTCAGTATAATTAATCTCGTTTTAAAAAAATTTAAATGTTACTATCAATGTCAGTATTTCCATATGCACAAAATTTAGCCATGAGATTAAGTAACTAATTTCTCTTAAGATGGCTCAACATCCCGTATTTCCTCCAAGATTAGTATGACCTCATTCTGCACCATGTCAAATTATGTTTCTAATCTAGGCCAACAAACACTTGTGTAAGAATACTTTTTTTATCTAGTGGAAAAATGAGATCTTGACTAATTCTTGGCTGGTATTTTTTTGCTTTTACCTGATTTGTTTCCTTTTTTTTGGTGTTGACGTTTTCTGTGCAGCAGGAAATCTCCGGTTTTCAATCAAATACACTTGCATGTTTTAAGAAAAATTTATACTTCTTTTAGAATTGAGGAAGTTTGTTTTATTTAAAAGTAGGATCTGTAGCTGTCAGTGGAAGTTAGTCTCAAGCAGCAGAAGTTAAGGAAAATAAAATAACTTTAGTAAATTAACTTAAATTTAAGAAATCTGTACTTGGATGTTTTCTGATTGCAATTCCTATTTCCTACTATCTAACTGAAAGCTTTATATAATTTCCACTAACACAGGAGTCTCAGCTCATATTGTTTGGCTCTTAGCTGGATTTCTTCTAATTTCTTTTCAATTTTAGTCAGAAACCCTTATGACATTTTAAGAGATTTGCAATCTGTAGCAGTCATATTATACAGAACAAGAGGAAAAGTCTGTGCTTGGTCTTCTGTTTAACAGGAAGGCTGTCTCCAACAGAAGTGCTCCACTGCTATTGCTTTTGCAACATATCATTACAATCAGTATCATTTGTTCCATGCTTTTTCAGCATCTGTGAAGCAGCAGCTGGTTACTGCTTTCTTCATCATGAAAGTGCTTTCAAGGACATTGGACTAGAAACTTCTAGGAGAATTTTATTAATTTGCAAACACAGAAATATGAGTATTTTGATGTTGGTTTCAAATATAGGTCAAGTAAGATGTTAAAAAATATTGGGAAAGACTTATCTACCATGGGAATGTGTGTGTTCATCAAAAGTGAAAAATCTTCATGGAAGTAATGGAGTTTTCTTCTCATAATTTTCATGAACCTCCATTATTTTGATAATTTTAATTCTCTTCTTTATAATTTCCTTTTATTTTGGTATGCATACCAGAAATACAATTGGTCTCTTTAAATCTTCATGTCGACATATAATGTCTGCATTTAATACACTTCACTCCTGGGATTTACACAGCTCTAACACAAATAAATCTTCAAACAGAAATCAGGGCACATTCTAGCCATGTCTAATCCTTCTGCAAGATTAAACATCTACAAATAACACTTAGTTGATAGCCACCAGCCTACATTTTATGTATGTGAAGTTTGGCAAAAAAAGCAAAAAGATTTGGACATCTCAATTTAGAAGGCATCATACTCTTGGCATGTCCTTTGCTTATTTGTTTTTATGTGTAAGTGGGATTCCATTTTTATGGTAAATCCATCAAGGAATGTATCACGAAGAGGCAGTTGCTGTCTTAGCTAATCATCAACTTCTTTTTAGTAATAATTCAACATAAATTTGGGGAAGAGAAGATCCAAAAGGATCAACACTTAAATGTTTTAAATAGGTAAGAAATGATGGTAGAGGCACTATGGGACATTAGAACATTAGATTATCTCAGTGCTTTCTCATATTCTTCGTTTACTTAAGGCCAACCCATTGCAGATGTTGTTAACAATAGCTAAAGTCTGACACAATCAAATACACAGTTAAGTTGCTTTGATGATACTTTAAGATGACATCTGTGTGCTATCTGTTACACGTAGAAATGCAAATTAATTCTTGGTTTCAAAGTCCTTCTAGAATGGGTGAGACTGGTGATTTTGGAAAGAGGCATAGCAAACTTTGCTGTTTGGATTTCTCCACCTACCAACATATTGTTAAAGTATCTGTAATTTCATTGCACTTCCTTTGGTAAATATAAATTCAAGGAAGTACTTTAATTAGCTACTATAATTTTCCCCAGATAACTTAATTTATTTCATTCTGTTGTTACGAAATCACAGAATCATTGAGGTGGGAAGGGACCAACCTTCCTCTTCAAAGCAGGGTCAACTACAGCACATTGTTCAGGATCCTCTCTGGTTGGGTTTGATTATCTCCAAGGGTGGAGACTTCACAACCTCTCTGGGAAACCTGTTCTGGTGTTTGACCACCCATACAGTAAAAAAGTTTTTTTTGCTACATTCGAGTGCAATTTCTATTGTTTTACATTCCATTGCCTTTTTTTCTTTCACTACGTACCACTGAAAAGAGTCTCGCTCTGTCTTCTTTACTACCTTGCATCTGATATTTATACACATTCATAAGATCTCCCTGAACCTTTCTTGTGGCTAAACAGTCCCATCTCTCTCATCCTCTCCTCTTATATCAGAAATTGGAAATTATTTTGGATAGGTGAGGAAACCATCTTTTATATCTTTTTGATACAATTCTAAAGTTTATTCTAACTCCCTCATTGATGTATTTTCGTAATTCCTAATAATTTTATTATAGTTATGCCAGTGCTTATCCTAATATCACATTCTTCCCCCCACCTATTAAAATATCTCCTCTGTCCTCTGCCTGTCTCGTTAGTGTGTAAAGTAAAAGGATGTGTCTAATCATCAAATATTTCTCATTATAGCTTGAAAAATTCAAAAATTACAATAAGTGTTTGCAGTTGTACTACCTTTAAGGTGTAGTGATTGGAACTAATATTGTGGAATACTAAAGCACATTTATTTAAAAGGTCTACTCTGCTTTTGATTTCTGCCACTAGGAGATGAAAGTGGTCCTTTCAGAATCAGCACTAGGAAAATTTTGGTTTGCTCAGTGCCTTTTCTATCCCTCCACCATCTTTTTTTTTTGTTTGTTTTTTGGAGTAGGAATGTATTGTGTTTGGTTTTTCTTTTATAATGCTTCCTTAGTGTTTGTGGCTCACCACATTCACACAATCATTTCTTGGTTGATAATCTGTTCTTCCCTCCCTCAAAATGGCCTAAAAGCATTTCCTCCCTTTGCCTTTTCCAGCATTTCAGCCTGACTTTCAAAAAAACCCAAACAAATGAAAAAGAATTTCCAAGCTAGCTTTTCCAAACTGGCAGCCTGGTCGCTGTAGCCCTGAATCCCCTTAAAGCCAAATATTTTAAGGGCACTTGAATTCAGGAATCAAATTTGCCCAGTAAATGCCAAGAGCTAGGGTTATTCAGCTGGCCCTAGGGAATTAGGCCCTCATTTCTTACTAGAAGACTTTGTGAGGACATCACCTCTAGTTCTTGGCCCTTTAAATTTGTCACTGGTGATTGTATTTCTGAAATTGCTCTTTTATTTAAGAGCTTTAAAATTCCAGCAAAACCACTGACAGAAGCTACCTATGTTTCTCCCTAATTCTTTTTTCAGTAACACTATCATATTTCTAATTAGCTGTCCTTCTTCAAAATTTCTCTTCCCTGAATTATTTGTAACTTCTCAGGATAAATATTCCCCAATTGGATTAAATGCCTGCAAGTTTGTACTCTCAACTACTCTCCTCTCAGTGAGGGACATGAAATGTGACCTCAAATTAAAAAGACCAGGCAAAAGGCATTTCATGGGGCTTGCACACGGTAGCAAGTGCTAAATGTTAAGATTTGTACTCTAATTCTGATGGTTACTTGGAGACGTCTCATTCTGGTCAAGCATCTTAGAATCTCATTCTGCAGAAATATGTAAGAGGTTTTCAGTATCTTTCTCACAAATCTTTACACCCACAAATGAAAACATAAAAAATCAATAGCAGAACACTTTTTTTTTTCATTGGAGTATGCCTGAAGAGAATCATTCTTTTATGCAAATTGCAGGATATAAAAATAAATAATAAAACACAAGATTATGAAATAAATCAAGGTATTGTGGTTTCCTAAGTACTCAGCATTTAGGGAAACCACATCCTCACTCTTTTTTTTCTCATTGATTTGAAAATGAAGATATATGAACTCCATCTCTTTTTACTGTTGGTATACTCCTACTATCCTTCTGATAGTAACTGAAATGAGGCCAGTTAACCATATGTTGTCAGGGAACATGGCAAGGATAAAATAATGTAGCAGGAACTTTCTTTTTCTTATTCTTGATTCAAGGGTAAAAGATTTACCAGATTATTAGAATTTATCCTCTTTCTTCCTCTAATTTTTTTTCAGCACTCTTTACACTTTTCTTTTTGCTGAAGTGTTGCTGAAGTGTTGAAAGTACATGCCTCAAGCACACAAAAAGAATTTGCAAAAAAATTTGAAGTCCATAGTGTCTCTCCACCCCCATGGTGGACTTTCTTATCCTTACTTTTTAAATTCGTAGTTTTATAAGAATGATGAACACTTTTTTTAATTAAGCAAATTTAGCTATGGAGATAGAGGTTGTGGGTTTTTTTCTAACTTACTGGTTCCTGCCATGTGCTGTTGTTCTTCATATTAACTTTTAGACAGCATTTTCATTTATCAAATCTAGCTTTATTTGGAAACTCACTTAAGTTAATGGTTAAATTCCTTCCTTTTTTTTTTTTTTTTCCCTTCCCTTTTACCCTTGCCTATGTATTTATGAGCTTTGTAATTGTGGGGAATGTTATGATAATATTACCCATATAAAATTTTTCAGTAACTGTGCAATACTTCAGATCTGTCTTGCATCAATCACATTGAGCCAAAATCTATGATTTCTAATCAGTAAAATTCTTGACTATAGTGGGAGTTTTGCTCAATTTAAGACCTGCAGTATTTGGCCTGTAGTTTTTCCTGTACTAAAAGAACTTGATCATGTTTTCATGAAATAAGTCTAGTATTCTTTTCTATTGGTTTTCCCTTCCAGGATCTCATTTCCTCCAAGACATCTGGCATGTAAAATTGGCTGACAGGAATGTTGCCTGGTGCATGAGCTTTGGAATGTTAGCACCCTAAAGCACAGTGCCATATCATGAGTGTGTTTTTCATAATGTCGGGAAGTATGAGTTTCCAGTTTATTCTTGTGCACAGACTCAGGATTTTTCTTTTAACAGTGCTTTGACCAGTTGTTATATGTAGGAGCTGAACCTCTAGCTGGTAACGTACAGAGAGCAATAACCTGTTCAAGTAATCAGTTTCAAAACAAAACACCAAAACTGAAAGGCTTGATTTCCTCTCTGAATTGAATGACATGAATACATTCAGACTGCTCGTAAATGATTTTTCCCCAACTTGTGTTTTTACTTATCTGTTACAAGGTTGATGGACTGTAAAAATATTTCCTTTGCAGAATAGTCATGCTTTATGTCTTTATTGTAAAACAAACAAAGCCAAACTTCAGTCAACCTAAAATCATTCTTTAGTTCCATTAATATGAAAGGAGAGGTTTCCATTGATCATACTAGATTTTGGGTAGGGCTTTTAGGTAGGATTATAGCTAAACTATTTTTAGTTTTCTAATATAAAGAATGTATAATTGAAATATCCAGAGCTGCTGTCACATACTGCACATAGCATGTATGAGGGGTATTATTCTCTTAGTCAGACTTGCATCACATTTGAGCTGTCATATATTCAGCTATACTGAAGTCAGGGAGCTGCAGCTCCTTTCAAAACCCTCTGAAGTTTCTGTGTCTGTCATATTAGACAGTCAGGTGAGTGCCAACTTGACTGAAGCTCACTGAACTGGATATATTGAGGCTACAATTGCTGCACAAGTTAGAGAAGTAAAGCTACAGAGCAAATGGGGGTGGGGTGGAGGAGAAGGTGCAAAATGAGAAGGCAGGGCTGAAAGCAAGCAAGCAAGCAAAAAAGGATTTGTTAAAATCAATGAGGAGAGGAGCCAAATATGCACTTCTTAAGCTTCCTCAGAAATACTGTGGTCAGTCAGCCCTGGTATACTTTCCCTATGCATCAATTTCTCAGGCTTTTTTTTCCTTGATATCACTGCTCCTCTTTTTTGCTCGTAGCAGCCTGATAATGTCTAATATGTAGCTTCCCACTCCACTGGCACATTTGACTTCGTTTCCTGTCTGGTTGTCCTTAATTCTGCATTATGCAAAAATTTTGGCTTTTGGCTGCTTCACATCTGTGGGATTCCAAGGGGAGAAATCAGATTATTTTTTTCTAATCAACATGAGATACAACAGTGAAGTACCCTACTATTTGTGAATATCTTCACACTGGCACTGTAACAAGTGTGTTTAAACTTTTAGGATTTCCATTGCTATGAAGGTAGAGAGCTTCTCATGATTTCTGTGTTATTGAAAGATAGCAAGTCACCAAAATTACACATTTTTAAAGAAAGTCTTATTTTAGAGAGCAGAACATTTTGCATGCTGAGCATAGCCTTGAGTGTCTGCTGAGAATTTGCACCAGAGACAGAACCTAAAATAATATAGCTGTAGAAAGGATACTGAATGGATCTGAAACCTGTGCCTGTTTCAAATTTCAGTTACTGCTTTTGCACAAAGGAAATAGTTTCTTGTTTGTTAGATGTAAAATAAGGCTTACTATGTTACATATATGTCCAGTTTAGAGGAACATTTTTTAAAGCTTTGAAGGTAGGTTATTTACAATTTTCAGCAAATGAGGTAGTTTTGTCAGAATGCTGTGTGCATAATGAATTTCAAAATTTACAGTAAAAACAGATTTCCACATCTCCTATGCAGAATTAAAGAGAAATGTGCAGGATATAAATTCTGAACTCAACTATGCATATCTGTGGCATTCTGCTAAATGTTTAATATTTATGTTTTGCGCTGTATATATTCATTAATATAACTTGCCTGTCAGACAATGCAGTTAATGGAATGCAACAATCTTTTAATGTGTTTTATTTACTCTTCCATCTCTTTCCAAGACTAAAAAAAACCCAAGCCTTTCATGTTTCCTTGTATGTCATGTTGCCTAGACCTCTGGTCGTTTTTGCATCCCTTTGAGTACTTTCCATTCAACACCATCTATGGAGTTTGATACAAAAACTGAGTACAGTATTCCAGTGGAAGCCTTAATACTTCTGAAATTGCTACATTTTCTTTTGATCTTCCATTTGTCATCCCCTAGTTTGAAAGATGCAATTTACCATGAATTAGCTCGTTTGGAAACAGCATAAATATTGAAGTAAATTTTGTTTGTTAAAGGTGAAGAATATTTCTTTTTGTATCATTAAATCTATGTGTAAAGTATTAGAAGAAGCTTTTTTTTTTCTTCACTGTGGTCTTTTTGTATTAGGATGTGAGAAATTCCTCAGCACAGGAGTTGTAATTTTGGATCCATAGCATCATGTTACAGGAGTGATAAGGCATTCTCCATTGCTATGTGAGAAGACTTGTCACACTTTCTCAGTCCTAGATTTTATGCTAATAGAAAGGTGAAGCATTAATATTTAAAACATTAAGTATCTACTAAGTTCATCCTAGGTATTGTAGGACAAAATGATGACATTTTCAGAGGACATTTTTCTCCCCTACTTAAAGGGAAGGCCTGGAAATTAAAATTTTCAACTGCTACATGTAGGTGTGATAAATGAGTGGAAATTCACAGTAGAGAAAGATCGAAACTTATTGGAAATTCCTCTCTCTATTTTCTCTCTAGTGAGTCAAGCAGATGCTAAGGTAAAGTTAGCAGTTAAAGATAGCAGAAATAAATTTTAATATAGCAATCAGAAATTACTTGTTCAGTGTCTCATGATGTCTAAAATTCTACAGTGAGGTAGGTGTGCATTTGTTAATATGGATGACCAAAATTAGTACTTTAACCCCAAAGCTGTAACTTGACATTTAGCGGTGTCCCTGGGTCAGCTGGCATGCCTCTTCAAGTTTCTACTGTGGATTAGGTCCTCTGCATGCTCTAGAGCATCAAAATGAGAATATTGAAACAGATGTTTTCATGTGAAAATGCTGCTTTGTCAATACATAAATTTCACACATAATCCTCTACATTGAAATGTTTTTTTAATGACAAGTTTAAATTCTTGAAATGTTCCATAGTATGTTTTCCAAATATAAGTTTGAGGCAGTCATATGGCTTTTTCAAAGTAGGAAAACACGCACTAATTCATAATTTCTTAGTTATGAATCTGATCTTCTTCAGATCTTGAATTTAAGGTGAGATGAATGTTTTTCTTCAATCAATAATGAGATGCTTACATGTTTCTACTGCTTTCTTCTTGACAAAATATTTAAACAGAGATGTCATTACCAAGCCTTTAAAATAATCAAAATCTTAGTCCTGTTCTGAGCAAAGTGCATGACAAACAATTGGCATGTGAATTTCATGTATTGTCTTTTCCGTATTCAAAAACTGTCTAAATTTCATTTGATTAAGCATAAAAACCCTCTGTGAATGCCATTAGGAGTATTGAAGAATACTCAATTTTTCATTGTCTCCCTTTGTTGTTGATAAGACATTGTTAAATTGCATGTTAGTCTTTCCTCTTATATGAATACAGTTTTATTCTCCAGAGACTGAAGGAATTGTTTTCACAGTCAGATTTTTTTTTAAGCATTTCCTTTTTCAAATAAAGTTGGAAACTTTAATCAGCTGATAAATTAGTGTGTACTTGTTACAGCTTGTCTGATGCTCTTGTTTCTCTCAAAAATATGTTACAAGACTCTTAAATCATACCAGTGGTTAGAAGAGGGGTCTCAGTTATTGGTTTGTTATCTTCTTGAATTAGCTCTTTTTTCTTTTTTGTCTGTTTTGAAGCTTTTGCCTTTTTGACAGAGAGTAATGTCTGTTGTGCAGCCCTACTGACAGAGCAAGTGTTGAGAAATACGTAGCAGTTGCTGATTTCTCCTAATTCAGTATCAACTGGCTGCTTACATGATGTAAATTCTTGTTTTGGTCCCATCTAGCCATTGATTTCTCAGGAGATTACTAAAGAGAGATACAAAAACGCTTTACCATCTCTTTTGGTAGCTGAATTTCTGTATATTTTCCAGGAGACCAATGAGGCTATGTTTTGGCAGAAGAATAATAAAAATAAACCTGTTAGGAGTACATATAAAGTTTAGATTGCAATTGAAACTGCTGCATTTAAGTGTTTACAGTGTTTGTAGAATCCTATATCTGTTAGTTTGTAGGACTTTTTAGAAGTCTGTGATATCTGAGGACTGTACTATATGGTGTCTTCAGTAAGAATTCTAGGCTGATGTCAGGATACCAGGTTACTGTCTTTCACCTTCTGAATTTGCAGTTTGGTAGATTCTGATGTCTGAGACTTCTATATTTAACTTCTAGGATGAAATGTTAAAAGTGGGATAAATATATTCCCTATATATATACCTGATATGTTTACTTAACACTATCTTCAAATGAATATAAAAACTCAATTTTTCTTGGAAGTTACTCTGAAAAGTCTGGGTTGATTTTAGTACACAGGTTAAATTCTTCATTGACAAAAGCGGAATTTGAAACAGTGACTAGGAACAATTAAAAGGCAAACTTAAAGAAACAGTCGATAAACTTAAATGTATGAAGTAGCATTGTCCCATGACATATAAAGATAGAGAATCCCTTTGTAACTGTAAAAGGATGTCATAAACTTTTCAAAGGCCTTGACAGTACTTCCCGTTGACTTCAGTATCTTTCTCATCAGATCTATCCTACACTTGATGCTTTATTTCCCAAATCTAGAATAATAGAATGTCCGTAGCAAGATATTTGTTTTTAACAGCAAATATAAAATCAGAGTTGGAATTCTCGAGTGCTGCTCTTGGTTCTGTTATGGAATAGCTGTATATTTTTTAGCAAGTTAGCTAGAATTTGGTCTTTTGCTTTTGTCTGATGCAAAATGAAGATAATTCTGCTTCATTTTCTTCTGAAAAACAGCGTGAGATGTTCCATAAGTAGAAATAATTATTCATTCATGATCTCATAACATAATTATCTGTACTAGTTACTGTCAATTTTTTATGTTATGTTCAAATTATATGGCATACCACCTTGATAATGTGTTCAGGCTTCAGTAATCTGAGGCACCACATGACACATTTCTAAACTGAGAGTTTTAGAGGGGCCTTCATCATAGAGTATTATATAATTACTGTTATGTTTCAGCTTTTACATTTTTGCATTTGGCCTCTCAGTTTCCTGAAACTTTTGAGGTCAAAATTTTGCAGATTTGTTCTCTTCCTGAGTAGTATCTGTAATGGTATGTACACTCTGAAATTGGGCAAGTAATAGATATTTCTGTGTAAGGGGACAAGCTGGATAGGAAAGAATCCACTGTATTATTATGAATTATTGAGTATTGTTTTTAGCCAAATATTGAACAGAATTTTTTAGAATGGGAGAGACATTCCAAATAGAAGTTGCCTTTGTTTTTTCCATTGTTTGCCTTGATAGATTTATGAACCTTTCAAAATTTTACATTGCACATTGTCAGCATTTTGTGCAGCTGGAAAATCCCTCATCTACACAAGGTTGTGCGGCATACGTCCATGTACTTCTAATGATTCTCACCCTTTCCGGTTTTTGAGAGAATATAAGAAACTAATATAACAGGTCAGGAAGAAATCACAAGATGCTGGGGAAGCACTGTAGTGTCATTGGTTAAACTCCCTGATTTTTTTTTAAATCAAGGTGCCAGGGACAGTTTAGCTGTATCTGACACTAGTGTGCTGAATGATATTGAGGAAGTTATTATGTCCAACCCATAATAAAATGAAAACATTGCCATTCATTTCCTGCATTTGAGGATGTGAGAGCCATAATGAGGGAGGCTTTGTAATATTCTTTGGAAATTTTCTGCTTTAAGCAAATAAATTACTGTGTTTATTTGCTCTGGGAAGCTTGAAGGAATAGTGAGCACTGCAAAGGGGAGAACAAAGTTCCTTCCTCATGGCCTAGTCTTACTGTCTCGTGCAGAAACCAGGTAGCATGCAAAATGCTCTCCTGAGAGATTCTTTGGATGTATAATTACTAGAACATGAGGGATGGGGAAAGAATGTTTAGCACTGGTATTTTTTGTACCAAGAAACTTGTGCACACAGAAAACAACAGTTGAAAAAGAAAGAGAGAGAGAGAAGGCACTTACAGTACTGATGAATGCTCAAGATGTGCCAGAAAGGATAGCTTTAGAACAAGATAGGTAATAAAAGACATCTTCTGAAGTAATAATTTGTCAATACACTGGAAAAGTACTTTCAGATGAAAACTTAAACACACATTCACAGGGTATTCTTATCTTGGGTATATTGTGTTAGCTAAATGTGATTATATGGATGATTTCTAGGAAGCTAATGTCAACAAATGGTGGTGGAAGCTCCTTAATTAACAGTGTTACCTGAAAAGCAAAGATCCAGCCACATAAAGAAAACCAGTGTGTAAGGGAATTAAGAGTCTGTCTGTTGTTAGGAGACAGTGAAGAATCTTACTCTGTGAGAATCCTCTTTCAAAAAATCAGAGAAAGAATATGTGGATTTGATGGTCTTTGCGTTGGATAATGGAATAGAAAGAAGAAAGAAGTAAAGGAATGGAGAAAAGGAGTAAGACAGCATATATAAAAAAAATAACTACCAGAACAAGATCAAATCAAGGGATTTGTACTCTGACAGGTGAAAGAATCAGAGATATATGGATTATAGGAAGCCTGAAGTTTATACTTCATTATTTATTTGAAAAACATATAGTAATTTAAAATCCTCAAGTAAAATAAGGTTTAAACATACCTCTTATTAAATATTATTGAAAAATATCAGTGAAGGAAGTAGAAAGAGTAGACAGAGAAATTAAAAAAGAATAAAACTCATTGCATAGCTTTCTGTTGATGTAGCGAAAGGCATATCATGAGTTAATAAAACAATGAAATAGTACATCTATATTAATAGACTTACATTATATGGAAAAATACTTATGGATGTAGAATTATAATGATTTTAATAACATCACTTTTATTAATGAGGAAAATTTTAAATGGGCCTACTTACGGTACATATTTATGTACCGATTCAAGTACCTCACAGAATCTTGGCCAAAGAATCAGATGGCATTTCTGTACTGGTAATTCTGTAACTGCACTAGCACTTACTTAGAGCAAATCCAGTCCATTTCCTTGTTAAAAGGAAATAGAAATGCAAAAAGACTGAAAGACAAATCATGCCAACTAGAGATTTTCTTTATTTAGTGCCCAGGAAAGTTCCAGTCCATCTCAGAATAGAATGGCTAGAAAGTGTGTTGACGTTATCTTCAAGATTTCAGCAGTATTTTGGAGCCAGAATTGCTGGCTACTGGCATTCTACAGGATACAGAAATATGAGCTTCAGACTGATAGAAAGGAAAACCCTAAATGTCAGTGGTTACCCAGAAATGCAGTAGATATGTCCCCAATTGAATATGAGATTTAAGTTTGTGAGATGCTGATGAAATTCCTTGACTCAGTGGAGTCCTTGCCTAGTGATAGGGTTAGCATGCTGCAAGTTCAGCTATTAAGTTATCTTGATTTTGTGATTACAGACAGTATGGACACTGAAATAGAAAGAGCAAAAAGTGACATTAAGGCTAGGAGGAAATGTTTTAATATTAACTGGTGCTGTTCTGGCTGGCATAACAGAGAACATGCAGTATTTGAGCTAAGTTAAAAAGCTGGATAAAAAAGCTAAGTGCTGTTTAGACAGAACAAGAACAGCAGGAAATGTGTTTGATAGTATGTTGTTTTTGCAGAAAAGACTAATTCAAGTGTTTTGTCTGAAGTCAGTCGCTTGTTTATTGATTACTAAAACAACGACGGGATGCGCTTAAAGCAGTACAGGATTGTGTTAAACATGTTAAATTATCAAGAAATTTACTGACTGATTTGGCTCTAAGAGCCAGGAATGAGTTATGTGTACAAAAAAATATTTGAAGCTGGGAAGTACCAGCAATGATACCAATATACAGATGAAGATCTGCAGAAAGGCAGTGATATAAAGTACTTTTCGATAAGCAAGGATTTGAAGAATGCGAAATGAAGAAAACTATCTCCCTTGCACAGGATGAATACAGATTTTGGTAGGGATTCTGCAGTCAAGTATTTTCAATAAAATCCATATGAATCCAAACACAGGTAACAGACTGATACTTCTGTAATGTGAACTAGAATAGAAATGATGGATGTGACAGAAACATAAACCATTTGAAAGAATTAAAGAAAATATATATCTGAAATACCAATGCCTAGACCAAAACTGAACAAAACCTGGCTTCTCTTGTGGCCTGTTAACAGTGGAAATAACTGGTTTTCTCTGCTCTATCTGCTTTTAAACCTAAAAGATCTTAAAGTGATCACAGTTGTGTAGTTTGTTCTGTGCCCAGAGCTGTTTCACATCAAGAATTAAAATGCCTCCCTCTTCTGTAAGCTACACTGGGATCTGGAATCCATCCTGTATAGTATTTAACTCTTCAAAGGTCTTGACCTCATTGGAAGGCTGAGAGCATGCTTAATGGTGTAGTATCAGGCGCCCAAAAAATGCTGGCATTGTTGCTTTTCTTTTCCGAATTGCAAGCTAATTGCAGTATACATAGACTCAATGGGAGATCTGATTTGATTCCCTTTTCAGCCTGATGGCATTCAAACCTTTATTTCTCACTTCTTGACAGCATGCCCAAATCAGTAGACTTACCAGCTTTTTTTATTGGAAGGACTGGGAAGGCATTTTCTGCTTCTCCTGTTGCACTGTGTCACTATGTAGCAAGGGTATGTGATATATGGAACAGAAGGAAAAAGCAAATAAAAAAAGTGAAAACATTACTTAGTGGAGAGAGCACATGCTGAAGTGAGTCCGGGAGGGCTTGGAGACTGGTCCAAAGACAGTGCATTTTAATTGCAATGATTGTTGTATCAAAGGTTAAATCCAAGCCCCCCCCCAAACAAACAAAACCAACCCAGTGGTAATGTGGAAATCCTACTTTAAGCTTTGTTTTATCTGAGTTTGACTAACACTTTTCTTCCTGTTCTGTTCAATTTCTTTTCAACGTTTTGTTTGGCAAAATATGGAGATGACAAATGACTTCTTTTCAGAAAGCCAGGAGAAAATCTATGTACTACTGATGCGTAGTGCAACATGTACAAACTGTTATGAATGTTAATAGCTCTGTCACCCTCTCAGTTGGTAAAACATACTTCTCAGAGCTAACTTCTTTTCGCAGTGATGAGAGATTGGCTTAGAACCACCATTAATCAACTCTATCTAAAAAGTACGTTCAAGACATATAAGTAAAAATATAATGTTGTAAGCCAAAATTAAGGCAATAATGTGTGAATAAATGTATTTTTAACCAAGTGTAAAACAGTATGAAAATACAGGACAAAAACACACACAGCTGAATGAAGTTGCCCAAGTAAAAAAAAAACAAAACAATCACAGTTCTCCACACACAATGTCAGCTTTGCTGTTGATAGTCTAAATTTTTACTAAGCTTCCAGAAGTCCTTCAAGTAGCAATAGATTTCTAGATTGATTTTTCTCTTTAGCTGTGATCCAAAACCAGTTCCAAGTTAGGGCAATAAATAAAATATTTCCCAGTAAGTCAATACCCAGGCTTGGTTAATCTGCAGTGACTCTTTGATCAAAAGGTTCTATAAATTAAATTATCTGCATCTGAGGAAGTGCACAGTTGAAGAAATGAGCTGGCCACTAAAGTTTTAATTTTTTCTGAACTATTAGTAACAACTTAGACATTTCCTTAATCCCTGTGAAATGTTCTTATTTTGATTGTGTTAGCATAGCTTACCGTACCATCATATTTATTAACAAGTACATGTTCACACAAGATTGAAAACTTGTGGTAATGTACACAATATATATTATTAAAAACTTAAAAAAAATGTGATTAAGATTAGAAATGAATGGATTTTTAAAATGTTCTTTGGACACATTGCCAAATCCACAAGTTTTTGTGGTCTCTGTTAACTGCATCTCATCATCGGAAAGTAAGAATGAAAACACGTTTGTTATTGTTGGGTGATTATTTTTAAACTGAAATCTCATTAAATTGCTCAAGTATTATAATAAGACTGTGGGTTTAAAAATTATTGGCTGTGAATATTTAAATACAGAGAATTTTGTGTGAAGGATATTACTTTAGGGATTGTGCACTTAGAGATTGTGCACTTAGAGTCTAGAATGGCTACTAAGCCCGCAGGGTAAAAGTACAAGAAGTCAGAGCAAAGATAAGATGGGGAAACCAGTCCAGGAAACTGTTTTGCACTGTAGCCAAAATCAATATCTAGGGAAAAACCTTAGAACAAGGCAACATGTAGTGAAACTTTCCTACTTTCCATTGATTTACAATTTGGGGATTTCCTGGGCCAGAGGCCTTTTTTGTGTCTATTTGAATTTGCAGTGGTAAGGCTGTCCTCAGGCCTCCCAGAATCATGAGTTCACTGGTGGAGTGAAGCATTGCCCACAACAAAAGAAGATGGAATTATGGAGCACTTAAGCCAAATGGAGATGATACGCAAGTTCTTGGGACCACATGGGATACAGATGAGGATGATGAGGGAGCTGTGCAGGATTGTGAGGCTGCTCCCTGTCATATTAGAAAGGTTATGGCAACTACGGGAGTTTAGTGACTAAAAAAAGGCAAACATTGCACCCATCCGAGAGGGCCAAGATCTGCGGAGATACAAGTTGACCTCAGTACCTGGAAAGTTATAGCAAAAAAAATCTTCCTGGAAGCTGTTTCCAAACACATGAAGGACAAGATGGCAACTAGGAACAGTCGGCATAGATTTACCAAGGCATAATCATGCCTGATCAACCTGATTGCCTTAATATCACCTATAAACTTTGTGTTCTTACCATTCACCCCTTCTCTGGCTCATTTATGAAAAAGTTGAAGAGCATGGGTGCTAGAACAGATTGCAGCAGGATTTCACATATGGTGCCCCTTCACTATCAACCGGCCATTTTTCCTGATTTATGTTTTCTGCTTTTTAATTAGCAGTGTGTACATATGAAGAACTTCCCTCTCATTCCATGACAGTTCAGTGTTTTTAAGAGCTTTGGATGAGGGACCTAATTTACAAGAATTCTAGAATTCCCAGATCACCCTGATCTTTCTTCACTACATGCTTGTCCTTTCTTCCAAAGAACTCCCAACATATTTCTGAGACTTAACTTCACAACAACCATCTTCCTTTTCTTGCAAGATACCATATTTATCATGTGATATTCATTCACATACCCACAGATTCTGTTCTTGGGAACAATTTCAGTGATAGAGATATAAGGCATGGTAGTTTGTAGTTCCTTAAATGTCCCTTGGATATCTTTGGAAGACAGTTGTCATATAGCAAGGAGCTTTCGAGTGAGTGGCTGTATACCAGAGTTCAGATATCTTAATCTGTGGGTGAATACAGATTGTTCCTGGTCATTCATTACTATTAATTTTATCTATAGGTTCCATAATTCCTTCTGCTGACACTTCATTGTATCAAGGCTCTTGAACCACTAGTTAACTTTCCATGTCAGTCCTATTTTAGGAGTGAAGCCTGCTCATCCTGTTAAGCTATGTCCTGACTTTGGTGTATTCTGAGAACTGAAATGTATATGCCAGGGAAGAGAAAGGAAGAATGCAAATTACTGCAAAATTTATGTGGATGAGGAATTTGCAACGCATTTTTTATTAACCATAATCCTTTATTAGACCTCACAGAGGTGTAAACTATACATACAAATACATTAGAAAGATACCCTCTTAACAGTAATGCTTCACATTTTGGACCTGATACCAAGAGGGTTGCAAACATTTCAGTACATTCTACAAACCAAAGGGTGCATTAGCCTTTATGAATACAGAATGACAAAGCCCTTTACTGAAATTAAAGTAGATAAAAGTGAAAATCAGTCAACTACCTCTTCCAACCTTTACCTACCATAAATGCATATAAAAGCCTTTAAAAGCATGAATACACTATTATTTATGGAGCAAAGTTTACTGTTCTAGACAGCTCATAGAGTGGGGGAGAGAATGGTCAAGATGGCATTACATGAACTGCAAACTAGCAAAAATTCTTGATTTTTTTAATATTTGTACATATTAAGAACTCTGTTTTTTGATTTATTGGTTGTTACTAGAAAAGCTTATAAGTGCTAAATGGGGAGAATAGCGCAACAAAGACATTGTTGAGGTATTTGGGGAATTCTGCAACACAATGATGTTACATACACAGTATGAAATATTATTTGTCATCAAGTAGTGACATTGTATTATGAGTAAGCACAAGAAAATAGAAAAGAAAGAATAAATCCAGTTAGAACTTTAATAGAGAGTTTAAATGGTTTTTAGTGAATGAACATTTAACACTTGTCACTGGTTATAATGACTTGAAATGTTAATAGCATTATTCAGTAGTGAAATCAGAAATTCATGTATCCACATTCATGCTTGCATCATGGAAACCCCAGTTTTAGTCACATTACCAATTGATGTCCAAAAGTGAAGAAAGGGAGGACAGTTAATATTCCTGTTGGAAAGGCTGTACTCCTGAAAACCAGGTGCTATTGATTTCTTCATTTATCACTTCTGGGTGGCTTTGCAGATAATCTGGGGAGAGAAAGCTCATGTATGGTTTGATTATCAGCAGCAGGTGGTGCTGCTTCTTCTACTTTAACTTTGTTTCCTAAAATCCTGAGGATTGATAAACATGTTTAATATTCAACCCAAAGACTTCAAGGATTAAGAAACTATAAAACAGAACCATCGCATTCTGATAAAAGCAACCTGAATTATCAGACTACAGGTGAAGCTGTTCAGAACGTTATGAAGTACCAGTATGCTTTCAGTGGAGCATTTTATGACTCATGTTTGATGAGACTTAGTTTAATCAGGCAACTATTATCAATACATCCTTTTAACAATTGTTTTTTCATCTTGCACAGGATTTCTATAGAATTCAGTCGAACTAATTCCTTAGAAATGGTAATAAATGAAAAGGTAAGATTTTTATACTGTATCATGCAGGGTAACTTGCATGTTCTTTATTATATTCAAACTTGTCTCTAAGAGGAAATAAGAGTATTATAATTCTTATGCAGTATTTATATCAACTTGATTTGAAATTCTAATCTAAAAAAAAAATTAAGATAGAATTCTTCCCTGTGCACAAAATAAGGACATTGTACCTTTTTCATTGGTAGCACTTTAGTCTATTGGTCTTGGATCCTTTGTCTCTGATCATTGTTAAAGTGGCTTTTTCATGCCATAAACCAGGTTAATGCCAGTATACCTGGAAGAGCGGAACATTCATTTAATTTTAAAATTTACAAAGTTAAATATTTCACTACAAAATATGAATTTCATTGAATTGGTTGTAAATATAGTTACCTGGTTAAACCTTTTTCTTTAACATGAGTACATGAAGCATGATCCTATTTATCAAGATAGAGTCCTTTTTGTTCTGCTGGTATTTTATTGTTGCTTTAGAGGAATGAGATGATACTAATGACTGTAAAATACAGTAAGATGAAATGTCTTTGATTTGGTTAAAAAATAGTTCATACCTTTAAAGTGTGGAAAAAAAATAATGTCCCAACTATATTTGTGCTGTTTCTTAAGAACTTCAATCAAGTGTGAATATGTAAATATTGTAGGTGGGTGTATGTATGTTAAATATTTGTGGGAAAGAATGTTTAGCAGCAGAAGTATCATGTTGATGCTTTTTATGACTTTTGTGAGCCAAGCTGGCAAAATAAAAAGTTACTGAAGAATACAGAGAAATCAAAAATTATTATAAATAATTTGAGATATAGGAATTTACAGTGCTAAGTCTTTTCCACTTCTGAAATAGTTAAGGGTACTATAGAAAGGCATGGGTTATTCTTAAAAAAACCATCTAATTTACAAATGAATAATTGAGGTGATATTACTAAATGACAGAAACTTTCATTCTTCTCTGTTTGTACTACCCATTATTCTTACTTTGAAGGGATGCTTACACTTAAAAGATCTCACTTAACAGAAGTTATCTGGAGAAGAATGAAACAAAAGAAAATTTTTAAATCAATGTTTTCATAATAAGGCCCTCAGTTAGTATTTTGTATCTGTATTTAAACAGATGGATAGATTTGCCTGATGACAGCAAAGAAGCGTCTTATGATTTAAAAATCAAGTCATTTCTTTAGGTGTGAAAAACAAAGGTAGGATCTAACTTGTGACACCCATATTATACAATGTTCTTCTAAGATTAGATTCCAATTGGATTATTGAATATAATCCATGCGAAACAATGTGTAAAAAGCAAGAAATTCAAATTTTACTTGAGAGGAAAAAGAAGAAAAGCATAATATACACGTGCACATACACACACACACACAGTATAACATTATGTATATATACATACATATGTCTATATATATGTATATATCTATATATACATACACATACCCTTTATGCAACTAGTATAAGATTTCCTAATGTAAGCATCAGGGAGGTCCTTCTTGTTTTGGTCTCTGCTAGACTGGTATCTCTATACTGTACTATATGTAATCAAGTTTCAGATATTCCCATAACACCCTTCATGTAAAAATCAAAGAAGATTTATATATATATCAGATACTGCATATTTGGACAGTTATAGTCCAGTAGAATATTCGAATGCTGTGTGAAGCAAAATGTATAGTGTAGGAGCAGAATGAGTAAAAACTTTGTGTTAGAAACTTTTTTCCTTCTTTCAAGACAACTTTAATCTGGTTGCTTTACTTAATGCTACTTCCACACATGAATTGGATAATTAATAATCTCATCAAGGCAAATTCTTTATTTTTTGTGGATTGTACCCGAGAGGAAAGAATCTTAATCACTTGAAAGCCTCATCTCCTCCTCCTTACCCCTGCCCCCCAAATCATAACAAAGTGAATCAAAATAAAACACCCCCTCCCCAAAACAATCAGACAAACAATAAAATTATGTTGCAATGGTGTTTTAACTAGGTTTGCTGGTGGGAGGGGGAAGGAGGAATGAATGTTGGTTTTGAATAGAAGTTTGGCATTTGGAAGACTTGTTTGCACTGAACAGTATTGTTAAAAGAGGGACCAGTATAGGTTGAGTCCCCAAATAAATTATTACTATTCCTTTTCAGACTAAAAATAAAACATTTTAAATATATTGATTATACCTTCATCAGAACATAAGTATTCTACCTAGCCTATAGGTTCCAAGAATCTCTATTTGGGCTTAACTTACTATCATTTCATAACAAAACAATGAAATGTTAAATTTTGCACATTAGGATGTTCATAGTGACCGCATAAAGTTTAAAAAAAAATTCACAGACTATTAGCCATATATTTCAACTTTTTCTCACAATTTGAAAATGGTGAGAATCAAAAATAGCATTGGTTTCATGTTAGGAATATTTATTTTTTCATTCCTTGTTAAAATCAGATGCATTTCTTTGTGCTGTTTTTTGAAAAGAATATTTACTTTTGGGGGCATGCCACGAGTGAGAAGGTAATCAGGTAAAAATAAAAACATGTGCTCAATGAAAATCTCGATCCTATCATGCCACTGACTTTAAGCCAAACTCTACACTGATTTCAGGCTAGAGTGTGACTTAAAAATCTTTGGTATGATACAGGACTCACATTTATCTGAACAG
This sequence comes from Gavia stellata, assembly GCF_030936135.1. Classification (NCBI taxonomy): domain Eukaryota; kingdom Metazoa; phylum Chordata; class Aves; order Gaviiformes; family Gaviidae; genus Gavia; species Gavia stellata. The sequence goes on along the minus strand of NC_082597.1, from coordinate 62,812,158 downwards.
GCTTTCAATCATATCCGTTGTTTCCTCACTTTAAATGCTTTTCTTCATCTGTATTTCTGACTTGGGAGTAAAGACTCAGAATTGCATTTCAAGTCTATGAATTTTTGTGACATTTTGACTCTTATTCCTGTCCCGTCTCCCTCGATTAAGATTTCTTTGCTGTTGCTGAGTGACAAAAAGTTGAAAAGTTATGGCTAGTTGTATTTCTATTTTAATAACCATACCTATATAATTGTCATTTTCATACATTAAAAAAATATTTATGCTTTCTTTTATATTTTAGTCAAGTACTTTCTTAAACAAAACAATAGCACCACTTTGGCATTGTTGGCCAAATCAGTAACAGGTAAAGCAAATATGCATACACTTTTCTGAAATTGTCTTATCATATAATTGCTTGTTAAAATGGAAAGCCAAGAAAACACAGTGCTTAGCCTAGAGTCTTCATTAATCAACTTTACCCATTGATGGGGCATCTGAACATAGCTACTAGTTGTGTATGGAATTCACTTCCGTAAAGAAAGCCTACCACTAACTTATCCTTTAATCTTAAAACAGGAATTGATACTGTAATCTGTCTTGGGCAAAAGATGCCTACTTTAATATATCTAAAGGGACTAAATGCAGTATCCCATTATTTGATTTTTCTCTTGACGGAATGGTACAAATGAGCCTCATACAAGTCTTTCATACAAATGTAAGTGTAGGTTTTTAAGTACATTTTGAGAAGAATGTAGAATTTATTCGTTTTCCATTTAAACTCTTAATGATTAATTATGGTTACTATGGAGAAGAGGCTCAAATTTTGCTACCTTGATGAAAGAGATAGATAAATTACCTTTAGCAGGTTTAGATGTGCAGTCCTTTTTGAACTAAGAAAATAATGAGGCTTAATTCACTTTTTTATGTCTGCACTTCAGTGCATTCTGTGTAATAACTGGAGTTTTATGTCTGTTCTAGAATGCAAAAATCTGTGACTTCTGTCATGTGATGTACATGATATGGAAGGATGGGGAGTGGGATTTTCTTTACCACCGAAGTGATTTATGAGAATCAATCGCATCCAGTGGGACCCCTGTTCCTAAATATCCGGAGTGCTTTTGAAAATCCAGCTGAACCCTTCAATTTCTTTAATTAGAAGTTTTTCAAGTCAGACTACTTCGTACTTCTGGGAGCGAGATGTTTTGGCTCATGCTTCAATTTCTTTAAGTAGCGGATTTATTGAGATTATTAAGCTAATGCAGCCCTTTATCTTTGACACTGAGTAGTATATCATGTGCTCCCTGCCATGTGACTGGATAGTTCTTATACAAGTATGCATTTCCCATCCATGCATTTCTCACCTCTACGGTGGTGGAGCTACCCTCCATTTTGTGATAGAGTTTATTCTCTAGTAAAGCAAAGTGTTGCCTTTGAAGCTTGTAGCTGTTCATTAGTTATTGTAGTTTCTTTCAAGAATTGTTGTAATTTGTTCAGACAGTTGTTAAGTTCTGATGTTAGATAATGGCTGTCTATGAGTGACGTCTTCTAATTATGATTTATCAACAGGAGAAATATGGTGGCATGAATGTGAGTGCATGAATCCCAAGATAAGACCAAAATTTGAATTAATTTACAGAAATCAAATAGCACAATGATGTATGGTTATTCAGTTATGTTAACAGTGCATCAGTAAAATGTTATCTACGAAGAAACTTGCCACCACAGAGATCTGCAAATTGCTTTTTGCGCTCACACCTTTCCTCCCTCCTCCCCTTAGAACTTCAGAGGACGTAGGGGACAGAAAGAGTCATGGGACATGGAATGGAAATATGTATTATGTCTGTGACATCAAAATAATGGCTTATTCTTAGAATGCATTTCAGAATTCTTAACAGTCATTGAAGTAAAAATACGTCCCTTTCCATTCCCTCTGCCAAAAAAAGGCCTGTAAGAGCTGTGAGAGATATCAGAATTGCTACCTCTGTTTATTGAATTGGTGGTAAATAATTTTGGTTAGTTTCCCCACCTGTTTCTCTGTACTTTCTTCCTTTTTCAACATAACTATGTCAGTCAGTGACAGCTGTGACATATTCTCTTTGTTCATTTACTCTTCCGCTTTGCATTGCAATGGCAGCCTATTGTGCACATAAACATGCATCTCACAGAAAGTGGAGGGCTTAAAGAATTGCATAGGAATACATTGCACTTTCCTTGGAAAAAATATGAAACTCAAATTTTCTCTGGGAATAAAAAAGGAACTATAATAATTTGTCAGACTTTTAAGACCTACCTTTCCTGTCTGTTTCACAAGAAAGTAGTGAGGAGCTGTTCAATATGCCTTCTGCAGAGATTCTTCTCTTGTGTTTCAATCAATAGTTCACTCATCTACTCCCATGGATGTAGTAAGGCAGATTTGAGCCTCTAAAAAGAGATACTTCCTTTACAGATCTAATCTAACATCTCCCTAACTGCTCCTTCTCCCTGCTCTTTTTGGGTCTGGCCAAGATATACTTCATTCCTTGCCTGAGCTTACCGCATGCAGGGTGATGGGGGGGAAGAGGTCGAGTGGAACCACGTTGCAGTTCTGGACGGGATGGAACAGTGCATTCTCCCCTGCCTTCTCTTCCCTTCTCTCACGGAGAAGTTTATTACTCACCTTGGGACACTGTTGGCTACATATCCCCCTTTACTGCATGGCCGATCTAGCACTGAGTTGCTTTACAAAATTGGGGCATAGGACACAATGTTATTCAAGGTAGAATCAGTGCAGTACCTATCAAGGTTACATAGCAGACATTATCTGGAAAGATATGTGTCTCCCACAAGAGTGCAGGAAAAGCTATTGTGAGTAGCAGTTTGAAGGATATTATGGTTCATCTCTTCCTGAGGGCTCTTTCTACACTGTAATTTGGTGATTAGATTGGCTTTTCTGATTTACAGAGAGATATAGCAGCCTAATTAACAGTTAATTTAGTCACATCTGATTGTGGGAATAATTAAAATGGCAGAGAACTTGAGTAACCTTCTATTACATTTGAATAGAATGCTGATATTTCAAAAAGATTCAGGCCCTGATGGGTTACCCTTTGAAGTAATTTGAGTGCTGTTTTTCGAACTGTCTTCTCCAGGCCTAGGCATCTATGAATTTGTGTTCCACATTACTGTAAGTGAAAACACCACCATTGAAACATCTGAAAGGAAACATGTATCTGAAATTTCTTTTGAAGATGGGAAATTTTTTTCCATGTTAGAATCTGAAGCCTTTTCAGTTCATTTACACTGAATATTTTTAAAACTCTTTTGTTATTTAAACTTTGGCTTGATCTTTTCATATTTGCTTTTATCTATTACCGTTTTGACCAGACCCTTTCATGTAACAAACTATAAAATAGCACCATTGTACTATAAAACAGAGATTTTTACATACTGTTTGATATATGTGTATTATTGATATGCTAAATTTTACATACTGCATTATATGGAGGAAGAAAAAAGTTACCTATACTGTTGCAAAATAATTACCTGGAAGAATCATTAATGGTTTGAGAGCCTATGTATGCTTTAACTGCTTTTAAAAATCTTTTGTCTCACAAATTGCAATAAACTGCATCTTTGCAAGAGAAGGAAAAATAAAACTGACTTAAAACAAATGCATCTATAACCCATATTCTGTCAAAATGCCACAGATGGAATTAATGGATGTTTAAAACTGTGTATGTTACCTTACTGCTGCTGTTACTGGGAATGTCAAACTGTGCAAATATGAAGGGGTAGACAAACAATGTTATCAGACACTGCAAAACAAACAGCCTGTTGCTTGTATAGAAGTGCAAATAAAAAAAAACACCACTTAGACAAGGCTGATGAATGACTCCAGCAGCCAGTGTTCATAGGTTAATTTAGTGCAATTGGATCCATCAAAGGCCCATAAATTTGTAGGCTTTTGAGGGGCACAGGACTTTAAGAGATTTTGTGCAGGACATTTAAAACAGGTTAACAAACAGTAATATATCAACCACGGAATTTTTTAGCTCTGGGCTGGTTAAAATGTTCTGTTCTCTAAAGACTTAGTATTGGAATGTTTAGTTGCATTGTTCACTGGGAGAATGCCCACTGGTTGAGATTGTATCAAGCTTATTAAACCATAGGGTTTTTTTAAGTCTTCCAATGTTTAACAAATAATTTATTTACAGCAAAGTATCCTGCAGATGGCACATTCATTCTTCATTCTTGTGGATGGCATGTTCTTACATTCTGTAGTTTCTGTTTCCTGTGTTCCCTCTACTTGTGTTCTTCAAATGCACTTCCTGAAGATGTAGAAAAAAATTATTACTCCAGATAGATAGGTTTTTAATACGCTGTATGACCATAAAACTCATAGTGGTGGGAAAACAGTTATCCTGAATGCTGGAATTGCTAGAGCCCTTCTCTCAGTTCACAGAGAACTTAACTATACAAAACTTCTGTACGCTAAATTCCCCGTTCTCCTAGGCATAAACACTTTGATTGCTGTCATTGTTGATCTTGACAGAGGAAACATCCGCATACTGGAACCTGGATGGGCTTAGACACACGCTAGGTACCAAAGATTTTCTTTCTTTCAGAACAAGGGCATTTGCAAAAGCAGGATGTATGAGGGCCAGGGAACTTTAGCATTATAACTGCAGGATTTATGGAGCCTCCTGGGCTTTGCTAGCCAGTGGTCAGAGGTTTTCAAAATTGCTGAGTGGGACTATTACCTACATTTTGCATAAATGGCATATTAGATGTGTTAGGTTTTTGTTGGATAAGGCCTTTAGGAGGATAAAAATTGTGGGTTCACTGCAGGAGCTGCAGCCAAACAATTTGTATTTTCAAGAAGAGACAAGGTGATGTGCTAGGCAAATCAAGAGGAAATTAATAATGCCGTCAGTCCACTGTCTTTCCATGCACCAGCCAGTTTCCAGCAGCAGTGATGGGTGTGGCATGTATCTTTCAGTTTGATTTCCTTATTTGCCATGCTGGTAAGTATCAGCTGGGCCCAAATCTTTGCACATTCTGTACCAGACTAGAGGCAGAACTGTTAAGTGACTGTCCATATTTATAATTCTCATCAGAAGTAAAATTCTTAGTTGTCTGAAATCATGTTTGTTGTCTTAGGAAAAGACAAAAATAAAAAAATCTCCCTGAGAAGGGTGAAGCATGTGTATGCAGCTCTACCACTGCATTATCCGCTATTTAAGCCCTAAAATAAAAAAAGGAAAGGTATTGCCTAAAATTGAAAAAGTAATGAAATTTTTGCCTGCTTTTCTGATGGACAGAAAGAAAGTGGAAGCTGATTTAGTGCGTTAGAGTAGTTTTGTGGGTTTTTTTAATGATTTCCTGTTTAAAATACTAATCTCTATATAACTTTTCCATTTACCTCCAGTATCTATTAAACATAAAATAAATCAGAAAGTAGCAAAGGACCACAAAACTTGAGCTCACATAGGGCTTATTCATTTTCACTCTTTTTGAGTTGGGTTCTGATGAATATGAGCTGAATTACTATTTTCAGAATATAAAAAAACCCAAGCAGTACTAGTAATTGTTAAATTAATTATACCACCAGAAGAACATTGAGCCAAAATAAGATTTATCATCACTGACAAGCCAAATTTGTTAATAGCAAAGTATTCAAAATGAAGAAATGTCTTTGTTAGGAATCTGCCATTTTAGATGTTCTTAGTCTGAAATGCAATACTAAATGAGGAAGAAGAGATTAATAATCTAGTCACTACTCCTGTGATTAGCTCAGTAGGATACTGGCTTGTCTTCATCAAATTTTGCTAATAGGGCTATAGAGTATCTTCCTTAGCATGGATCAAATACAGAAACAGAAATGTCAACAGAATTCTGCTTATCCCTAAATTAAAATAATTTTTGCTGTTTCATTGCCTGTTTCTCTTCCAGCTTTTCCAAAACTGCCTTTTCTATCTTTAGTTTTCCCTAAGCTGTACCTTAGTTTTCACCCTGAAGTACTCGTTCTGGATGAACCCTTCAATTTTCACTGATTTTCACTAAAATCATTGCAGCACTTCACAGGAGTCTGCCACTGTTAAGGATCCTGCCTTATGCTACAAAAGCTTATACTGGTGACAATTAACTAAGAAAACAGGAATTCCTTGACTCATCTGCCCTGTTTTTGTCCTCATGGCAACAAAGCAAAATATCCTCATCAATCCTACCCCTCAGTTCTTTTCTTTGAAGAAGGTTTACCAGTATATAAGAGAAATTAATGCTACATTTTATTGGCAGAAAGTAATGCATTCTTAAAGGCAGCACACTCATGATCAAAGTATACTTAGATTGAAAATTAACTATATGTTTCCCAAATGAAAATATAAATTCTCTCTACTGCTGTTGTTTGATGTCAAAATGGCTTTATCATGCAAATAAAGCAAATACTAAGATGCAGCAGGGTTTCAGTTATAGCTTTTAATACTGACATGTAGATGGAAAAAGAGCTGTCATAATACACAGACTAGCTTTGAAATCGAGGGAAGATGGGAGGTTACTTTTAGAACAGTTTCTCCTCTGGAATCAGCATTTTGATGAATAACTACAAAGAAGCGGCACTGTGGTGGCAGCAGTAACACGCATGCCAGAAAATACTTTGCCCTGCATAACACATTTTTTCAAGTATGCAATGTTGACACCTTTGGGGGGAAAAAAAAAAAAGTGTGAATGCCTGAAGCAGGTTCTCAGACCTGCATTTGCACTGATGTAGAAAAGCTTGCCTTATTTCTCAAGTCTTTGAAAAAAAGGTAATTAGAAATAAAATTGTTATCTGTGATGTTTGTTTCATTATCAGATCCTCTGAGACGATATTCAGACCCAGACAGACAATAAGGTTTTTAAGATGGCAGATGCAAAATGTCAACTTTGCATAAGTCAGTTCATGAACAGAGAGGCGCAAACTTCTAACCTATCACTTTAAGCATGGATCTTTGGGAGACAGGGCGCCATTAACATAAGGATAACAACTACCTCGGTGATAGTAAAAGTCATTTAACTAACAAGGAAAGGTATTGGAAAGCATGCAGCAGCATTCTCATCCTATTAGGATGGATGTTCAGACCTCATATTGGTATTAAAAGATCTCTTGCTTTATTGGTAATAAATAAATGGAAAGTCAATGTTTGTAGCAACAGGCATGATATCTTAGCTGCGAATTCTCTGGGGTCTCTTTGAATGCTTTTTAGTTCTCTGGGCAGTGTGATCAGTAAAATCCAAGGCTGGAAAGTAAGCAATAGGAGAAAATAATTTTCTGAAGTGATGAGGCCAAGTTCTTCTATCTGTTATACCTAAAGGTTCCCTCATTGGCTTGGTAATGTGGTGTGGCTGTAACAGAAATTAGAATTAGTGCCATTGTGCGTATTTTGGCCTGTAAATGTATCTGTGAGTTAATACTGAGCCAATTACAAAAGGCTCTGTCAATCTTAGAAAGATTAATGAGAAATAATGCAATACTTTTTCTGTTTCTTAATGGCGTTTTCTTAAACTAAAAATATTAACATCTTTTCCCTCTGTCTCTTAATTCCACTTAGTATTTATTTAAATTTTGAAGATTAGATAAAATCTGAAAAGGATTTTTGAGAGAATCTGCTTCCTATTGATAATTTGTTGGTAACTATATTTATCTGTATTTTCCACATATGAGGCCTAAAGAAGAATAAGGACTAAATATCTGAGGAAGAGCAAAATTATATCAAGATGTACACCTCTTGGTCCTTTTGCTCAGGGTGCAAGGGGGTGGCATGGCACTATGGTTTTTTTACTTTCCCTCTTCTTCATTTACGGGATTTTAAAATCAGCCTTACCAGTGTTTACATTCACTTAATAATTTTCAAGGTACCTTTAGCCTTAAATTGATATGAAATTTGTGCCACTGGTTCTGTGACACTGCTTCATTCACATCTTCCCTCATGTACACAATTGTGGTAACAGCTCAATTTCCTTTGCTTGAACAGAGAACAGTTGTTTTGCAAAGTTCTATTCACTAGTTTTCCAAACTGCTGTTAAAACTTAATTCACTTAAGGGTAAATAAACTAAATTTTATTAGCATTTCTCAGAAGAGAAAGATACAAACGAAGAGAGAACTTTAATTTCCCTTCTTGCTTCTGTTTTGCAGTTTAAAACTCTAACCATAAACTTAGTGTAAGAATACGTGAAACCATTACTTTTCTTTCCAGTACAAATACTGAATGTTTCTCCCTGTTTCTTACTCCTACCTTACTAGCTGATGTATTTGCTCATTAAATGATATTTTAATCTGAAAGCAATGTCAACAATTATTCTCATAGTTTTAGGTTAAAAAAAAAGTCTTTATCTATAATGTGCTTTGGTTTCACACATGTTCTCTTTTTGTAAAAAATTCAGGGACATCTTTCTTGGGTTTAGAAATGATAATATATGATTAAGTTGTGTCCTCTTTAATAGTCATCGCTTATATACATAACTAACTACAACTGAGGTAGAATTTTATAATGGATTTGTATTATGCAGCTGATTACTTCCTATTTTTTATCAGTTCTGGCAAAATGAATACTTAAGTATCTCTCATTATTTAACAGTAAGAATTCTACTGAAAGCTTTCAATGGAGTATTCAAATAGCAGGCAAGTAAACAAAACAGGCTTTGGATTATTTGATCAAATGTTTAGGTTTTCCTTATCCTTAAAAAAAATTATTATTTCTCATGAATTTTCAAATGAAATTTATTACAGAAGAAAATTGCTGCAAGACTAATAGGAATATTTGCTGGATTGTGATCTTGCAAAAAATTACCTCTATTTGTTTAAATGTACAAGTGTTTTAATAAAATTTAATTTTTACAGTATTTTAACTGTTTGTTTTACTGGGGTTTGTTTTGAATAGTATTATAATTAATGCAAAAAGGTGAAGTACTAAATTTCAGTAGCTCAATTAAGATGGTTAGAAGCAAAGTAACGGGATTTTGAGTCACATTAAATTCCTTGAAATTTGAAGTTTTGAGGAGTCTGAAAACAGCTTAATGAAGATCAGTTTCACCACAAAAAAGATAGAGCTACAAGAAATCAAAAAGCTTTATTTTGACTTTTTGAGATTAAAATGTTTTGCTTTGGAAATACCAAAATATTCAATTCCAGCAGTTCCAATGTGAAACTTCTGACTTTCCCTTTTCAAAACATCATGTTTTTCATTCAGTGTAGTAAAGATATAGAGAACTAATTAATGTTAATAATATAAATATTAATATTGGAAATGTGTATACATTGAAGTAAATTAAATAAACTGAAAAAAGAAAACCAATCTTTACCACCCTTGCTCTCAGTGTTGCAACAGGATCTACAATTATTCTATTCCTTCACCTAAACAATCCAGAACAGTTGTTGTGATTTTTTTTATTTCATCAACCTGAACACTAAACTGAAAATCAAATTTAATCACCAGTTTTCCTTAGGAAGCCTATTACAGAAAAGCAAGGGCATTACCTGTAGTTCTTGCATATTTTATGCCATTTCTATATTTCTGGTCAGCTGCTCTTGTACTGAAGAGTTTGAATGACCAGGGCAATATATTCTAGAACACAGATTGACTGAATGTAGATTATGCGGACAGATCCTATTCTATTTTAAAGAAATAATTTACCTTTGCAGATCAAGTTCAGAGGAACAGAAACAAAAGATATAAAGTAAATGGATTACTAAATCTTAGTGAGCTATGTTGGTCTTGTATAAAATCTGCTTCAGATATGATTGTTACAGCAACATATGAAGGCTATCGAAAAAACTATTTGTATAAAACTGAAGCATTTTCTCCTTGACCAACTGTCACCAAGAAGACAACTTCTATGCCAGATTTGAGCATTTAAAAACAGAACTGCCACTTCACTGTTTATGTCTTGTACCCCAGCTTGGATATATTTATTGTTTCACACTGGAGAAAGCAATATGAATGCTCCAGACACCTCTCAAACTACAAACATTTTTTTCATCCCAGGCAGAGTTTCTGACCCAGACAGGTTAGGTGACCTCTGTAGGCTTCGACTCAAAAATATAAGTATTTCAGGGAGTAGGGGAGATAAATCTTTTTAAGTAGGGGACACACACTCTGATTAGAGTTTGGTATCCTTTAGATAGATGTCTGAGAAGGATGTTTGACTGCTAGGCACCAATAGAAACTATGTATTACTGTAGCTCACAAATTAGTCAAGGCCCGCAGTGCTAAAATCCAGCTGGAAAGATACTCTGCATTACCCCATCTCTTCACTAGAGACGTTAGGATGGTTAGCCTGTAGCTATCACATTGTGCTCTGATGCATACCTCATTTCTCTCTGCATGGCATTATGTGTATTTCTTGCATTCATTGGCTGCTCCAGTTTAAGGTAATTTTGTCATGGGCTGAGTGCAAAAGAGATGGTGAAATCTGGGCATCTAAATTAAGATAGACTTAAGGTTGCATATGTACTCCATTGTATACAGCAGCTGAGGCAATAACAAAGTGCTTCTCATTGCCTTCTTTCTTAATTTCTTTTTTTGTGAATCTGTGAAGTATGCTGTGTATATAATACCCCTAAGTATATCATAACAATGTGTTTATTTTTTACTTTTCGATATACTTTTTTATTTATTTGTGAGCAAAGGTCTTAGAACAGGACAAATAATGATCTTAGAGAGAAAGAAATATTTTGTTCATTAGCCGTAAACAAACAAAACTCTACACATGCAGTCTCTGTAATTGGATTAAAACTAGTTCTTGTTGTTGGCCTTATAGCAGCAAATAGGCATTTTGGGGTTCCCAGCCCACATTAATCATTCAGTGCCTGGCCCTCATCATTCAGATTTGTGTGTGTGGTGTAGCAACACTTGTAGTGTAATGACTAAAGGTCAGCATTAACATAACCTATAAACAGAGGAACAGCCCTGCTCCATTGAATTAAGTTATTCTACCAAATTGTGCATAGGAGGAAAGATCTGCTCAAGGAATTGAGAAAGTAGACCACTTACAAAAACACTTAAACCAAAACACAAATCCTGGATTTGTCTATTAAAAAGGTTATGAGGAGACGCCAAATAAAAACTACTTCAGAAGTATGAAAGGCATAAGAAACTGATTGTGTATGAAATCTGAGAGTAACTGTACAACATCATATATATTCCACTTAATCCTGCCTTAAATCTTGTATCTAAAAAAGAAAATATTAAAGAGGTCATATATATTATTTTACATATATATATTCACTTTATGCATATAAAATATGTATCTCATAACATATAATATTAAGAGAGAAAAATATTCTAAAGCAGAAAAAAATTGCTCAACTGAAAAATAATTTGACTTTAGTATAATTAATTTTTTAATTAAAATCAGTGACATATCAACACTATGAATTGGCTAAATGCATTCATATTGGGGGAGCCTGTCCAAATAAGAAAGTGTGAACATAGCATTGTCTTACTTAATGGAGGCATGTAGAGCTGACTGCAAAAGAAAATAGAAAGAAAAAAATAATTACATGAGAATATGTACCAGAGCTTTTTCACATAGGGTTTTCCTTAATGAGTTATGTTTCCCTTCTCTTCCCTTCCCTGTATTTTCCTTTTATCTATCATAAATCTGAATAATAGTTTCTCCTACCCCTTCTGTATTTTTGTTTCGCAATCTAATTTTCTTCATCCACAGATATTAACAAAAATTTCAGTTTGTTTTGCCCATCAGATTTCTGTTATTTTATCACCAAATTCCCATCAAGAAGCATTTATGACTTTTCTGCTTCTATTCACCTCTCTCTTCTTTCCCATACATTTTCTTTAAAGGTGTTTTTTTCTTTAATATTATTTTTTCTCTAATTTTATTTTCTCTCCCCTTTTCTCAAAAGTGTGTGATGCACCATGGTTCATTCAGTTCTTCAGTATTTCTCATCTTCTTAGCCTCTTTGATCTAATTCCCTCTCCTTTCTTTTCCTTTGTTCTTCATTGTTTTTACTGCCATTTTCACCTCTTGATTTTTTTTCTCCTTTTAATTTCCTGGATGATTTCTTCTGCAGCTAGGTTCTCTCAATTACCACATACTCCCTCTAATTTTTTTTTCTTCCAGTATGCCCTCTTGCAGACTACCTCCCCTGCTGCTCCAGAAAGATGCAAGACCTTTCTTCTGTTCCTACCTGTTTGTAAGAAAAGTGTTTTCCTGCCTATCTTTTGAACTGGGAAGAGGACAGCTGCCTAAAGTGTGACATCATTCCTTAGCCTTCCAAAGAAAGTAATGTGGAGATCCATCAGAGAGCTGGCAGGTATCTTGCCTCCTTTTACTTGAAGTTACAGAATGTTTTACCCATCCCCTTAGGAGCACACAGATTACTGGTCAAGCCTGTTTTCTTCTTTTTCTGCAAGCCTTAAATATATGTGTGCCCAGACAGGAATAAACCACAGGGTTTTCTTGCCTATAGTTGAGCTCTACGGGAAGACAACTTCACTTGTTGTTATGTGTGCCTTTTGAGATGTTCACGGCTCAGGTGATACTTCCCAGGAAGAATCATACAGCCATTACTTTAAAAGGTTGAAAACTCTCGAGGAAGAGGTGAAAGGATTTCATTCGATGGATTGACTTACGGAAAAGAAATGGATGCTGGAACAATTCCAATTGTTCTTTTCACAAAGATGATATTAAGCAAATTAGTATATAGTGCTGGTTTCCTGACTTCCTATGAAATCTTAGGATTTCATGCAGTTCCATTTCTTATATGAAAAAAATTTCAGATAACTGCAGGAGTGGAGCCAACATATGTGTAGGACAGACGGGGTCAACAGCAATAAAATACATCACTAGAGGCTTACAGCAGATGACAGATAACATGTAAAACAGATGTTCAGAACTCAAACAGGAGAGACAGTTGGACATGAGCTTAATGGTAGCCTAGCCTAAGATGGGTTTTCTGAACTATACGCTCTGTTGAGGAGAGATGAGATTTAACTACATATATGTACAGCATATCTAATACGACAGGAACAAGAATAGGGTTACTCTGAACTCTGAACTCTACAACTATACAAACAATACCAATGAATATTTAAAGTGCTTGGAAAATATACATATTAAACATTAAATAGTTAAAATGAAGTACGTAATGACTGCAGTGACTATCCAGTTAATGATGAAAGAAAAAAACATTTGTTCATTTACATGTAAAGTGAATAGTAGAAGAGCTGTGTTTTCCCTCTTGATCACTCACTCTACCTCTTCTTGACAAGAAAGGATGAGTGAGGAGGTTCTGTACAGATCAGTTGTTAAACATTCCATGTTTCGTTTCTCTTTTGAAAGAAGTTTTAGGTGCTATTTATGATTGGATGATGTGAGTACTTGTCATTTACTACCCAGCAGCAGGATAAAGCCTCACAACTACTAGCTTAGCAATTCCATTTTTTATTCAGTGTTCTAAGAGATGAAATAGAACACAAAATTTCCTACTTATTTCCTACCATGGACGCTATTTTCCAAAACCCCACTAAGTCTCGGTGTCTCTAGTAGGCAGAACACATCAGTTGGTTGCTATGTTACCAGCCTTGATAGAATTTTCCTTTCCTAAAATAGGAAGGTTTGGGGGGTTTTTGTTTTTTTTCTTTTTTTTTTCCAGCCTGGCCTACCTTTTGTGCTTTTGGCATATCAGTGTGGCGCTGAGCACGTACAGAACGTGCAGATTTAGGTGGCTTTATTGGAGCACAATACATCTCCAGCCTCCTCAGGTCACAACTCTGGAAGCAGCATTCATCCACTATTCCCTTGTGGTGTAAGCGTCTACTGCTGGATCCATACCCTGTAGGCTTACCTATTCAAAACACAAATGGAAAGTTTTTATGTTAGAAAGCAAATGCAAAGATCTCAGCAGCAATCATATTAAGTTGCATTATTTTAACTGAATCACCAATGACAGTTGTAGAGGCTGCCTGTGCGTATCTATTCTAAGATCCTGTTCTCAGATACAGCTTCGAAAGATATTCCAGCTTTGATCTCTGTCTATGGGTGCTTGCTATATAAGCATTTGAGCAAAATTGTATCTTCTTAGAAAAGTATTATTAAAAGATTTTCTTGAACCGTCTTGGCATGAAAATGGAGGGGAGGAAGTTGAAATCTGGCATTTAGAAGCCTCGCAAAGGAAATTTGCCTTTTAGCTTTTGGATGAAAGCTGATTGTTGAGCTGACTGAGGTTAGCTGGTGTTTAAAGATAATAGATCATGCCTGTGTTGTAGGCAAGTCTTTTCTAAAGAAAAAGGCAACACTGAGCCACTATGTGAAGTCAGAGTGTCTTCCAAAAGGGAAATAAATACTGTATACCACTGCACAGGCTGTAAGGTGTGCAAGTTCAAAAACTAGAGGGAAGCAGAAAATAAGGTAACGAAGTAACCAATGAAATGCAGCAAAAGTAGGAAGATGGTTTATAGAACAGATGAAAGTAGAAGATTTTATATTCTATAGCTTTGCACAAGATAGGAAATGGGACTGACATAACATGGCCTTTCCTGTCTTCTGTGTTTGCACTGGGCATCTGTAAAAACTACTTGACTGGCAAATGTTTTGCATTTTTCACTCAGCCTCAGTAAAGGGTGGCATTTTCATTCGTAGAACTCTTACACTCTTCTTTTTTTTTTTTCAGTGATTTATGATTTCTTTGGTAACTGTTGATTTCTCTGCTGTATTACGCAAACATTACAGACCCATTATTTCCTGGGCTTGTTTGTATGCAACCCAGTTGAATGTGCAGTTGCCCTGTTATGACTAACTAGAAATGAAGGAACAGTAAATTCACAAAAATAAGTAGTTGCTTACTTACTACATCTGTTTTAAAATTCTGGTAGAATTTGGTTTCAGAGAGTAAAATTCTGAAAAGATTAAATATTTTGTTTTGACATCTTCAGCATTAAATGTTTCCATTTACAGAATGATCCACATTGGTTAAGAACCCAAAAATATGGAAAAAAGGAAAGAAAATTGCACCAAGAGCCAAAAAATTAAGTAACTCAATTCAGTCAGCTCTACTAATTTTTTTCTTGCCCTTTTTTTTTCTCTTCAGTTTTATCACTGAGACCAAAAATCTGTTATTCACAGAGTTTGGCAGGAGTTTAAGAAATTACTCAAGCTAGATAAAGGATAAGGGTATCAAAAAAGATGAAAATTCAGTTTCTCTTTGGGAAATTATTGCCTCCAATGCTTATACAGCAAATTCTAGGTTAATATCCATATATTTGTCCTGCAGTTGTCAATTTGAAGGCCACATTGCATTTTGCAATTCTCTGTGATTAAAACATATGTCCACTGATGAAGAACCCTTGAGGCCTTAGTACATCTGTAAATGACAAGACCTCTAGTGGTAAAGTATGTCTAACATTTTAGCCAGCAATACAGTCAGCTAAGAACTAACTATCCCTATGAGCTTTGTAAACCCAGACGATAAGTTTTTAAATGTCTTTTTTCCCAGGGACTATAAATTAAACAAAAAGAAAAACATGCTTACCTAGTATATTGCAATCCTCTGAGAGCCTCTATACTGTACATTGCCTGCTAAATTATTTGTTTCATAAGACTAAACAGAACAGCAAGCCAGGAGTAGATAACAGTAATATTTTGATTTGTTGGTATATGTGTTGTTTTCTGTGATTCACTGAAATGTATTATAAACATTAAGACACAGAGTTTTGGGATTTTTTTCCCAGACTACTTTCACTGACTGAGTTATAATATAAAGTACAAGCTTTTTTCTGGAGATTTTTCTGAAGTCTGTTAATCAGGTTGTCTTAGCCTACTACTTTTAAAATTTAGCAGTCATGATAAAATGTGGATTGTCATTACTGTGCTGTTCCACATATTGTCTTGCTCCCCTTTAAAACACAGAAGGGTGAATTCTGTTCCTGAATATGCAGGTGTAACTCTTCCTAGTAGGTCCAGCTGAACTGTCGATACAAGTAGTTGATTAGTTAATTTACCTTTCTTTTCTCAGTCTGCCAGTTTTTCATAAGCAAACACACCCTAAAAGCTCTCTTCAAGAATTTTCCTTTAAATGGTACTTCATAGTAGCTAACAGGCATAGAAGTTTGGTTGAATCCCTGGCTACTGTTAATTGTAACAATCAGGATGGACACTTCATTGCTTAAATTCATCTGGCTTATCATGACCTTTCTACCTGGAAAAGAACTTACCTATTAAAAAAAAATTCTATCAATCCAATAGAATATTTCAGGATTAGTAATGTTTTGCACTTCCAAGAATCTTACAAATGTTAGCTCCTCATGACATTGATACTACGTAGATACTATTACCTTCAGGTGACAAAATTTAGAATCAATAAGATGAAATGTGTTGGCCAGGAATTTCCATGAGTTAACAACAGAATTTGATAGAAGAAATCTTCCTCTCATGAGTAGCAAGACTATGAATGTCTAATGTATGATAGCGGCACTTTCCATGGGATCCATTGGAATATGAAGGGGTTATAAAGGAAATAGTCAAATGAGATGTAAAGTTTGCAAGGTCTCAAAATTTTGTTGTTTAACATGGTTAACATTTAGCTGTGTCATTATTAAAGCCAAAGATGACCTGGTTGGTAGAGGTGATTCTTTTTTGGAAAATCTTTCATCTCCTTTAACAATCAACAGTACTTTCCAATTTGTCTGTGTTGAGCCCGTACTTACACAGCATTGCTTGTATTTTGCCATTTTAAATTTAGCTCAATTATATAAACTGATGCTTTCTTTCCTTAGATATTTTTTACTCAAGACAGAAGATAAAACAGTGACATGCAATGGGTGACATGCAATATAGCATTCTACCAGTTTATCAGTATCATTTCTTGCACAAAATTTATGACTTTTTGGTAAATTTCAACAGGAATACATTTGATTTTTCTTTGACAGTACATAAAGTAGAAGAACTAGAGCCATGTACTCTAACTTCTAATAACATCAGTCATTTATTTGTGTATGATGTCTTCCCAATAAGTCAAGCAGGAACTTATACAATGTTTTTGTTAGTTGGAAGCTGTCAATTCTGAGTTTTATTCTCATGTAGCTACTGTCTTGTTGTGTGATTACATGGAAGTTATTTTACATTTCAGTGTTTGAATTTGACCATTTATAAAGTTGATAAAATACTTAGAATAACCCATGAAGAATTGCCTGCCTTATTTAGTAATCAGTAGCAACATTTCTCCTGCACTATCATATGCATAAATAGTCAGTACAAATCCTGAATCCTGGAAACTTTCAGGTGGAATTCTCAGTGTACTTCAAAATTATTTCTACTGTAGCCAGACAAAAGACATCTATGCGTTGTTTTCCTTTCTGACAGAATAATAACGTTATGAAGGAGCATATAATATCTTACAGCTCTTTAAAAAACCTGCATGGCACATGTAACAATTTGGAATGAAATCCCTAACACATCAGCGACATGGTCAGCAATGAAACTTGACATTTATTTACAGACTTAAATATTCATGTATTACATGACCTACTAAATGCTCATCCTTCATAAAAAGATAACATTAGTATTGTGAAGTCAAACGTTGGGGTTTTTTCTTAAAAAAAAAAAAAAAGTTTTCCCAAGGTTTTTGAAAGACCTAAGCAACCTAGTATACTTAAAATTCGTATGAAATAGAAAGTGATATTACCTAAAGTGCTGTATAACAGATAGAGCAAATAAATAGAAAAAAAATAGGAAAAATTATTCTTTTTCGGTAGTCCTGATTCTGGACTCGACTTTTGAGACGTATGATGTGTAAATTAATTTTAAACCAATAGATTTTAAATTGCTACTGTCATCTTACATGCTGCAGTATACAAAGATGCTATAACAGACAAAGATGAGATAAAGAATTTCAAGGAGATACTACCAATTCTACAGATATTATCAGTATTTGGCCCATCTTCTGGAAGGACTGCAGGATCAGACGGTCCCAGTTCATCAAGTTACAAAAGCATGCATTTAGACCTAGGCAAATGTTCAATCTCCTACACGGTCTCTTGGACTAAAGCACATATTCAACAGTAAGCACATGCCTGAGTGCTGTCCTACATACGGACTGACGTAACTAAGCACTTAAGTTAATTTCTAGACCAAAATCCATATTAGTAAATAAATGGCTGGTGGTTCTGCACATTTAATACCATTTTTCTGTTCCTTAATTTTTTTTATGATACTACCTTAAAATACTGACTGAACCTGCTGTGTCAGTATACTGGGGACCCATATAGTTCTTTCTCCTCTTTCTGCCACAATTTGAGTGCTGCCTTCCAGCTGTTATCAAAAAGTTCCTTATATTTACTCAACCTTCAAAGTGCTGTCTGTGGACATATAACAGTCCTAGGCATTCCTTTTTGCTGACGTACACTGATTTCCTTGGAGGTTTCTTTCCTTTTTTGTCAGTTGCTAGCTCAAAAGAGGTTTCATATCACGTAGGTCAAAGTTTACTTAATAGAATTTTTGGCTTTCATTTAATCTGCTGTACCAAATATGTGAATGTTTCTTTCCATGTGCTACAAGCAGATACAAAGTCTAATCACACTGTTCTTAGGTCCCCTGAAAGCCGGCCAAGGTACAGAATTCCAATAGTTAAACAGCTGGCTTCTGTACTGACAGCACTTCCCTTTAAATAATGCAAAGTCAGTGGAGTAATTCAGTAGGCTTGTTTACGCTTGATTTCTTTGTTCCCCTACTTCCCTCCAAAATATCTCACTGGTGCTGCCATTGCTCTACTGACGGTTTCAATGTGAGAAGTACTGGTGTAGGTGGACTATAGAAGTTTCAATTGTCAGACTATTTAGGCATTCTGTGGAGAATTATAATCTACTGTTGTAGCATTAAAGTTAGAAATTACATGAGAAATAGCACAGGATAAACACAAAGCTAATCTACTGTTTAGAGGATTCAAGAAGAACTGGGATAATGTGCCCTGGAGATTTTCTGTGACTTTTTATATTTGCTGGGCATAGTGTCTTTTCTAGCCTGTAGAATCTAAGAATGCCATTTAGACAGCAATTCAGAAAAACATTATAAATCTGAAAAAGAGTGAACTTATTCCTAACCTACTGATAGAGTCAATCTTCAATTACAGCTTTTAAAGTAATGTGAAAGGCTATTGACCAGTTAGTGTGCTATAATCTTGTACTGAGAAACACAAAATGTTTCCATCAAAACATGAGGGTAATATAATTTGTACAATTTCTGAAGCACTGATAGCAGTTCTGGAGTACCTCTGTGAGGTATCCTCCAGAGAAGTGTCATGACAACCTTTTTTTCTCATTTACCACTGTGTCCAGTTCATAGCTTACAGTATCTGGATGTATGTAAGCATGCTATGAGGCAGTAGGTCGTCAGACAGAATTTTTCTGTGGCCTGAACAACAAGGTTGAGAGTCTGTGCTGCTATATTACAATGTAGTAACTGAACAAGCATGTCCTGTATGCTAGATCCAGACTGGGAGCTGGTGGTTGGAGTATTTTTGAGTTGCATGTACTATCTGCCTTATGGTGGCACAGAAGGGGATGCTGAGTTTGAGATTCATCTTATTCAGCTTTATTATCTGAAAATTAAGGATCAAGTCAAGTCCACAAGCAGGTGTGTCTGCAGAGTGAGTTATTCCTCTTTTGAATGCTTTGCTTAAAATGAACTGAATCCTTGTCCTGTGAAAGAGCATGTGTTCTTTCATTGACTACAGATAAAGCTACTTGATCTAGTCTTAGAGTACAAGCACAACTTCTTCTAGGTAACTGAACTCAAAGAAAATTAATTCCATTGAAAGTGATTTGTCCTAAATCACAAAATGTATGGCACTGGTGGAGTACAAAGCCATTCTTTTTTATTTCCATTTTAACAATTAAATATAATGACACATATTGTTCTAAAACCCATACCAGCCAGTCTACTGTTTAATAATGTATCTCCATACCTCTTCGACTATGTTCTGTATATCAGGCTAGTATTCTTGTCTATCTTTGCATTATAAATGCATGTATATGCAAAGTAAGAGATTGTTGATAACACTTTTGATCTCCTTGTGATCTTAGACAAATGGTTTAATGTTATATTGGTAATACTTCTTGAGGGTACTCTAGAATTTCTAATCTGTATTTGGAAAATTGTGAGTCAATGTTCAATCAGGAGGAAATGCCTGTATTTTGATACTTCTATGAACTGTTAAACCAAACAAGCAAACAACAAATCTTGTGAACTGTTGTAAAGTCCCTTAACAGAAATACCTCAAGGTTTAAACATTGCAAAGTAGGCAATCTGATTTTCATGTAAATAAGTTGCATGCATTTTGAGGATACGATATTTAATATTTAGCTTCCATTTTCCTTCAATGTTTTGTTAGTGCCAAAAAATAATTATGCTTAGACTGATTTTTGTTTGTATTCATCAAAATGAGCATATATTAGCATTTATAAATGCTCAATGAATGGATGCTCTAGCTCTGAAATCTAATTTAATATGCATGAGAATAGAGGATAAGCTTTATCAAAATGCACAAGTAAAATCTTTATGAAAGCATATGCATTTGTTAATATTGAGATATTGCACTAGAGCTCCTGCTTTGTGGAATACTGGATTGCATTAATTACCAGGTCTAAGGCAAGAAGATGTTTGCTCATTGCTCTGAAATTCTAGGCAAGTAAGACTAGGAGAACATAGGCACTCAGTACCAACCTGTAAGAGAAATCTAACAAGACTTCACAGAGTGTTTTGCCTGAATAATAAAGATTTATAAGCTGCACCTTATGAAAAAATGAAAACTCTTTGATGTTTCAAATGGAGAGGAAAATAACAATTTCACTTCTTTAAAGTCAGTTAGCTGACAAATGTAGATTTATTTCATAAGGTGTCTTAATTTTTAGTTTGTATGTCTGTGTTTATTTAGTCTGCCGCACAGCTGAAGAAGGTAATTTTTTCCTCTAGAAATATGCTTTCAGAAGCATTTTTTTTCTTCATTGTGTATTTAATTGGAAAAGAAATCTCCTCTTCCCCTAAACTTATTTCCAAAGTACAACACTTATAACAATTTCCTCTCACATATAGCTGCACTGTACTCTGCCCTTTTTATGGAACAGCTGCTTTGGAGGACATTAAGTATACTAAGCATGTGACAGAGCCATTATGCTTCACACAGTAGTTCCTAAGCCAGTTGCAACGTGTGAAGAGAAAGACCTATAGTTTTGTGAGTATTGCACTGGGATATGAAATAGAAATTTCAGAGTTTAGAATCCTTTTGAGGAAAAAAAAATAACAGAAATAGTGGGAAACAATATAATGTATTATTTTACACCAATTCAGTGCTCTAGAGGGTGAAAACCTTGCCAACCTAGCAAAATTTACAAGCCTACGTCAGATTCCAGGGCTGGAAAGTGCCAGATGCTGCCAGAAAATATATACTTTGGCAAGGGAATTGCTTTGCTGGAAAGAAATTCACTATTGCAAGAATAGCCAGGTTTATCAGAGTTTAGGACAAGATAATTAGAAACCAGTAGGTCATTGTTACCTTTGAATGCCCTATAGTGCATCAAGGAAGACAATGGTAATACAGTAATCCATCCATAATGACAATACACTCTCCCCTTTTCTTGTATATGCTCTCACAGTAAATAATTACTACTTATCCTTCTGTGTGGTGGAAGGGGGATCAATCATGACAGAACCTTCCACACCTTTCTTATCCCATAGCCAATGTAAAACTGCCTTTTATTTGGATTACCAAATGAATATCAATGCAAAAACCATAATTGGGTGAAATCCCAGCATCATTGGAGTCACTGGGAAATCTTTAAATGCAGTCAGGATTATGTCCTGATGAATCAGGTGCCAGAAGCTACTTATATATAATCTGATCTGATATCTATTAAAATCAATGAAAAGACTTGCATTGCCCTTAGTAAGCTTTGCATCAAGCTGATAATGAGCAAGCAGTTGCTTTTTCTTCCAACCTTACAGTTCAGTGAGTAAATACTATCTTAGCAGCACCTAGAGAGATTTGCAGGGAATGGATGTGATGTTCTTACCTCCTAGCAGGCAAGAACAAAAGCATACTGATGTACAATGTGAAGCAGAATGGCTGTTACGTGGTTAATGCCACTGACAACATAACAAGCAGTACATTGCTTTGCACTGTGTAATCAAGATTTTTATTTCTATAGTTACTTTTTCTCAGCTGTATTCTGAGAAATGAAAGCAAATAACAAATTACATGGTACTCTTGTTCCTGCATTTTGGAATCATCATCTGGTTAGAGGCAGGAGCTGTGAATGGCTGTTACATTAAGTAACTCCTGTTACAGCTTTCAAGCTGCCCAGGAGTGCAGCTATTGACACACATTACAATTTTTATTTCTATTTATACAGCAGTAGCACTTACAGGAGGATAAGCAGTTGAGCGCAGGCCACTGCCATCTTATCTACTATAGAGGTAGACAATTTTCATTCCCTTAATAGAAACAAGTGTGACAATAGAAAAGAAAGCAGAAAGGAGAGAGAAGATAACAGCAAGGGCCTGGCTCACTTCTCACTTATACTAGTTTTGTATTTGTCTAATGCAGTTAACTTCAGTGGCTTTACTCAAATGTGCTCTAAGCTCTAGAGCTATAAGCTCTGTTTAGTAAGCTCTGTTTAGTTAGCTCTGATATCATTGCTGAGGGCTTTGTCAACAAGAAGCATCCAACCTTGTACAATGATGCAGCAACAGAGCATAAGGAATAAACAAGATTCAGCTTTGTATCTGTGCAGTATTGTCTGAATCTTGTTTAGACTTTCAGTTATTGAACCTTTCTGTACAAGTCAGAGTGACATTACTTTAATTACTTCAAAAATTAATTTAAGCATGGTAAGATGACTTAATGTTTTTGATAAATGTCCAGCATGTAGTTTTCTTATGGCAAACATTTAAAATGTGAATTATTTTCCAGAAAACTTATTTTTGATTGTCTGCTACTTTTGGCATATTGGGATACATTTGCTTGTGAAGATTGACTTACAAGATTCCTGATTAGCAAGGACAAATTAACCATTACGTTCAGAAAGGGAATTAAGGCAGAAATATTAAGAGACAGATTATTTTATCTTCACCGATGTTGAACAGTACTTTATCTTAAATTAAAAGAGCTCATGCAGAGAAAGATAGTACTTAATTTGAGTAATATTTATGGGATCTACCTATCAATTATTTGCACAGAAGGCAGCTGTGACAGTGAAAGGAACTGAACCTACATCAATATAAGCACCACGCCAATGCTTTAACCATACACCTGTCTTCCTTTCACCTTATTTTTGAGTCAGTAGGGCATGTAAAAATCTAATCTTGAAATGAAACATTCCTTTGAGGTCATGATGCTCCTGTAAAACTTGTTTAATGAGATAAAAGAAAAAGTGAAACTTTCCGGTGGAGTACATAGTCACTAGGGAGTAATTGGGATGAGAAAGGAACAATGAGTTGTGCCTGGAAACAAAACCAGAACTAGACCTAGCTAAAATATACTGTCATGCTTAATTCACCTTTCACTCACACTGGTTTTCTACCTGTTGTAGCTCCATTCTTTAGCGATTTAATACTGCAATAGGAGCTAGAAGAATCAGTTCTAGTGACAGGAACATAAAGAAAAAGAAGTCACTGCTGAATAATAAATGAAACCACTCTTGTTCTCCTTGACCATCCAGCTCACCTTGTTATTACTGAAGACATGTGAGGGGATTATAAAGGCACACTGGTATAGTGCAGGGAGAAATTGGGTCCAGTATAACCTCTTAAATACCAAAACTACTGTTTCTGTAGGATAGTTGAAAACAGAATTGCTTATAGGCAGTAAAGTTGGTTTATGAAGCAAATAGGAAGTAATCCTTCTTTTACAGGGCTGACAATGCCCTCTCCCGTCACAGTTTTTAAAAAGGAATGTGGTTTCTGAGTAGATTTTTTTAAGTTCTCACTTGCTAAGTTTCAATGGCCTTTTCAGGGAAGTTCAAAGGTTTTAAAAGTTCATTTCCATTTAAAGAGAATTTTTTCGAAGTAACCAGAATTATTCCTTTCCTTTACTATTTCCTTCCCAACTTGTTTAGACTTGATTAATGATTGAATCCTCTGTATCAGTTAAAGATGTTTTTCAATGATTTCTCTTATTTGGCAATCTTTCTGTCCTTTTGTTTCACTAGGTTTGTTCTGTGGGTCATACAGGAATACTATAAGCTTTAAAAGGGCTGTGGCAACGTTGAAGTTGATGCGGTTTTTAAATTCCATGTGCACGCTGACTTCTTTTGAGCCACAACTTCGTGCATCCACAATCATTTAAGCAAGGGAATCCAGTTCAGCAGAAGAGACGTAGGATGAATAAGCATGCTTACAATGGCGTAGACTTTTTAATTTATCTTATTGGTGTACTGATGTGTAAGCTTAATGGTGACTCTGTAAATGCTAACTCTATTAGATGTGCTTCAGTCCACAAAATCATTCTTCCCAGCGCTGGGTCAGTGTTTTTGCACATCATGACACTCACTTCACCAGGCTGAGCCTATCCCTGCTCAGGAGCTATGGTGGTCATGCAAAAAAAAAAAAAAAAAAAAAAAAAAAAAAAAAGTATTGTGGAAAAATTAAAAAAATACTTGGCTTAAGCATACTTGGCCAGTTGAGGGTTTACATGGTATTACAGAAAATGAGAAAGTAGAAGCAAGTAATTCCTATGAAGGGCATTTCTAAAGAAACTCTTTTATTTCTGTATTGGTTATTAGAAATAACATCCACTTTTAATTCTCAAGACTTCAACACCTATCATTCAATTTTTATTCCTTTAAATGCTAATAAATCTCAAAGCCTGGAGGACTTTGAAGAAAGCTTTTGATCACCTGAAAGCATAGATTCTGAGTTGTGTCTGAAGATGTTTCTTGGACATAGGCATCAGTATTAAGGCCTTTGCAAGTATTTTTGTTGTAAATCTTTAGATATTTAGTTCTGTAGTTACAAGTTACTTAGTTGTTTTTGAAATTAATAATCCAGTATTCAAATATGACATTAAGAGTCAAGCTGTACAAAGGAAAATTATGTTCAGGCATACTCTGTTGGTACCCAAAATTTAACTTAATAAGATCATAAATATTTTCAAATAACTATCCTTAAGTTGTTAATTGTAGTTAATCCTAAAATTAAATCTGATATAGATATACATAAACCAAATCAAATAGGATAGAAAACAATAGTTTCACACAAAAAAGCCAACAAAATACTGAAATCCTTGTAATTTCTTCTTGTCTGCTTCTTCTATCTAATTTGATACAACTAAAGGAATGGGCAAATGTCCAGGGGAGGTTAAGTAATTTTCAGATATTATGGATGTGCAGTTAAAATTATTTTTTCATAACATATTTAAACTATGTCATTAGCCACTCAAATGTCATTAAAAAGTGGAATAATCTATACAATTGCCTCTGCCTCCTGAAAGTGCTATTGCATAACTGTGATAATACTTGCAACCTCCTGCACTTGTGGTGTTTATACACTTTGAGCGTGGATGTAGATGCCAGCAGTACAATATTTCTTTCTCTTAGGGTTTCTGTACCAAGACTGAGTTCTTCCCATTGAGAGTGATTTTGGGGTAAAATATGATCATTGCTCTCACTGAACCTTTGGTCAAAATGTACACCAAATGAAAGTTTTTTATCGTTTGGAAAAGTTGCATTAATATTTTCCACCTTGTTTTTCATTTTGCATTCCTCTGAACTCCTCTTTCCTAGCCAGAAAAGGAGGTGTCAAAATAACCCAAGGAGGCTGTGCAGCCTGTCTGGAAATGAGAAGTTCAGCAAGTTTAGTGAGAGTGGCTGTTCACATCAGATTTCCAGTGTAAGGGCCTTTACCAAGATGACACTTTAATTTTGCAGAACTCATTTTCCCCATTTGTGAAATTCAGGGAAGTTTAAGGTCAGCATCCAGGATAAAATCCTAAATGGAAGTAAAATGAAGTCATTTTCACAATTTTGTTCATTTAAAATGGGTCTGAGTTATCCCTTCTTTTCTTCTAAATGATTACCCAAACTGCATCTCTTGTGATTTTGCTTAATTATTTGCAGTCTCTCTTGATCTGTCAGTTGCTTATGCCTTTCATGTGTTACTTCTTGTCTTCTTCTAATATCACTTCATAACTTTTCTAATGAATTTCCTAAATTCATTCCAGCATTCTAGGTATTCTTTGTTTATCCCTCTAGCAGTTAGACGGCAAGGCATTAAATAAGTTGTTATCAATTTAAACTTCATAATTGTTTTGACTTTCCATCCCTCATCGTAACACTGCCATGCAATCAACTGTGATCACTGTAAAGATTAAAACCACAAAAATAAACTATTGCATGTTTTTTTCAACACAACTTCAGAAAAATATTGTTTTTAGAGCAGAAAATTTTAACATTTAGAACTCATTTAGAACTAGTGACAATGAAATAAAACCAACATAAGCACCATCCTTGTTATTTTTTTCTCATCTTAGTGGTACAAAGCATAAACCAAAAGTTTTGATGGAGGAAATAGCTGCATATCATGGACCTGTGTGGGACTGAATCTCTACCTTTCTCTCTTTACATGTCTGTCTCTCTCTACTTGCATGACGGTGATCTTTTGCCAACAGCCACTATGCAGCATCTTCATAGACCACTACAGATATCATGGAGGCATATGCTGCCTCTCCAGTGGTTTCTTGTGTCTTCAACTGTATATATTATGTGAATATTACATGAATTATATGCTGTAGTGATATATATCTAGAATTTTTTTTCTCTATCGTATGAGCTAGAGAGATGGAGCTGTTGTAATGAAGCCGTATCACTAGCAAATAGATCCGAGCACTGGAATTTCCTGGATATTATTTATATTATAGAGCAAACTGGCTACGCCTCCAGAAGATTTGAGTGATCAGCACATAATAGATACAATTTACCTTAGTATATAGGGTTTACAAAAAGGCTTTCTGTCCTCTAAATTCTTTTTATCAATTGTTCTAAGGTCAAGGTCTACTGAAAAATTTAAACAAAATATTTATTTGACAGGGACTGAGTTTATTTCTGCACCATTCTCAGGTTTTTTGATTCCTTTTTCAATTAAGACTGCTTTTATGGCCAGTCACACATTAGCCCTGAAATCACATTATCTGTAACACCCATTAAGACTAGCTGTAAGTATATATACCTTTTTTTCCTTCACTGTTGAGATCCAGGAGGTTTTATAATTGTTGCATTTTCTGGCCAGTGTGTGTTGCTGGAATGCCTGGAGACTCACAGTGGCATTGTAGTCATTGTTCTGCTGCATTATTTGTGTGCAAAACAGGGGCAGAAAGTTCAGTTTCTGTTTTACACTAGAGGGCTCCTTCACACTTGGTTAGCAGTGTGGCAGCACCTACAAGCCAGAGCAGTGCAAACATGCTGCAGTGTAAGGGCATTGCCTGCACTATAG
The DNA here is from genome assembly GCF_030936135.1 of Gavia stellata. NCBI lineage: Eukaryota > Metazoa > Chordata > Aves > Gaviiformes > Gaviidae > Gavia > Gavia stellata. The sequence continues at coordinate 62,784,722 of NC_082597.1, read as the reverse complement.
GACCTAACAGTCTCTCTGTGTCTTTGCTTCACAGAAATCGCTTCTGCATATCATGATATTGTCACCTCATGAGCAGTATCAGAGAGGCTTGTGAAAATTTTCCCTCCTTCTTGCCACATAATGTGGGAAGAACAGAAACACTGTGGAACTATTTCTGAACAAAGAGAAGTTAAGATTCTCTCCCTGTTCAGTTTATACATACACATGAGAATGGTAAAAGCCATAATCAAGCCAGCTGGCGAACTGCAAATCTTGTCTTGAATGTTTCCTAAAATTTTTGTCACTAGGTAAGATTTTTGGAGGCTACTGAAAATCATGTCGACTTGTCTTTCTGTTGTTGGAGTGGCTGACTTAATTTAATTCCAGTAGTGGAACTAGTATTTTTACAGGTTGAAGAAAATGCATATGCTACCTCTACATGTTGCAGTAGTTTTTCCTGTCAGTGTTTGGATCTTGGACTAGAGTGGCTCAAATAACAGACAAGAACTAGAAAGTGAGAAGAAAGCTTAACTGTTGGAGGAAGGCAACCCCCATATGATAACTCCTCTTGACCTTTTTTAGACCAGAATTTCAGATAGTTTTGACCTGTAAATACGCCTCTGGAAGTTGAAAAATAAATTAGTAGCAAAGATATGCAAATCAGGAGGTAAAACACTTCCCAACTATCTATCCTGTACTCAGTCCTTTGGCCTCTTTTCTGCATTATTAATAGTTTTCTTAATTGTGTATACAGAAATTTCTTAGTGTTAATAGGTCTAGGCTTTCTTAATTTCTAGTTTAAGTGAAGTATTATGGTAGAAAATCAGCAAATTTACAGACAAAATAGCTGTATGCTATAGTTCAGTAACCTTTTAAGTTTCAAAAATAACTGAACCCTGTTCAGTGCAACAGGTTGTGTAGTAAACACCGTTGTCCGTTCAAGTAACAGTATCAGAAATTGTTCCCAAAACACTGAGTTATGTTGATATTTTAAATATTGCTACTGATCTCCACAGCTTAAGCACTTAAGCCCTACTCTGCTTTTTGTCAGCTTCATGCTTGGGAAATGTCACTGGAGTGACAGCTGGTGGAGTGAAGGCAAAGAGCAGAGAGGAAGCATTGAAAAATGCTTGGAACATGTTGCTGTATTGTAGGGAGAAAAGATATTAGAAATATAGAAGACAATATATAGCTTTTAAAATCCACAACAAGTTCCATCCTATGTAAAAGACTGTTTAGTATTGGTTGTAATTAAACTTACATGCATGATGAGCAGTATATTTATCAGAACTCCTTGCCATTCTTCAATAATGTAGCAAAAAGGAAGATTATCCTTTCCCCTACTTCACAATGACGTCATTGTACTGATAAGTAGGACTTAGGAAAGGTTTATGTTCTTAGCACTAGAATTAAAGAATATAATACTCCTTTTAATATAGTAATTTCTAGCTCTACTAATTTTCAATGTTTATCTTGCAAGTTCATTAGGAAATTCGGAAATCATTTCTTTGGTTTGAGAGAAAAAGAGTGGGGTGATCTAAGGATAAATAAGGTTTCTGCTGTAGTGTTCCTCTACCACTGTATCACATCTGGCAAGTATCTACAAGGTCTTTCAAAGTGATATGCTGTAAAATTGCTAAGAAATGCAGTCTTTAATAATTCAAACATATTGTTAACATTTTAGTGTTTAAGCTGGTAGTAATTATTGAATACTCTATTAGTTTCTTAATAGAACAGACATTGTGAATTTATTATTCCACGTTGTAAATTTTCACATTAGACACCATACTGGCTCAAGATAAAATATCAGCGATAGGACACTTGTTCTTTCTTTTTATTCAGAAGAAACCAGACATTGTTGCACCATGTCCTGTATGTTGCTCAGATTCATTTTGACTCATTTCCTTACAGGAATTGCTGGAACCTCTTCATGGACCGTTCATTCATTATTGTCTCAGTGCTCTGGCACAATTATATAAAGTCATATTTAGTGGATGTAGAAGAAGAAAGATTAAGAGTTAGCTCTTCTGGATGGGCTATATGGCATCTGGTATAGCTCAAGCTGGAATCAGTAAGGAGCAGCCCAATCCCTAAAGAACAATTCATCCTGTCTTATTGCACAAAGTGCATATAAGTGTTTGAAAATTAAATACTTCTGCAAAAGTAAACTAAATATCCTGTAACGCTATTATCAACTGAGCAGCAGAACACAAAGTTTGGTAATCATACATATAAATTATGATTGTTTGGCACCATAATATTGCCATTGACACTAATAGTTGGAGCAGGTAACAACAGCTAAAATTCAGATTGCCTGACACTTTTCTTGACGAACCTGATCTCCTTCTATAACCAGGTGACCCGCCTAGAGGATGAGGGAAAGGCTATTGATGTTGTCTACCTGGACTTCAGTAAAGCCTTCGACACTGTCCCCCACAGTATTCTCCTGGGGAAGGTGGCGGCTCGTGGCTTAGAAAAGTGTACTCTTCTCTGGATAAAAAACTGACTGGACGGCCGAGCCCAGAGAGTTGTGGTGAATGGAGTTAAATGCAGTTGGCGGCCGGTGACAAGTGGTGGTCCCCAGGACTCAGTATTGGGGACTGTTCTGTTTAATATCTTTATCGATGATCTGGACAAGGGGGTCGAGTGCACCCTCAGTAACTTTGCAGATGACACCAAGTTGGGCAGGAGTGTTGATCTGCTTGAGGGTAGGAAGGCTCTGCAGAGGGACCTGGACAGGCTGGATCGACGGGCCCAGGCCAATTGTATGAGGTTCAACAAGGCCATGTGCCGGGTCCTGCACTTGGGTCACAACAACCCCATGCAACGCTACAGGCTTGGGGAAGAGTGGCTGGAAAGCTGCTCTGCAGAAAAGGACCTGGGGGTGTTGATCAACAACAGGCTGAATATGAGCCAGCAGTGTGCCCAGGTGGCCAAGAAGGCCAATGGCATCCTGGCCTGTATCAGAAATAGTGTGGCCAGCAGGAGCAGGGAGGTGATCGTGCCCCTGTACTCGGTGCTGGTGAGACTGCACCTCGAATACTGTGTTCAGTTTTGGGCCCCTCACTACAAGAAAGACATAGAGTTGCTGGAGCATGTCCAGAGAAGGGTGACAAAGCTGGTGAGGGGTCTGGAGCACAAGTCTTATGAGGAGCGGCTGAGGGAACTGGGGTTGTTCAGTCTGGAGAAGAGGAGGCTGAGGGGAGATGTTAACTATCTCTACAACTACCTGAAAGGAGGTTGCAGAGAGGTGGGTGTTGATCTCTTCTCCCAAGTGACTAGCAACAGGACAAGAGGAAATGGCCTCAAGTTGTGCCAGGGGAGGTTTAGACTGGGTATTAGGAAAAATTTCTTTACTGAGAGAGTGGTGAGACACTGGAATAAGCTGCCCAGGGAGGTGGTAGAGTCACCCTCCCTGGAGGTGTTCAAGGAACGTGTGAACGAGGCATTGTGGGACATGGTTTAATGGGCATGGTAGTGTTGGGTTGATGGTTGGATTTGATGATCTTACAGGTCTTTTCCAACCTTAATGATTCTGTGATTCTGTAATATTAATCTCTGCCTTAATGTTGTTATAACTTTACCAAACCTTAACTGGTTGGGTTTCAGATTTTGTCCATCGTGCATCTTTGATAAGGTTTTGCGTATTTTTGTTTTCTTCTTGTAAAGGAATGGGAGAGAAAAAGGTGCCAGTAAAACCATTCAGTCATTTCCTACAGTAAGATTATAAGCCACATGGTTTTGCCCCTATTAAAATGTAACCCCCTCTTCTCTGAAGTGTATGGCTGTTATATTGAATAACCCTTGTACTTCTGTGATATGAAGTTGGAATTTGGGGAGGAGGCAAAAAGGAAATTACTTTGGTTCAGATATATGCACTTGTGTCCTGCATATGGAAATTAATCCAAAAATTGCAAAGTTCCAAAGTTTATCTGTCCAGTGTAAGTACTGGTTCAGTTCTCTGAAGAGCTGGGCTACTGCAAGTGCTTTTCTTTTTATAACCCCCTCATGATAATTTCAAGGAGTTGTCATCTGGCAACTTTCCTGCTCTTTAGAATGGCTGCTATTATTTGTTACTGCTACCATAACTGAACCAGCTGTCTGATATTGGCATTTCACCATCTGAACATTGAGGTGAGGTTCCTCTTAAAAACATTTTTTCTTGGACTCTACTGAGATTGAAGTTAGATGAGATGTAGCTACTTTGTGGTTAGTTGATCTGATGTGGGTATTTCTATAGAGGTGCTTCACAGTCTGCTTCATAGTCTGTGCTAACCAGGACTGCAAGATTGATGCTTACATAGCTATCCACTGACATGCAACTGCTTGTACACGGTGCAGTCACTACCCAACCCAGATCTGGTAAGAAAAATTGGACACAGTTGCATGTGCTGTGCGTTTGTGAGAGAACTGTCCTTGAAACCTGGTTCAAACATGATTCACCCTCAAAGGAATCAAAGTCCTGGTTCAGGTAAGGTAGCTGCCAAATACAAAACTTTATTAGCAACTTTTAAAGGCTCCTCTGTCTTAAACTATGTTTTCTTCTTATTCATAATTTTTACCTCTTTCCAGATGAAATATTTCTGCCTTGCTTGTAACACCTTTCTCTTACTGCCAATTCTCACTTTCTTTTCTTCTGCATGCAATTCTGATGTGTAATGACTTTTTTTAAAAGAAATATACTAGAGTATTGACTCCTTTAAATTAATGATGGATATCTCAAAGCTCAGACTAAGGGATTTTTTTTCTATTGTTCTTGCCTTAAGAATACAGGAAACTTTTGAACAGAGTTTCTATTAAATTCGATAGAATAAAACTTTTCTCAACTGATTTTCCCAAATCAAAATTACTTAGCGATTCTGAAAAATAATAAATACCTTCACTGTTCATTAACACAGTATTGACCCAGAACTGACAGATATCCTACCTACAGGGAAGTCACTGACTCCAGGGAAGTTAACCTCATGGGAATATTGATAGAAACAGGCCTAGGAAAAGAGCATGCAAGGCAAGTGCGCTCTTCTCTGAGGTGGCTCTTTTGATTTATTGCCTCATCTCTGTGTTAGCATTGGCAGAATGTTGTGAAGAATGAAAATAAATTGCTTACTAGGTTCTACCACTTTATTGAGAGGATATGAGGAAAGTGGTGTGAAAAGTGGAACGTGTGGGGAATTAGAGTGAGAGCACAGTATTTTATTGCTGGCAGATAACTATTAGGCTTCCCCATTTTACTGGGGTGGTACAATTCAGTTGTTATGACACATCCAGTAAGAAAAACAGAAAACACGAGCTGGAGGCTTGGAGAAAATTAAATGATGACTCAGAACTTATACCCCAAAGTAAAATGAAGATTGAAACACTGCACCGATTTGTTTAGCAGAGGAATCTGAAGCACACATGAAGAAATGAGCTTCCAATTTATTGAAGATTTGCACTGATCCTCAGATGAAGAAGGTAACATTAGAAAGCTAGTGTCAAGGTGAAAGGCAAGGATGATTTCAGATAAACTGCAGGCTGAGCTTGTGTTTTTGCTGCCCTTTTCAAAACATTCTTTTTGTTCAGTGTGTAGTCAGCCCCACATCTGCTTCTGCTGAAATCCAAAGAAAAGTGTTTCAGCGCCTAGGAGTGTTATTGTTTGACTCGTTTGGCTGGAAGAATGAGTCTCAAGTAACCTATGAACTCTCTGCCATATACTTGCAGTAAGCAGAGGGCCTGCTGGGGTGATCTACTTAACTTGCCATTAAGTTTTATGTAACTGTTATAGTACTGTTTAAAAACAGTTTGAGGGATTCTTTGCAGTAATATGGCATACATTAACTTCTAGTTTAAAAGCAGTACCCAATTTTTATCTCTTATGAAAAGAGATCTATTTTTTATTGTATTTACTGAACTGTCTTCATAAGTCTGATAGATAATTACCTATAATTTATCATCCTTACTGCAATGTGGCTTTTTGCTTAAAACTTTAACCCTTCCAGTGGTTCATCTTCTAAAAAATAGTATTTGGATGGATCTGAATGGTTACCTGAATCGGGGGATTTCAAAAGCATTTAAAAGGTGAATAAACATCATTGCCTCATTTTCACACATGATGAAAGTAAGACAAATACAGATAAAATTGGTTTGTTCAAGGTTATGTAAGCTAGTTAGTCCCAGAGCTAGAAATAGTCATAGTTCTCCCAGCTGCTTTATTCTTTATCCATTGCCTATCTACAGAAGCACTTGGTCTGTCCTCTGAAATATAAAATGTGTGAGACAGTTTACACCTATTAGGCTTCTCATATTTGGAAGTCTTATTTCTGGATTCACGGATTGCACAGAAAGAGACTGTGTTAGCATAACTGTGTACTGCTGGACTCATACATTTCAACATCTCACCATTTCTTTTTATGAGTGCAAAATTTATAAACAAATTTTCTGTACATATGAGAAATTGTTTAGCAACAAGATCATCTTATATAGCATATCAAGAAACCAAGTGACTATGGGTTTGATACTGGAAGTAATCTGTGTCCAGAATTCTTGTGCACTGTAAGTAGCAGTTATAATTGCCAAGTGTTGAAAGACAAGATGGTGGTCTTGTTATTTGTAACCAGAGAAATTCAGGTCCTTTCATCTTTCCCAAAGAAGCTGTAATTCAGTCTGCCCCAGATGATGGTGTTGTATGGGGCATATCAACCCTTATCTTGTGAAAATATACCCTCAAAACTCATTGAATAGGATGCAGCCTACAGGGTTTAGTAAGCCTTTATTTCATATTTCTATGCGTCATAAAGATGGTGTTAGTCATCTCCTCAGTGTATTATCAAGAGGGCAATGGCTACATTACACCACTGCTGATGACTGTGATCACCTAAAGAGACAGTCATCCCAACATAGTGCCTCTGGTTTACAGCTCCAATATACTGATATTCTAAAAGGACAGGTAACAGATAACACCAGATACTTCCTACTGCATATCACTTGAGGCAAAGGGTACATATCAGTCCCTTTACTAGTACCTGGCAATGTTGAATTCTGTTTATCACCAGCCACTTGGCAGCAAAAACTATTCCTGGTCAGTGCTTTGCAGCTCCCCTTGCACAGCAGCTGCTCTGGGATTTCTGCAGCTCACAAGAATGAGGCAATTTCTGTCGCTCCAATGAAAGCAGAAAGAGGCTAATGAGACTTTGGTAGGGTGCTTAGGTTTGGAGAAGAGGATTACATTCCCAGTTTCTGCTACATGCTGTTCTCCATTGCTTATAGTTGTCGGGCCTAACCTATACCCAGTTAATTTGGATTGATAGATAGGCCATTTACTCAGCAATTTGGGAGTACTATGCTATTTATTGACCGCATACATTTAGGTGCATGGTGGCCCATTTGTAATGTAGAAGCTCATGTTTATTGTCATCCATTAAAATGATCACGTTAGCTCTCTTACCAGACCATATCACTATAAGTTATATTGGTGTTGAAACCTGTTCTTGGTCTGTCTGTTGTCTGAATCCAAGCTTCCAGTGTTAACATTGGCTTAAAAAGCTTTACATTTTCTTTTCCCCTTATAAAAAAAATATAAAGAGCTCATATTTCAAAATAAATCTCCTGAACTGTACTTTATTTAACATCTGACACAGCTGATATTCTAAGCCATCGAATGTACATATAATGCATTTTAAGAAGTGACATTGCTATGGTTATAAGTTACACAACAACATGATGTCAGCCCTCTGATTGGTGTCATGGTATTTAGCAATGCCACTTGGACAGGAAAGTTCACACACAGAAGCCTGTCCAGCAGTTCTAAGAATTTTATATCTTTTGAAGTATTCATTATATTTCTTTCTGTGTTGAAGCACTGGCCTTCCAAACCTTTGTTTTTATTTTCCAGCAATCTCAGTGAACTTAGGGTCATTGGATTGCTTGCTTTCTCACTGGCTGCACTGAAATCAAGCAACCATCAGCTAAACTACTATAGTTTAAATGGGTCTAAAAAAGAATTCAAAGGAGTACTTTAAAACAGCATTATGACTCTGTTTTCAACATGGCATGAGGATATAACACAAACCGAAGAGGTAGAGGTGGTTCAAAGAAAAGGTGGATTTTCTGTACTGGCTCAAAATATGAAACAATGGGACTTTCAGATTTCAACTGCCTACTTCAGCCACAAGTTTTCTGTGATTATAGTTGTTTCAGCAAGAAAACAATCTACTGTTTATACAAATGAGATCTTAATTTTCTGAGACATCTCTCCATCTCCTGAGACTATAAGGAAACAGCAAAATGAAAACTTTATCAAAATATTATCAGTCTATACTGGCAACAAGGCAATGATAACCTATCAGTTCCATTGTCTGAAAAAAGTGAAATTAAGGACAGTTAGGATGGACTTGACTAACAAAATCATATTTATCTGTTTAGGTTGTTGAGAACAGTTTTCCAAGTGTTGCATACAATATGGTCATGCAGAGTAGGGAAAACAGGAAAAAACCAAATTGACATGTAAAGTGGCTTTTTATTTAGTAGATTACTGTCCATTGCCAACAAAGGTTGGTATGTGAAAAACATTATGTTTTTATAATGACTGTTGAGAAATGCACTGGTGGTCTCTGCTAGCACACACATCATAAAATTACTTGAATGAAATCTCGTCCAGTTGGTAGTGTCAATTGACTACCCATGAATGGATAAACCTAATTTATGTTGTCGTTCCTGAATATAGGAATCTACTTATTCCAGCTGAAGGTTTAGCATGCAACTCAGAGGTGTTTACACAACCACAGTACTTCATGAACGTTTTGTGAACAAATATAGGGCTTTTCTGTACCACCTTTCATGAGCTCCTTTGTTAGTTGAAAAGGAAAAAAACGTTTTTATGTTCTGTCTTAATTGTTTGTAACCTTTTCATCTAAAATCAGGTCTCTTGACCAAGAGATTTCAATCATTTAGAATTTTAAATGATTCTGCACTGAATTCTATGTGTCAGTCTCTTTACTAGTACCTGGCAATATTGAATTCTATTTATCACCAGCCACTTGGCAGCAAAAACTATTCCTGGTCAGTGCTTTGCTGCTGCCCTGCACAGCAGCTGCTCTGGAATTTCTGCAGCTCAAAAGGATGAGGTAATTTCTGTCGCTCCAATGAAAGCAGAAAGAGGCTAATGATTCTTTGGAAAAGTCCTTAGATTTGAACAAAAAGAGAGGAAGATTACATTGCTTTTGTTTCCAGCTGACTTGGCAGAAGAGCTTTGTTAGCTCAGGTAGGATAAGGTATATGCTGAAGCTGCTTTTGAGCAAGCGGCACACTTGCAGCTGCATGTTTTAAAATCTGCTTTTGCCTTTTTGCTCCAGTTTCCCCTGTACAAAGGGAAAGTGCTACTTCACTGTATCTCTAGGTTAAATTCATTGACATTTGTATTCTGTTTTGAACACACAAAGTACTAGCAGAAATGTTAAAATTACTTTGAAGAAAAAATCCTTGCCATCTCCAGTTGGATATGCAATTACTAGGGAAAAAAAACTTACAAATGCTAAGACAAACAAATGATTTCCTGGGAAATTGGAGGGTATAATGTATTTGTCTGAGTGCTGCAATCAAATACTTCTACGATGAGCACTCTAGAGGAGTTTATGAGGAAAATATTAATTCTTTTTGTCTGCAGTGTTTGGGTCTTGGAAGTTAATGGGGCATGTGACCACCCAGTGAAGACAGAATAGATATTTGAATGATTTTTTCCTTGTCCCAGGAAGTATGCATCTTGCATAACTATGGATACAATTTTTTGTTAAAGATAGTGGTCATTTAATGGACAGTATCATAATGTAAAACTGAATTGGCCTGTGACCAAAATTAAGGCTAATATTCCCTGATTTTAAGGGATTCTTAAGACCACAGCTTAAGTCACTAGTTCTTTCATTAAGCTCTTCTGTTTGACTTGCTGCACATGTTTAAAAAAATGTGTTTAATTCATACATTCCTGCATTATTTGTGGTTACACAAACTAATACTTTTTAAGAAAACCTGCAGATTCTCTTAGTCCTTATATTACAATGTATTTAGAATTATTGCAGTAAATTTAGGTGCTGTCAGATGGTCTCACTGCAGTGGAGACTAGGTCTACGTCACAAGTACATGAAACTCCAAATAAGACATCCTAAAGAAGTCTGAGATATTTTTAATTATAATTTTCTGGTCAGAAGACAAAGAAAACAATAAAATATGCATTGTCTCCAACTTCCTGCAATGATTATAATTTTTCTCTTGTTCAATCTTTATCCCGTATTGTATGTGGTCCATGTTTAGGCTTTGACATCTTGCAAATGAGGTTAGTAGAAAGGTAGCATTTACAGTACTTATTAATCACTGTCTGTTCCAGAATGCCTCTTAGAATATTTATTCAAATTCAGCCTTCATTATTTTTAGCTCACTTGGGAAATTATTAGCTTTCATCTGATGCCTCACATATTTATGCTAGAAATAAGAAGATTTCATACTAAGCGTATTAGTATGTTTAACGTCAGAGAGGAAGCTAAGTCATTATGCCAATTCTTTTTTTAAAGAGCTTTTAATAGTGACAGCTTTTTCACAAGTAGTCGATAAGGTCCATAAGCAAAATTTAGACAGGAACCCCGACTCATATTTCCAAAGATTCTGAGGCAACTAAAAACACAGGCATATGCCTAGAAGGATTTAAAAAAACCCAACTGCCTGGGACCACCTATCATTGATTTCAGTGGAAATTAGATACATAACTGCTTTTGAAAAATCTCCTGAGTGTCCATCTGCCTCTTCAGTGCCTAAAAAACATTGAAAATCTGCCTTATATGACTTTAGGAGTCTCCAAGACCTCACTGACTTTTCATGAGACTCATACTAATTTTTGAAAATAGATTACCACTTCTAAAAAGTTAGTGTTCATTCTTTTGGATGTAGCCATCTACCTGCCATAAAATCAAGACTAATTTAGGCACTTCAGCAAACACTTACGTATGAAGAATTGATAATTTTTAATAGTTTGTACCACGAACGGTAGATGAACTTTAAAATTACACTACAAACCTTTCAGTTTGGTTTGAAGGAATGTTAAAAACGAGGAGTTTTTTGATGCCTTTTCAAATCAGGCAGAAGTAGCATCTATTGATTGCTCAAAAGAGTGTCTATTTGCTATATTTATAATACAGAAGGAAAAATACCAGAAGTTCAGCTAGTAGTTCTTAGGAAAAACAGATGACTGGTTAGAAACCAGTGGGAATCCAGTCAAGGGAAAATACTTGTGAATACTTGTGGTGCAATGATACTTATGGCCAAAAGACCTAGGAAAATCAATGATCAATGTTTTCTTTAGTGAGCATAAAGAATTCCTCAAATTAATTCACGCTATCCTCAGTGCACTGAGCCAAAGCCAACTGAAGTTAAGAGATAACCTTGAGTAAGTATCCATGGACTCCTGATTGTGGATTATGAAGTGAAGAAACTCCTGGACAGGGCTAGCCTGGATCATTAACATCACTATTTTCACCTTCTTTGGTATTATCTTTGTCCCTTCTTTATTATACGACATATCAGCTTTTCCTTGACAATGTCTCTCTAGTCTCTGCCATATGAAAGTGTAGATATACACTTTTTTTTTTATTATTATATCCTAAAAAAACCAAACAAGGGCATTCCCACCTCTTCCATTATTCAAAGACAATCATTTTGCAAGGTATTTGATTCTTGATGGGGGATTCAAGCCTGATTTATTAAAAAAAATTTGCCCTTTTTTCACAAATCTGAGCTTCATCTGTTTCATATAGTATAAATTTCTATTTGAACAGAGCAGCAGAGTATAGGAATATCACCACTTACAAATTCTGCTCATTTTATTCGTCTTCATATTAATGATAACAGGAAATAATTGTCTTTTATTGCATCAACTCCTGCTGCTTTCAAAACCTAAAATAAGATGACTATGTAACTAAATTTATAGTAGTTGACTTAAAGCCAGTAGAGCTGCAGTTGTAGAATTTCATTCCGTTGTTTGCAAAAAGAAAGATCGGGTCAAATTCTACAAAAATACCTTGCTATTATTTTTTGGATGACCGTATTATCTTGACCACTCCACTTTTTGAAATGATTGTGTGTTGGGATAGCTATATTAAATCTACTGTATTTAATTCCTGAAATAGTGGTGGAACCCTACAAGTGTACGAAAATCATTCATGTGAGTACCTCATACAAGATCACCCTTCATGACTTTTAAATGCAGAAGTCAATACATAACTATGAAGTGAAAGAATGTTGTGGAAACATGACCCTCGTTTCTACTTCATTTCCCTCAAGCCAGACCAACCGGGAATGATACAATGCACAATATTAAGAGTAGCCTGAAATAAGCTAAATTGTGTATGTATTTATTCATAGCAAATATAAATAATCCTTTCTGGTTTTTAGTGCTGTACTCTGACTGCTTCAAAACAATACAGTTACTGAAAAAGGTTTGTCAAGTTCTAAACAACCTAAAGTACAGTTCCTACCCCTCCATAGCCGGTTTGGAAATTTTAACTACTGCAATTACTGTTCCCTGCAAAGGGGTCGCTTTAGAGAAAGATCATGGAATGCAGTTAGCTTTGAAGTGGGTCTGTACTGTTTCTATATTGCCTTGTATGAAGGGAGGAACTGAAGCGAGGAAGGTAGATGGACTTTGTGCTGTTGATTCAACTCATTGAATGACTAACAACTTCAGACAGGCTTCTGTCTTACTTCAGTCATGCTATTGCTTTTATAGATGAGCTCATTAGGTCAGCAGTAGCTTTTTTTTAAATCTTCAAGTTGCCTGACTATCTCAAAACTGTATGCCTGTTGTATCAATGAGTATCTCAAAACTGTACTTGAGCACCATTCTGTGTCCTTTTTCCATGATGATACTTCATGGCACAGCATTCTAACGGAGAAAATGCTTCTTTAATGGTGTCTGATATTTAGGTGTCACTCTAGGTTTTAAATATTATTATTGTCTCAATTTCTTAAAAAACTGCTGGGCCATGTATACTCATAGGAATAGAAATGAACCCATGTGAACAGCAGTGTAAAAAAAGCTTCATTATTTATGCATGGATAAGTGCACCTTGTGTCATTATGCAGGAATAAGACATGAAGGAGTGTTACTTATTATGGCATGTAAGAGTATATTCTATCTATTATATGAAGAAAGAAAAGATAGATACGCTTTTCCCTTCTACTTTTACTGTCTCAGAGTAGAGTGCTTTCTCCAACAGGATTCACACTCGGTCAGACTAAGGCCTGGGAGTTCTTAGAGGCCAAAGGAGCAACTCTAACTGGTGTCACTTACATAAGGCACATTCTGGGTTTTTGTTTAACTGTATTGTACCATGGCAACTAAAATAAGCCTGGATTTGCTTTGATCTGAAATATGGTCCATATGAGTGCATCCTTATCTCCACATTGAAGTGTGGTTTTAAATAGATTCATCCCATCAAAATTTAGGCTCTTAATGGGGGGTCCTTGCTCAGCTACTAACTTAAGGATACAATTGCCATAGCTTCCTTGCTTAATTTAGTGAAGAAAGAAAAATTATGTCCTACGGGATATTCAGAACTTAATGAGACCTCTGCAAGTTTCTTACTCCTCTCACTGACCGTAGAATGAGCTTGAGCATATCCTAACTCAGATACCTCATTTAAGTAAGTACCCAAAAGTAGATGGAATTAATCTGAACCAGAATCTCCTTGTGTATATTGGATCAAGCTCTGTTTAGTCTTTATCATTCAGAAGGTTCAGTCTGTATGTGGAGAAATGAAAATTCTGTTTGTCACAGATTGCCTGTCTCAAAAGGACTGAATTTAAAAGTCTTCTGTCTGAAAAGAGGTGAAAGGAACAATACAGTCAACAACATAAAATAAAAATGAGAGCTTTTCTAATACATCTATCCTTCTCTATATGAATCGTGGAGGTATAACGACATCACCTATTCTTCTTACACCTCTGTCATCCCTTGGAAAAAAGAAGGAAACCCCCCCACACCAAAAAATGTCAGTAAGGAATACTTTGATATTACTGAATTCCAAAATGTAAGCAGGGTCATAATGCAATTTCAGTAGTACCTCTGTTTTCATTCAGTGCCCATTGATTTAGAGTAAAATGCCAGAAACAATGAGAAAAAACAGAATTGTTCTAAAAGTAAATATATAGGCTGGTTTTGTATTTCATCTGAGCTATATATTTCAGGAATCGACATGGCTTTTATTCAGGACATGTATTTGTCAATAATACATCTGATTAAACTAGGAAAATTAGACATACTATCAGTAGCTTGCTCCCAAATTACACAAGAAGAAATTAGATACATTTTCAGTAGCTTGCTCTCAAATCTCTTCAGTCTATGAGTCACCAGATTCTTCCTGCCAAACTAAATATGTCTGTGAAAGGCTGGAAACTTTAATGGAAAGAAACATAAAACTTGAAATACGTAGGAAAAACTAAGTTTTTTCATGGAAGACCTGTTGACTAGTAATTCATGAATTCAGGGGATGTAGAAACAAATTATTACAACTTATTTGTCTACAGAAGTTTCAAGGTATGAATCGTATTCAGTTTAAACCTGCTATGTTAACCTAAAATAGATGTCCCTATTAGCTTTCATGTAACCTAAAGTAATCAATGAAGACTTACAAAAAGAAGTTGTAAAAATTTCCATTATAATAGTAGAAGCTCATATCCAGTCATTTTGATGGGGCTGAGTTAAAAGAAACCTTCAGTATATTTAATATAAGTCTGAAAAAAATCCCTCTCTTGTAAATGGGTTTTATTATACATGGTACCACACAGCCATCAAAGCTAATTAAGAATGTTCAGATCCACAGCTATAATGACATCTTCTCTACAATTTTCCCCACAACACTTATACTTTGTCTGTCATTGCATAAGCCATACATTTAAAAATATTCTTTAGAATACAGACTTGTGAAATAGAGTTTGTGCACGTAATTTAAGCTTTTATCCATTGTCTTAGTAGGATATAGCTGTTAATTTACATTCTTTTAAAGTCAAAACAATTTTCAGTAGTATTTACTTTCCTTAGAAGTTGCTGTTTATAGGAGCTGGGGGTGTTACTTAAGTGCTTACTTGTTCGAAGATAGAAATAGTTAAGTAAGCAAACAGCTTCCACTCTGTCTTGTAAGAGCAAGAACATTGAAAACATTAAATTTGACAGTACATAGGATTCAATCAGAAAATATAGCAAGTATCTCAGACTTGTGTCTGATTTTGTAGGTATTTAAGTTTACTAAGGAGTTCAAAACAGTTCTCTAAGGAATTCCAAACCCATTTACCAGGAATTGGCATCAGAGAGGCAATCAGAAATTTAAGCTAAAGGTTTCTCAGATAAAATTGACAAGACAAGCTTATATATGTAATTTGTCTAATACTTAAAGAAGTCTGAAAAGAAGATAGCATTTGACTTTTCTTGCTTTGATACAGCGAGAAAAGCAATTTATCCTATTATTCTGAAAGTTATGTGTTAACCAGTGCCTAAGGTACAGCCTTTTGGTTGAAATAGGCATTTAGTATTTAAGTGGATTCAATTTTTTAAACTTTTACTTACAGTGACAATGCAAAATTTTCTATAATCTGGAGTGACCCATTGGACAGTATATGGTATGCTCCTCCAAAGGCTATGGTTGTGTTAAAATTTTTGTTTTCCAAACCTCATTCACTGATGTAAACATGAAATATGCCTGTCATTACTTAACAATCAGACCCAGTACTTGGGCTATATCTTGTGTAGTGATTTTGCATTAAAAGCACCACAAAGAAACTATGAATTAATGTCTTTTTCTTCTTTTTTACATGGAAGTTCCTGTGGTTATTACCAGAGATAAATTTAGCATAAATTCTCAATAAGTATACATTTGTGGTATTTCTTGTGTCTTGATTTCTAGACCGAGAAATGATTTAACTGTTGGTTACCCCTTTCATTTGTTGTCAGATTTTTGAACAATTAAGCTTGTATCATCGGGAAATATTGACATTTGGGTATGGTTTAATAAACAAGTTCAGATCCATCCTTTTTTAGCAAAGCTCTGAAATGAAAATGGCTTTAAGTTTCTATTTGATTTTCAGTGATGTGAAAGGGTTTGAAAAATGTATAAGAGCTAAAGTGCTGCATAAGCTCTAGAGAAATGGCTATATGAACTTCCTTCTTTGAATGAGCACTCTGTACAGATTGCCCTAGATGCTCAAGTAGTTAATGCAAAAGGTTTTAATTAAGAGACTGTGTGGTTCTGCTAAACTGAATAATTTGCTTTGCTACTCTTGCTGCTGTTGATCAAATAATGCAAATGCTTTATTAACACCAGAACAAAAGAAGAGGTCCGTATGCAAAGGTTTTGACCAATTTCATAAAGCATATGCCAGAACTGAAATCAGTGAAGGGTTTTTCTTGGTATTTAAGACTCGGTGGAAAAGTAAGAGGGGTAACTATACCAAGAATTAAAGCTGATCTTGCCAAGTGCTTCTTTCAGTGACCTTATCTAACATGAGACTAAACAATGTATTAAATACACATACAGTAGTTAGGGAATCAAATGTCAAATAACAGCTTTCTGCTATTCGAGACCAAATTTGAAACTCGGTCTAGTGCGTAGATAAAGGCAAACATCATAAAAAGCATTAGCATCTCTCACATCTAACAGCTAATAAGGACACATAAATTTAACTTCTGGAAAAAATGTGCTTATTTGGTTTTGGCAGTAGACACTTTTTGCAGAGATTTTTCATGCTGAAATTTTGATCAATGGTTTGCTTCCAGTCACCTCATTAAAATTATCATTACTACTACAGTCCCTCTTAATGAAAAGGTTGAAAAACTATGAAATCCTTGGTGACCTGAGAACTAGCTGTAGAGGAGACCTGTTTGCAGAGTCTAAATTTAGTGTGTTTTAGAGGTTTAATCCTCCTAGACTCACTGGATGATCCATGGAGAAAGAAGGTGGAACCTCTCTTTCTGTTATTAAAAAGGTAACTTAAGAAGATTAACCTCATTAAACTAAGGTTAGCCTTTATGAACACTCCCTTGCCTTTCTTAATGTTGTAAAAAAGGACAAAATTATTTCAAAGACTGGCTTATTTTCAGAGAACTTCCTCAACGATTACTACCAGGGGCAACAGAGCACACACCAAACTTAACTACCAGTCATTTGACTATACAGTGATACCATTCCAGAAGCCAGAGCTGTCTTTTCTCTTACAGAGGTATAAAAATAACTGTGCCTATAGTCCTCATTCCCTGAGCACTGACCCTGCAGACCTGGCTAAAGTGCATCTTAGCTCCTTATTCCATTCTTAGCTTATCTTATTCCAAGCTAGCTTTCCTGTAAGAAGTAAGGAACCTGGAGATAAAGATTGAGGAATACACTCAAATCTTCCATGGATACACGATTTGGACATGAACAGCGCATGTAGCCAGACCAAGGAACTTAAAAACACTCTCAGATCTTGCTGTGTGAACGTAGCCAAGATGACCAGCATTTCATTGCAAAGATTTGCAAGACTCACTGACACCACAGGCTGTGTGTCCACTGCAACTTTTCAGCATGCCTCTCCTGGGCTTGTAACATTAACATTCCTCTCAATCAGGGACACAGAGAGGAGCTAATGACTCATAGCTCCTACAGGTACAGAGTAGTTAAAGAACTGAGTGCCATGCCATCTCTTGTAATTATGTTGATAGGTTTGACAGGCCTAGAAACTTTAATAACATCTTAAAAGCAGACTTCCTGAAGTAAACAAGAAGCTGTTAACTAAAGGGAAATGGAAGAATCAAAATGTAATTGCCTATTGCTATGCCCCTTATTTCCTCCTTTGCAAGGCTGCAATTCCTCCATATGTACTTTAGTTCTACAAAGCAATGAGATCTGATGACAGCTCTGATTACCCAAAATGATGTTCACTGTCTTATCCTGATTTTCTGATGATTATAAACCAATAGTCTTATATTGTGCACAGCTGGCGATATTCCCAAGGACAACACACAATTCTGATTGTCTTAGTGGAAAAAGTGTATGAAAAATCTGCAATGGTTCTCCACAAAGCAGTTGACACAGGGAGCATTAGGCTGAATACCAGAAAAGCCTGTCTTCTATGGGATTCAGTCTTTTAGATATGGAAGCATGTGCTAGATCATTCTCCATTCTCGGAAGAATATCAGAGGAACTCCATTGTGTCAAGTATCTAAATTCAGCTCCTTCTTTTCTATGCAAGTGATGTTTTGGAATATTCACCATAAGCACAAAGCAGGTTTTTTAACAGAAAAAATGTGCTTTTAAAATTCATTAAATTGATTGCCATGGTTTCAAATAAGTATTGCCATCTAACTTGGGCTATAGAAATTAGAATGACCAAAAGTGTCTAAGGAAATAAGAGCTATTTCTTTATTGGCACTTGTTTGTATTGTTAGTCAAACTGGTACCAATTTATTGGAAAAGGAAAAAGTGTATTTTCAAAGGAGAAGAAACTGGATAAAAAAGAATACAGTATATGCTCCTTAGAGCAAACTACGTTTGCTTTCCTTTCTCATGGTAGCAATAGTCCTCAGGAAACAACATGAGCAAAAATGAATGACTGTCCATCAAATTCAACTTGTATGAAGAAAAAAAAGAAAATATCTTTTTTTGATTAATCTACAAAGTAAATTCCTGTGATAAGACTAGACTATTTCAAGCAAAATTTTCCGCCGCCAGGGCTTTTGCTTCTGTAAGTTTTCTGTAATTCGTTCTTTCTGTTTTTCCAACATTCTGTTCTCAGCATTGTTTTGTAATAGCAGTGGCATGGTAGACCTTTCTAGGCATTAAAATTCAAATGAATATAGCAGCCATCCCACTTTGCTTCATGACTGCTGAATCTAGAGTTTTTGAGTCTACAGAAATATTAATTGAGAAGAGTTGTGTCTAAGTGTAGCCACTTGTGTAGCTACTTGGGTAGCTGTGGCCAGGCTCTCTGTTGGCTTCTCCTAACATAAGCTAGCACACAGGAACTTAAGTGGCAGAAGTCCTGCTAGAGAGGTGTTGCTAGATAAAAAGTCACAACAAACTGCTCTTCACTGGTGAATCATGGGAGAGAAAAAGCTGTCCAAGAAGCAGCCAGTGCTGGCTGGCATTAAATGTGACCAAGGGAAAAAGCAGATGCTCTATTTTGGGATTTGTGCAGTGTTCTCCCCTAAAAAAACTTTAAGAAATGCTCCTTACCAGTCTACCTCATGAAGAAAGGGAGTGGTAGAAACCACATTTGTCTTCCTCTTGAAGTCAATACTTTTCTTTGTGTGTGGTAAGCAGCTGGGGCATCTCTTCAGAAGCTGTAAAAATTTCCTTTTATAGCTAGGAAGTTGGGCAGAGTAGACTATATAAAGGAATTTTTTTTCTTCCAGTCCTAGCTGTAGATATAGATTTGTGGTTGTGGAGTACAGAGTTTCAACAGAAACTAACTCAAGTATTTCTATCTTCATTTCCACCCACAACTCCCAAGAAATACTCAGAAGCTTTGACCTTGAATCTGAACCAGGAGTTCCACCTCAGCCAAAAGGTATTCTTTATATTTGGAGTCTCTAGTGAAATACAGAATGATGGAAGAAAAACCTTCCCTCACAGCTATTTCCTGTGCAAGTTAAAGGCAAACATTACCATTGATTATACTTTATATAAAGGAACCAGAGTATGAGAATAGAAGGCTTAAAATACAATTTAAATTGACATCCTCTTCACAATAAAAGAAAAAAGTTCACTCGATTTTCACTCCTGCAAATGATGTGGCATTCTTAAAACGTCCCAAGAAATGGAGCAACATTTTTAACTTCCAGTAATATGCTGCATTCTGTAGTACATTTGATATGAGGATCTCAAGTTGTTTTACCAATGTTACTGGACTTACTTTTCTATAGTTCTGTATTTTAGATTAAACGCTAACAAATAAGAGGGAGAAGGCTAAAACCGATTAAATTGCTGCCTCATGAATCAGAAGTAGTCAGGTAGAGGACACGCATCCACGGGCCACGTATCAACTTCATAAAATTCCTGCTAAATGTTGCAATTGCAGTCTGTTAATTACAACAGTGCAAGACTTTCCTAAAACAGGGTGGTCATTCGTTAGTAGAACCTTCCAGTCTTCCATACAAAACAAGGTAGACCTTTATGGTGTCAACAGTTACACTATTTCAAGTGAAAATGCCAAATGTAAGAAAACAACAAAGAAAAGTAGAAAGTAAGTCTTTACTGACAGCAGATAAAACTCAAGATTGCAAGGGTAAAGATCTCCTTTAAAACTTCAGAAACCCATTCTGGTATTTTAAAGTAAGGATGATCTAGCTTAGGGAATGCAGAGATTTGAAACAGATTGTGCAGCCTTAGAATAACTGAGATTGAAAACAGAGTTATTGCTGATGATTAGCATTTCACATGTCCTTTTACCTTGAGGAACACGAAGAGTACACATAACAGTAAGTCTGATTGCTTGGCAGTAACAGCCACTCTTGTGGTAAGCAAGTGTGATAGTTCTCTGAACAAGCAGCAAACGTTTTGCTGGGAGAGGAATGACTGGGAAAATGCCTAAGATACATGCACAGTAAAAAAAAAATTGCTATGCTGTTCTAAGGATGCAGTATATTGTCTCATTGTTTTCTTGTGCAGAAACAGGAGGGGGAAATGAAAGACTTCCTTTACATTCATTCCAGCCACGAAGAGAAAGTATTTGTAGTACAGTCAAATAACCCCTTAAGTGTAACTCAGCTGCTGATAAATGTAACAGTTTTGGTATTCAAATGAAGACATAAAGAGTTGGCAAAAAAATGTAAATTCTTTTATGAGAGATTTCAGTATTTTTAATATTGTGTTTAGCACCACAATACTAAGTTAAACAGCACCCTAGAGTAGGTGCTCATTAATGATAGCTAAAGTGTTAAATACAGAAAAGAGGGTTCTTTAGTGAATTACTTTGCATGTATGAAACTAGAGGTTCCCAGTTTCAAAGGTAAACTTTAATAGAAAGTGCCAAGAAGACTGTGATAATATCTGCAGCTTGTATGTTGAGGAAATCAGGATTTTCTGTAAATTAAATGTGCAAAAATCTGGATTTCCCTGATTTATTTTTATTGCAAGCAAGGAGGAAAATATTGAAAGCAATAACTCCATGGATAGAAATCAATAGGAATGGGGTGGGTACGATCAGAAAAACAAAAGTGATAGCTTAGAAGGCAAATATTATTAGAATAAAATGAGGATTATAAAAGTAGAAAAAAAGAAGCTAGACCTCACAAAGAATATAAAAATAAATAGAAAAAAACTCCTTCAGTTAATTTTTTGTCTTTATAGCCTAACCACCCCATATTTCCTTTTCTTAGTTATATTCTTGTTTGGAAATGTAACTTCAGACAAGAACTTCAGACAACACATATTATTATTAAAAGTAAACACTAGCTTCAAAGGCACAAATTCTTGCATGTTTTGAATAAATATATTAATGAATGAATTCAGAATGAATACACTCTTAGCTAAAAGTTTCATTAACTTTATGTTATTTGAGTAGCAAATAGCTGAAAATTAGAACTAGATTTCTACTATTTATAAGTTGTGTATTTCTTGATCTTGACAGCACTTATAAAAAGGTACCAAGATAAAAGAGTTACTTATCTAACTACTCCAGCTTTGCACAATCTAAAACACAGCAAAGGAAAAGTATTGTGATGTTCAGTTCCAAAGTGTAAGTCTTGCTCCAAAAAGTTATTTGAGTACTAATATATCAACACTATTGCAGGCTTAATTTTATCTATTGTCTGTACTGGTGTTAATCTTTATTATCTCACCATGCATTAATTTTCCTTCACCTGTATTTAACTGACAAACCTTGTGGATACTTGGATGTGGTAACTTTCTGCTTGCTGCCTTCCTGCTTTTCTTTTTTCAAACCAGATGTGGAAGCTTAGTGTGTTTTTAATATGATACAATGTGTACTTAAACTGTTTACAAGTAGTCTGACATAACAGGTACAGGCAGTTCTGCCTCATGAATATCTTGGGTTTAGTATTTCATTCATTTAATTTCAGTGGCAGGTCAGCAGAAAGCAGTAATATAGCAGGTGGAATAGCAGCAGCTGGAAAGTGGTTAAAAACAATAACATGTCTGAAAAGGAAAATTTTGACGGAAACTCAGAGAGCCTGAACACATGCACAGTTTTATTCTTTACTGAGACTTCATGGTCACTGAAGACTTGGGCATCTCCAAGACAGAGGGTACTAGTCATACTCGGCAGCCTGGTTTGATCATGTCTAAGCTTGCTTAGAGCAGTTGCAAACTCAATTGGATTACATGGAAAAGTTCAGCAGTTGAATGAAGGAAAGGGTTGACTTACTGAAGTAAAAGCCTCTGTCTCCACACACGAACTGAAGAGCATCAACCAGCTCAGCACCACAAAGTGTTTCTGGGCCAGCAGCAGCAGAACTGGTTAAGGTAAGCAAACACAGGCCAAGGTAGAAGAAATGAATGTAGGACACAGTGTGCATCTTCACCTGCCAAGGAAGCAAAAGCAGTGTCAGAATTTCCCAACAAAGTCCTAAAGAAAATGACTGCTGCATCCTTGTGAGTTGAGAATACATATGTACTGTAATTTGTTAGACAATAAACACAGTATCAGGAAATGCCTCACCATAATTTTGCAACTGTCTACATATTCTAGTCCATTTATTTTGTAAACTGATTACTTCCTCTGGTGAATATTGTTGGTTCGCATTCACACATAGTTAGAGAACCTTGTAGCAACTATGATTTATGGTTGCTCCTGTAAAAGAGGATGTGGAAGACTGCAATAGACAGGCAAAGGGAAGCCCAGAATAATAAGAGTAAGGAAGACTAGACAACCTTGAATTATTTGTCTGAGACCAGAAAGCGTTAGAGGGAATATGACGGTTGCCTGCCAATGTACTGTGGGAGATGGTGGTGAAAAGTTGATGTGGGACCTTCCATAGTAGGGGACCATATTCAATGACTCTTACAGTCCTCTGTTACTAGCAAGTTCACGTTTGGAAGCATTCATGAAATTAAGAGGAGCACTGGTGCGAGTATTAAGGGTTTGTATTTTTACTTGATGGAAGCAGCTATACTTTCACTGACCTCCATTATATCCTCTTAGTCAGGTTTGGCTATGAGGTATACACAGAGGTGATAATTCTTTTCTCATTTACATTTGGTTACAAACTATCTTTTTCCCAGACTTACAATTGAAGAAAGGCCAACCCTCAATGGGTGTGAATTTGCAGCATTCCATTTATCCACTTCCTTTTATATCAATTTATATCAGCCAAAGACCTTACTCAACATGTCAAAGAAGATAGCATTATTTGTTTTAAATACTAGGAAAAGCTATTTATATTTAGTAGTAGGACAGTAAAGAATGTGCTTTATGAATATTCTGAACTGATTTAGATCACTTGCAAAAAATGGTAGTTTCGAAAGCTGTAAATCTGCATTTAATATCATTCTCTTTCAAGGTTAACATCACTAGTGCAGTCAGGTAAGAAGTTTCAAATCTTACTTGCACATACAGTTAACCTTGGCTTAAAACTGCTTTGTATTAACAGACTAGTGCAAAGTAATTGGAATAAAATGATTAATCTTCCCTAAAGTTTCTTTCAGGATATTTTTTCACTGAACTTTTGAAAAACCAACGAAATTATCTATTGTCTACTCATATAGGATCTGATCCATTGGGGTAATGAGCCTTCTGTAGTCAATAATTTTTAAGAATTCTTATTTTTTTGGCAAGGGATCTTAGCACCTTGCTGGATGACTCCCTATTTCAACTTAAGTCAAAGCTGAATAAGAGACAAATCTATAATTAAGTCAGAATTTATCCCCCTTTTTCCCCTGATATTTCCACTGTGAAAATAATGAACAAATCTAAATCCCATGATATATCATAAAAAGAAAGAATAATTATTTTGCCATTCATGAGAGTCTTTAGCCAACTTTGCCATGCAAAATCCAACAAGCTTTAATGCATGGACATGACTTCAATGGCAGATGGAGGGAGATAAGATTATAAATGAATGATGATAACATGAGACATTATTTCCTGTAATGATTCCATATCTTAACAACATCAATTTCTTTTTTCCTTTGCCATATTTTTGAATTTCTAAGATAAATGTGATGCACCTGCAGCTTAAGATGGTTCCCAGTTCTGAGGAACTAAAACAGAAAGCTGTTTAGCACACCACCTGAGAAGGCTGAAAGACATTACAAATACAAGAACATTCTGTATTTAACAATTTGTTCTTGTATAACATTTGGGCCAGAAATAAACATAAATCTCAGACATTTAACAATTTTGTATTTTTCAAGACTTTTCAGCTGGGTTGCATTTTCAGATAAATATCAGCACTGAACTACAACAAAACAGATTATCTACTGTTTTTCCTTTAGTAGAAGCCAAAAAGGCTGCACAGTATAAACCACAGAGAATTTCTAACTTTATCTCCAAATTTAAAAACAGTCAAGAACTTTCAAACAAGGAAAAACTTTGGGGAAAAGAAAACAGACTCACATGTTTCTAGGGCTCAATCAATTCTTTGTTAAATTAAGTGCTGTATCATCAAAACTAATTCCAAAACATAGTTTAAAACTTTAGCTTTACTTCATAATTCTAATTAAACATAACATTAGTTGATTCAATATGTTTGTGATAAAATCAAAGTTCCCATTTATGTCTGAGGGGAATATTCTTAAGAAAATACAAAGTTGTAATCCAATATAGCTTCAGGTTCTTTACAAACAGGCAGAATGCTTGCAATGTCTGCAATTTAACTAGAAAGTTGGGAGTTTAAAAGAAAACTCATTGGCATGTGGGTGGGGTTTACTGAAGCATCTAATTACATTTGGAAATTGAATACAGGTTCAGGATGAGCCTGGTTAAGCACTTCTTTTAGTTGCTTAGAATGACTGACCATATTTTCACAGCTGGAATTTCCTCTTTTTTCAGTAAAATAACCAGCTTTTGCTGCATTCCTCTCTTAATAGTCCAGAAGAGTGGCACCAGAAAGGAATGTCATATATGAACACTCTACATCTCTTTTACTTCTTAATTCTTCTATATAAGTCCTTTTCATCTAACAAACTATCAGTTGGCACAAGCTGTGCATAAGAATTCTTCACATGCTTGGTCATTTTAATAAAATATAAGAACAACTACAATAATTATAAATATCTTGAAGGGGGCAACATTTTTATCAATAGTATATGCTATAGAAAAAGATCAAGAGTTATATTCAAAATTACATTTTGCTACATAGAGGTTGGACCTGATTACCAAGCCATAGTAGAAGTATGTAATTAGTATGTAATAACAGTATTCACTAGTAATTATATAAATAAAGCATATCTACTCTAGAATGGATCAGGATTTAAATACTGCTAACTTTGATTAAAGAATCTGGGCTACATCCTAACCTAAATCAATATGTTCCATTGATTCCAAGGAAGCTTGACAGGGTGCACCAGCTGAGGAACTAGCACATTACTTTTATGTCTCTTAGTGTCTTGCTCAATACTTAAAAAAAAAAATCTTAATCTTTCAAGTATATTGGAAGGGATGCCCATTTATACATTAAGAGAATGGTTTCATCCGTTGCAATTACAGACCTGCTCTTTTGAATCACATTAAGGAATGAGATAAGTGTGTTTTAAGTGTAAGACACTCTAAAAAAATAATTAGGCCCTAAACAGTTAAAACAGGGGAATTCTGTCAACTGCATAAGTGTCCTTGCAAAATATTAAAGAAAAAAAGTTCTTGAAGGATAAATTTGCAGATAATGGAAAGTTGAACTAGGGCCAATTGACAGAAACAGAGGTCAATGCACCTACTGAAGCCAAATTTACTTAAAGACAATTTATATTAATATGTAGAAATTACAGGGTCATAACATGAAACTTCACATGCAAACTTTTCTGAAACAGCCCTCCCTACATGGGAAAACTTGGAGATGAACATGTAGGGGAATTTCCATTTTCTTTATGTAGAATTGCTTAAGCTATACAAATATGCAAGGTCAGCAAGAGTCACAGCTGGTTTCTAATGTAGAAAACAAACTGAACTTCACATTTACTTTTAATTTATGAAAATAAAAAACAAGTAAATGTTACAGTGCTGCTAGAAAATTGCTGTAGTGACAACATCCCTTAAAAGTTTCCCTGTGAAAACACGAACATTCTATCCATAATTGTGTATAATAAAACTGCAGAAACTTAACATGTGAATAATACCTTTTTTCCTATAAAACCCTGCACCTGCAGAAAATAGGTAGAAGTTCTTATTTTCAGAAGCATTAATTAACAATATAGACAATGATGTAATTGGACCCTTTAATAATGACATAACTGAAATATTGCAAAGTTCTCTGAATAGAAGTGAAATTTAAGACATGTATCTGCAATAGTTTACCCTTACAGTTGTCTATGTAATTGCAACTATTACATACAGCCATTTTCCAGATCACATAAAATTGCATGTTCAGCAATTTATAAATAATTCTCAGTTCTAAAATAATGTTATTGAAAAGTGCACAATACTCTTCAAACCAGAAGCAGACAATACACAGTAAAATAAAACTAAAAAATTATTTGAAATAGTAATAAAGATTTACCTTCAAGAAATCACAAAAGCAGCACTTAACTAATTGTGTTGAAAGACTGTTGATTTTTTCCATTGCTTCGTAAAAGTGCAAAGTCTGGAAATGAATTTGTTAGCAGTAATGATGAGAAAAAAGAAATCCAGAGAGATGTGAGATGTTGAGAGCAATGTCACATTTCAATATTGAGGACTTTATTCCATTGCGCAGGCTCTATCTGCTCTGATTTTAGCAGTGACAGTGAGATTTAGCAAACAGAAGAGGGATTTAGAGAAAATCCTCACATTTATCTACATTACACAGACACTGTAGACAGGAAACAGCTGGGGGAGCATTTGCCTTCTCTCTCTCTCCCTCTTCTGGCAAAGTTACCGAGTAAGGACTTTTTTGGGCATGGTGACAAATAACATCATACCTTTGCATTTTAAAACTAGAGCACAGAAGCATATTTTTTTCCCTTTAAAAGAATGTGAATTAGTGACTGAGGGGTTAGCAGACAAAAAAGCTTTTGCTGCCATGAAAAATAAGAAAATGTATTCTGGTTAACTTTCAGATAGCTATGTGTGCATTTGTATTTATGTGTGTTTGTGTGTCTGCACTTCAAATATATAAAAACTTATATATGTAAGGGCGTTGTTTGTATATATTCATACCTTTATAGATACATACACATTTTATTTATGCATAGAAGCACAGGTATTTTATTTATACAGTATAGAAAGACAGGCAGTCAGTTATCTACTTTTTTCTTAATGCACCTTTATATTATTAAAATTGGCACGTCTATATGCTGAGCAACAATTAAAATCTCCAACTCTCTGTGCTATTAACCCTAAAATAGCAGTTTGTAATTTGCTAAAATTGACAGAATTGTCTACTTGTAAATAGGGCAAGATAGCTTTGTGATCTTTTAGCAACCACACAGGAGAAGTCGTATCATTTCCTAGAATTTACAGTACTATGAATATAGTAACACAAGTAGCCCTGTTTGGGGGCTTCCATGACATTTATCTTAAATGTGCTGTTGTAATTATAAAATTATTTTCCCCCTTTTTAGTAAGAATCTTCATAATTAGTCTTGATAACAATTTAAATGACACTGGGAAAGAGAGAATTCAACTTTTATAGTTCTGCAATACCTAACTTTTGCCTTTTTATTTTTCCTCAATTATGACTATATTATAAATAACACCAGCTGGCCAGCAACATGCTCTCACGGGTTATGATGTCATTCAAATCCCTCAACTGTGCTAGTGGCTTGCAATGTGCTCCAAGCCAGCTGTTTTTCTATTTATAATGTATGCTTGCATTTCAATACTTAGCTATTGAGAATAAAGTTGTGATGCTGTTTTATAGATATAATTTGTACTTGTTATCCTTTGGTTTTGGAAGATGGCATTTAAAAGTAGAGGATTAAACAAGACTGAAGCTCCAGAGAGCAAATACATGTCACAACCAATGTATGATTTCCATAAAAGCTGCTTCAGAACATTGCATTTTGTCCTTGTCCTCTTCCAGCGTTGCATGGTGAGGTGCTAGCTGTACTTTATTATTGAAAATAACAATTGACATCATGTTGGCCCAGGTCCATTCTCAGTTTCCAGATCCACCTTGAAGTATATGGTGCTTGCCAGACAGAAAGGACACATTTAGTTATTTGTATCCTTTATGATTGGCTAATACTCTGCTCTGTGCAGTTTTAAATGGTGTATGGTTAGCTAAGCTGATTAATCTTTGGAAGGGATTTCTTCTAATGTAGCATAATGGCAGAATCACAGGGGGCTTTGAGGTAAGTTTGTTTAGTTTGGGTAATACCAATATTTCAAGTATTCTAACACACATTTGTACTGCAGGTACTGCATTTTAATATTCTGGCCTGTTTTGTTCTTCCCTCTGCATTTCAGAGGTCATTGAATTCTACACATAGCTTGATGTAGCCTGCTGCAACTCGTAGCACACATATCACTTACTTATTTCACTAGCCTAATAGAAGAACATGGCAAGACAAATTATCAAAGCTTTGATAGTCTTTTTTTCTTGACTTTTACAGTACTACAGGTGGGTGCACATACTTCTGCATTTTTCTTCCTAAATAACAGCATGAATCCACTCATTCATCACTTCCCCACTGCCTGAGCTTGAAATCCTCATTTCGCTCCTCACTGCTTGCTTTCTCCTAGGTTTCACCAGGCCTCTCTTGGTCATGAGACCAGCATGCAATGGAAGATGCAACTTTTAGCTTTCAGGGTAGCCAGAGAATCATGGTGTCTCTAGACAACTGCTAATCCTGTTTCTTTCCATGGAGCCATTCTGAACTCCTATCCTCATTCCATGCGACCAGCCTAATTTTCTGATGCACTTCACTTCTTTCTTTTCGTTCTTGTTTCAAAGTGGTGTTGTGAAAAGGCAGGAAAACAGAATGGATTCAAGAGAGGTTTTTAATAGTAATTTTTTAGACTTACTGTTAGACAGTGCAGTGCTTTTCCTCACGAACAAGTAATTCCATTTTTTTCCTCAGGACATACTGATCTGGGGATCACTACTTTCCTAAAACACAGTTTCTATTCTGATGATAATATTCTAGTCAGTATAGCAATCTGTTAATTAATGGAGAATTGTCCATTTCTCCCTTGTTAAATGGAATATCTTTTACTTTATAAACCTTTTAGAATAAAATGTTGTATGATTACTACTTTATGATGGAGTGCTTATGCAGTTACATACATCCCCTTGAATAAAATGCACCTGTAAACTACAGAGTGTATGGTAGTCATCAAAATTCTCACAAAAGATGTCCAGGTCAGAAAAAATTATTTAATTGGAATGTTCATAGCTATTCTACATTACAAGGCAATAGCATGGATATCTTTATTTGGCTTCTTAATTATAACCCAAAGTGATATAATATTCACAAAGATATAGAAAACATGTGACATAATCAGATATTTAGGAATTTATGTGTTCTGAGCCTCATCTTTTGCACTTTAATACTCATATGATATCACTAACATCCTCTAATACTGTAGAGCTCATGTGTCAGTTCTTCTGGGCAGAACTCCATTTTATAGAAGACAGCAAACTATAATTAATCAATTATCCTAATTAATGTATCATCCCTCCTTAAATCCTTCCTTAAAAGGTAGGAACATTGCCACAATGCCTGAAAAGATCTGAACTATAGTAAGGCAACTGGTGTGCCATCCTCTTGCATTCTTCTATATCGGATCACTGTTACCTATATGCAGTTATTTGTTACCTGTAACTGTTGTTACTTTTCTTACATTGGTATTATAAATTTTCTGGAACCAAGATAGAACCACTATAATAGATATCACCTGAGAGGGTGATAGGGCTGAGAGCATGGTGGAAGACAGGATAGAAGACAACAATAAACACAGTGGCTGGTGAACAGCTGTTCTTCATTATATGAAAATAGCAGAGACAAGATTGTCTTTTAGTATGTTGTTTTAAGGACATTCATCCTGCACAGGACATACACAGATGCAGTAAGATTCATACACTGTGAAAAGATGATTGAGCTATATTGAATGCTATGGCTAATGTGTCCCCCATCCTTGCAACCCGCCACCCCCTCCCCCCCCAAAAAAAAAAAAAGCAGAGGAGCCTTTTGAAGGAATGATATCTTATCAGTCTTCCCTTAGCTTACTGACTGGTTAGTGACTGGGCCAATGGGAACTGTATTTTTTGCCTCTTTTTTTTTTTTTCTTTTTGAAGTCCAATCATGATATTAGACATTAAAGACATTACTCATTTGCCTAAATCTAGGCATCTGGTGTCATTTTTAGTGCTGTAGGATATCCTCATGCCCCCAGCTTCTACTACAGAGTGATACTTATTTCCCATAAGTCTCTGTGTCCTATCTGCTGACCTCATATAGATTTCTTGCATACTTTAGGGCATCTCAAATGGCCTTCAGCACCTGCAGGTAACTGAACCCCACCATAAAGTCTTCTTTTGACATGCTGATCTGGAATTCTTGTAAGTGCAGCCTTTGGCCTGAGTCTTACCTTTGGCTTCTTCATAAATAGAGATATGCTGTCTTCTATCATTTACTATTTTCGTGATCCATTTGTGAAGAGGTTTTAAAGTGGAGAACACAACAATTTTCATTTAATTTCAGCATGCTCTAAGTGTATATTTTCCTTATTCTCCTTTGCTTAGCCTCCAGCTTAAGCTTTTTTATTTTGGAGCTGCCTCTTTTTATTTGCTTCATAAATCATCTTGCTTGCTTTTGGATAAGATAAAATGTTATTTACAATGTTAGCATTATTTCCTGAAACACAGAAATGATTGTTTAGCTCTTATAGTCTCTAGTGAATTATTTGTAAAATATTATGTGTTTACTATTGGAGAAGTTTGGCTTTCTCTTTAGGAAACAACTTTGGAGAAAGGGGTGAAAGGGAGTATTTTATTAATGTGGAATGTTGTGTTGAAGTTAGCGATGAGTCAGGTATATGGTGGAAAATTCCTTTCATCAAGTTAAAAGTTAGGAAATCAAGAAAGAAATCACTTTTACTAATTCATTTGAGCGAATGAACTGTTTAAAAAAGATCCCAAACACTTTTTCTCATGGTGGCCTAAGTAGCATCATCACTACATGAAAAACAAGTAACAAATTTAGCGGGGAGGATGAGGGCATGCAATCTGAGCTGTTGTTACATTGGCAATATTGAAGAGACACCAAGGAGAGAGCAGTGCCATGAAAAGCAGTTTCTCACTTGGGCAAAACAGGGGAAGTGCAGGTTTCATGCTTAAATGAGGATCAAGTAAATGAAACCTTTCATATTTGGTCATCAAGAAAAATATGAGTGTTTCAAGAGCAGGATGGATGCATGAGAACCTTAGTCCAGAATTACTGCTTATAGGTAGTAGTGGTAGAAACAATCAGTGTTAATCACAGGTCAGAATTAATCCATGGACTAGTAAACTGAAAGTACTGAGTACTTACTTCACATTCTGTGGAGTAAAGATAATAGCTTTGCTAAGATCACAAGAAGGCAAGGACTTTATTGCTTGCAACTAGGATGCAGAGAAAGTGTGTGGTTAGAATGTTGTGGTGAATAAAATGAAATACTGTATAATTTTAATTTATGGTATAAGTTAAAGTAGCTACCATTTTGAATATCCTTGCATTAGTATGTTTTTTCCCTAGGTTTTAGAAATAATTGTTGTTAAAAATAGTACAAAGCCAGATATTGATCTTATTTTCCTAATCAAATGAAATATACAACAACTATTGGATATAGTGTTTTTACAATTTAAATACTTAATTCTTTAAAAAAATAACATATTATGGAAATTATGTATTAATTATTATTAAGTGGCATAAGATGATGTGTAGTTATGACTGGTAAAACAAAAATACAAAATATGAGAAGTAATATTAAATAAACAAAACTAAAAAGCTCAAACAAAATGTGTTTCAACATTTTGAAAAGCATTTTTTTAGTTTTGTTAATTTCTGTTTTGTGGGAAATTTTGAAATGGTTTGTTCTGGTTCAGAATAATCAGAATACCGGAATTTTCCATTAAACTGGAAATTCCCAGTTTTAGCTCTCTGCAGTCTTGCTCTCCCTTTCCCAATGTTAAGCACTGAATAGATCATCTTTGCTCCAAAAAGTTGCTTTCTTTCTTATTCCTAAAAGAAGCAAAAAGAAACAAAGAAAGAAAATTGAGAAAAATGACTGCATAAGCTCTATGGTTGCACGCACAGAAAGAAAGCAAAACAAGATGGAATTGTGATAGGCTGGGGTTTACATATATGTGTGTAGCTTCCTGGTAGATGAAGGATGATTTCCATGAGTCGCTTAAATGTCTGTATCACTGGAAGAAAAATACATGGCCTTAGATATTCCTTTCATTTCCTAAACATTCTACCTCCACATTTAGATGAAATGTAGAGACATACTCATTTTTTCCTGAGTTATCTCAGTGATTAATCTGTGATCATAGTTTTTTATAAAATACGGTCTAACATATATTTAATAGTATTTTGTTTTGTAGGTAAGATAGGCACATGAATGCTAATGCCTATATGTGATGGGGTTTTTTTTTGTTTGCTGACTCAGCAAGAACTGTAAAAGAGAACAAACTGAATACTGTAAATTTTTTCACAAGCAGGTTGCATATTTCCATACAAAGCAAACAGTGTGAGCACATGGCAAAAATGCCTATTTATTTTCTCTTGGCCTGAAGAGTTTTGCATGAGGTACAATAAGGAATACTTTCTGAAGTCTGTACTTATAAACAAACACTATTTGGAGATTAAATCAAACGTCTCTAAACAAAAAGAACATCTGCTTAGTCCATTTTTAATTTCTTTAATTTACAATTAGTCTGGCTCCTACTGCATTGCTTAGGACTTTCTTCTGGGTTCATTTCTCTTCATTCCCATTATTTACTACACAGAAGGGACTTATCTCATAAAATTTATACAGTGTTTTATGGACTGAAGCCAGTATGTTCTTCACCTTCCAAGACTAAGCCCCCTCATTGACATTTTCTTTCTATTTTCTTCAGAAGTTTCAGATACATTGGTCACCTCTAGTTTGACCTGTTAGTTACAGTGATACTCTGGTTTATTTTGATCAAAACATTAAAAGCTAATGACAAAAATAACCCAAACCCATACACAACCTCCGCTAATTACAATTTTTAGGTTTTAGTCAACTGTGCTTTCATTAAGAAACTACTGAATAATTAATTTAACTACAGAACTACTAAAAAGAACCCACAGAATAACAGAGTTGTCCCAAATAAAAGCTATATTGATTCTGATTCATGAGTGCTTCTCTATAATAAAGACTTAATCAGTGTCATGTAAAGCTTAGATCTCAATCTATACCATAGCCCTAGGATATAGCAACCATCGTTTCAACTGTCATCTGAAATAGTATCGTCTGATCAAATGACCAAATCAGATTTCCTTTACCTTTTTCCATCTTAAAATATGAAGTATGTTGGACTGTAGCAGAATGAGGCTCTGCATTGAGCAAAATAGGAGTGACTCTATCTTAAATCATGCAGGGATTCTGTGGCTCTGAACAACATCTACTTAGTAAACTTGATGTATTTTTCACCCTTTATTTTCATCCTCTTTGTCTTTTGATAAAATTATTTCGTCATAGGCTATGTTTCTGAAAGGCAATGGGAGCTTAGGCTGTTGAGACTACTTTTGCAAATCTGTGGTTCAGCTTTCAGGGCATGCTGTATGTGAATGCATTAAAACAAACAAAAATGCATCTTTGATGTCTAACAGTTCTTAAATAAGATTGCGTTGAACTTGGCTTTTATTATAATTTCTGCCACTGAATTACTGTATTACCTTAAGCCAATTGAGCCATTTCTCCAATCAGTTCCATATTTTCCTGTCTGTGAAACAGGAATAATAGCTCTGAAATGTTTTGTAATATACTTTGAGACTCATACAGGAAAAGCAGAGCAAGCCATGTTATGTATTTTTTGGAAAACATCATGGTGGCCAAAAAACACCTCTGTATGTTTATAGGAAGTGACAAGTTACTGTGTTAGCCCTGTGTGCATTATGTCTCTGTCATCTTCCAAAAGTGTTAAGCATAGCTGGAAGAATTCCCAACAGATGCTTCCTTTTACTTATTTTCTTATTTTTTTCTTTTACACCATTCACAAGTGTTCTTGTCAAAGACCTTCTTTGCAAAACTGTTGCTGGAATGATAGTTCTTAATAGGATACTAATATTAAAGTATGATAAAATTTTATGTTTCATTGCTGTTTAAGAAAACAATGTTATCTAGACTTATGTAAGTGAGGAGTAATGTATGTGAAAACAGTAAATATAACAGGAAAGGGAATTGCATCCCATGAGATGGCAGACACCAATGGCTAGTTATGTATTACTTGGGATGTATAGGGAACAATTTAAGAAATAATCTTTAGTCTAAATACATGCACATGGCTGATTTATAGAATAGGGTCCTGATTCTACAAGCAGACTCATTAGCATGAAAATTTTTTCTAGTCTCTAAACCTGCCTATGGGTTGAGCCATGCCCCTGTGCAGGAAAAAAAGAAACCCTACTGGCAAAGAGGCTACTGTCTGGGTTGCTTTTCAGTGGTAATGAGCACCTGCAGCACTGACTTGACTTCTTTTGATGCTAATAGGTGGTTACTATTTAGGATTGGTAAGATCAATTTGAATCTTAGTTACTCCTTCCGTAGCAGTTTAACCTCTTTTCCTTCAATGTTATGTCAAATACTGGATTTTTTTTTTTAAATAATATAAAAAATCATGAATATGAAAGGTTTTATCACATGAAAAAAATACACAAAGAAGTAAGAAAACATGCTTTATCCTTGTTAAAGAGGGGCGAGTTCTGTGGGAAGTATGATCTGTTAGAAGTTTAGATGATGAAGAGAAATAAAAGTCTTTAACCAAGTATTTCATTGTTTAGGATTTTTGCAAAAGATTAAGAGAAGGAGAATACATTTACTTCATATTCTGTGTTATCTATTTAAACAGGACTTTCCTATTTCTTTGCCTACTTTTACAGCTATCGCATCTTTAGTTTGCTAAATCTTTATTTTTCTTGTATGATTTTTTGTTACATAAGGTATTTTCTAGATCAAAGATTATTATTGCTTCTTTACAAAAATGTTACTGTTTAAAATCTTTCTTTTTATGGACAACAGCACCATCGTTATGGTAAAGAACTGAATATTGGTGCAGTTTTGAGATACTTCCAAACATTATCAGTGTTTCAAAACACTCCTTTGAGATTTGAAAAGTGTAGCAGGCTGTGTAGCAGATTTTATCAGTGGAACAAAAATCTTTGCTTATTGTTTGGTTTAAAAGGTTTCTCTTTGTTTATAAATTTCCATTCTTTTGTCTTTTGACAGAAAAGAGAGCATACATACAAGCATGGTATCTACCTATACTTTGCAATGTTTGTGGGGTTTTTTTATACTTATCTGAATCACTCACCAGAAGACAGATTTTTAACAGGGTTTTTTAATGTTTCTATAATCATTAATACTGGATCTATATGCTATTGGGTCATTCAGAAACACAAGTCTGAGCCAGATT
Source organism: Gavia stellata (assembly GCF_030936135.1). NCBI lineage: Eukaryota > Metazoa > Chordata > Aves > Gaviiformes > Gaviidae > Gavia > Gavia stellata. The sequence goes on along the minus strand of NC_082597.1, from coordinate 62,749,021 downwards.
GGCTGTGAACACAAGATCATGTTTCAGCTGAACAAGGCAGAGCAGAATTCAGTGTTTACGTGGTTTTATGCTGGTTACAGAAGGAGACATGGTATTTTATTCTACATAGCATTAGAGGGGTGCAGGCATTTGTTATGTGAGCTGACATAAAGACTGCAGGTACAAAATTAACCTGTCAAAACTTGAGCAAATTTTAACAGGCACAGTAAGTTTTGTTTGAAGCTTTGTGTCATGTATGCTTGGAATATTTTAAATAGTATTAGAAGCCCTAAAACTGAGTGTGCTAATCATTGAACCACGGACTTGAGCAAGATTGGAACATACTGGCTTAGAATCAGTTGCGGTTTTTTTACTTTAAAAATTCTTTCAATCTTTTTGTAGAAGATTACAGTGCTCTGATATGTGTGTTAGGTTTCTGTTTCTTTTACTCTAATCTTTACTGGTAATTTTTATAAGTTTCTTTTCTGCTTATTCTATAAACACAATTTTTTTTATATGGCAACGAAAGTGTACTAGGTGCTTTTCTGCCTACTTTTTGTTGTGATAAGTGTATATTATTCTGGTCATATTGAAATACATGAAAACTTACTCTACAATTTTTTTCTGGAACAACATTTGTCTGGTATGCCAGTATTTCTTGCACTGGAAGAATCTATAATGTTGCTACTATATAAAAATAATACCCCCTCCCCTCTAAGTTGAAAAAAGGGATTTTGTGCTTGAAAAATCAAGCACATGGTATGAAAAAAATAAGATCTACAGTTGCACCTGAACCCTTTCATCAGCTCCCACTGTACATTCCGTTTCTTCCCTGAATGAAGAAGGAATTCTTTGGGGGAAATACTCTGTGGTCATGTAATTACAGGTTAATAAAAGGATGGACTCAAGGCTACGTGAGTGGCCAGATGCTTGGCTTTTCCAAGACCACTTTCCAGTCTTGTAAAACATCCATCTGAATAGCAAACATGTAATTTCTTGGGTTTTGAGCATGAGACTCACTCCTTCCGCTCATACTTTACTCCTCCTGCCACAAAAGTGGTATCTCATTAGCATTTAGTAAAATTATTATTGCTTCTCCATGGCTGCACATGGCATGTAGTGCTCAAAGATAAGAAAACCAGCCTGTGTTGTTCTGTTCAGTGCCATACTTCCAGCAATGATGTTGTTTTTGGAGGCTATGTCTACACTTCACAGGGCAGGCAACATAGGCACCACCTTTCTTTGGAAACGACAGCAAAGAGTGCGTGCTCAGGTCTTGACTCAAGGCTCAGGATGTGGACAGGATGTGCACCTTGACTAGAGAACTTAGAAGTACTTCTCAGGTTCACCGTCCGTATGTAGTCACAGGAACCTCATTGACTAAATATTGCCCAGGAAAGTCTCCTATAATTTTAAAGTGACTCGGTCTTCCTGGAGGCAACCATTACATGACCTTGTATGTAAAAAGATCTGACATGATCCAGATGCACTGTGTGCTAATTACTTGTACTTGCTAACTACTACTGGGTTTTCATGGCTGTCGGGAGAGTTCAGAAGACCAGCGCAATCTTCATTCCAAACACATGAAATCCTTTCGTAGCTTAGCACGCATGTGGCCTTTGGCCATCACACTACTATATAAGACAAACTAACCAAGGTGTTCTCATGATTTAATTGGGGATCTCTGTCAAGAAGGTCTATCTGCTAAAAGAAATGGCTTAGCTGATAGTTATTCTCCATAAAGATGTGAAGGCATACACTGATGACAAAAGAGAAGGTTTCAGCAGATGTTAACGATAGAACCTAGGTCTCTGATTTTATCCTTGCAGTTACAGATGGTTATGTTTTTCTTTCCTTCCTGCCTTACACTGATACACCGTGCTGTGCATAGCGGGGGAAAAAAAAAAGCTGTCATGCTCCACTGGGGCTCTGTACAGGGAGACATTTTTAACATTCTTATAGACACTTCAAGACACATACTTATTATGATTATTTAAAAATTTATTTCAAAACTAATGCAGTCTGTATTTGATTTTGATAATGTGTGATTCTTTTTTAAAGGCAGTGTTTGAATAACAGGTGAGACAGAGTGGTTTGATAAAAAGAAAAAAAAAAAAATATGCTTTTGTCTCTTCCATCCAAACTGATCGGGGTCTTGCTTACTACCTACAGAACTGTTAATATGTTTACATGTATGCTTAAATACTGTTCAATGTGATATGGGTAGTGAAATCTATCCTTAAAATAAGTGCTGGAACTGGTAAGTAATCCTAATATTAATGAAAATATTCTCAAAATCATGTTTTACAATACACTATTTTAAATATGCATTATGTGAACAGTTCTGGTTTGAGTTGATTCATGTGTTATAAGAACCAGCTGAAGTTCATGATGTAACCATGTTAACACTTTTTAATAGCTTTTTGAGAACACAACACAATTGTGTTAATGATAATCAGTTAAAGACTCTATTTGTTCCAGATGTTACTTTCCTAGGCAAAAAAAAAGATTTTTTTAAAAAAAGAATTTCTTCTATGTCCCTGTTTAATATCAATTACTCAGAAAAGTCCTAATGTAAACCTAATCTCTTTCTTTAGATAACATACTAGCAAGCCATAGCTTGAACTGGCTATGTGAATACAATTGTGAAAGAAACAGAGATGCCTAGAAAAGCTTTTTTTTTTTTTTTTTTTTTTGTCTGGCATGGGCTTTTAGTTCCCAGTGGCCTAAAGTCCCACACCACAAAATCACTATAATTGGCATGGCTGGCAACTTCTTCTCTCATTGTCAAACAGATCCTTTACAGTAAATTTGTAGGAACACTGAAATTGAGCTAATACCAAAAGTATCAAAAGAAAAAAAGAAAGCAAACCACACACAGATTCAAGCATACCATTAAATTACTGACTTCTGATAAACTGTAAGATTAAGTGACCTATACTAACAAAAAACCCCATTTATTTATTAGTTGCTTATATTTCAACCGTTTCTCCAAGAGAAACTTGACATTCAATGCCTCATCAGCAACTTGGGTACATCTTACTAGACTTATGTTAGATAGACATGTCCAGGCTTGTTCATTACATTAAATTAACGTTGATCTTAAGGGTTATAACTTCAGGAAAGAAAGGAATCAGGATCTTGGGAGGTGGTGAAACTTTATGCCTATATCTATGTTGCAGTGGTAGCTGGAAAATATCTTTGGTCATTACAATAGGCTGTAAGAAATATCTTTTTCTGGGACTTTTCCTCCCTGCACAAATTAGGAAAAAATATGATGGCCCAGAAATTCTCCTGCACTAAGACAAGGTCAAGAAAGGAAGTTATTTATGGGTCCTAGATTCCTACAGTTATGTAGCTCCTCTACATTGCTCCAGAGGATCTCCCTAATAAGGATATCTCAGGCAGAGGACATGTACAAGACCACAATGAATATCCCATGATTTTCAACCACACCATTCATGTTCACAGGATGTCCTTGGGATACAGTCTCTTGTAGCACCTCTTGTAAGGATACCTGATCTCTTCTTTGCTCTATACCGCAAACACTCTGTGGCCCATCATGCTGCTTTTCATAAAGGAGCCTTCTCACAGTTTCCCTTCAACATTGCCATTAATCTTTCTGTGACTGCTTGTGTTGATTAGTCATGACTAACAAGGTTGGAGAGGGGTGAGGAAGGAATCAGGAGACTCCAAGGATGGAGACGAACCTACTGCCCGGAAGTAAAGCCACATTCTTCTGCCCTCTGCACATATGGTCACTGTATCTTGAGGACTGTGTCCTTTTGGACAGTGCTTGTTCTAGTCGAGTCCCAGTTTGTCTTTGCTACACCAAGAACATATGCGAACAGCATTTACTGAGTTCTGGCCAACTGTGTTTTGGTCATTCTGGGTATGCATCATGAGCATTCTTGGTACTATCATAGGATGAGACTACAAGGAATTTAGCTACCACGCAAGAGCTGCCACATATCTGCTGCGTTTTCCTCTGTTCACTCAAAGCACAAAGGCATTGCCCATGAAATAGATGGATTAACAGAGTAAAGAGGGCTTTAAGGATCACTCAGGACTATAGAGTTCTTCAAAATGCCTGGAGGGAGACCATGGTCTGTCACTGTTTATTCCAACACAGTGAAGACCTTGACCTTGGTAGATACTGCACTTGCAAGGGAAGGGAAATATACTATCCGTATCAACATATATTGGGCATTATGCCAAAATAATAGCCTTTTTCTAAACAGCAAAACCAGTTTTTTTTGGTTAAGTAAGTGTAAAAGTCATATCTGCTTTCCAATTTAAGCAGATTTTGTTAGTTTTGCACGGAGAAAGAGAGTCTTAAAAAGTAGTGAAACTTGAAAGACAGACCTTTTTATCTCTATTGTTAAACGCAAACAGTCCTCCCTGCTAAAAGACAGAAAATGTTTTTGCCAATACAGACAGAATCTACATAAAAAGGCTACCCATGTTAATCACAGTCAGATTAAGCATTGACTTCTTACAGAAGCACTGTGACATGTTCATGCCCTTGACGGGCTGCCTTGTGTGGATGTTTTCATAGTGTTAATGGATCTTTGCAGTTTAATCAGGGAAAACCAGAAAATTTAAATACAAGTCATGTAGTGACAAGGTTTTTTTCAAAGTATTTAAGAAAAAAAGCGTCCCCTAACAGGAACATGTGTTTGTGGAAGAACAATGGGAAAAGAGTGAGTGCCACTAGCCTTCACTGTCATACAGACTGTTGAAGTCTTTACTGAGTATTCATTAAAAAATATCCATTATCACAGTTCCTCTATATGACTGCAAACATGATATCCTGCCTTACAAAAAACAAAATCAAGAGTCAAGAAGAGCCTCTTCTTCATGACTGTCAATAATCCTTTGGGAAACCTGTACCTAGCAGTCACTTTACTGCCCAGTGTTGAGGATATTCCAGATGCCTCCTCTGTACTCTTTTCTTGGTCGTGTGGGTAAAATGACTTGCCTGGACTCCCTGGTGTTGTATATGTATAGAACTGCAGTAAACAGACAGATGAGCTGAGCTGGAGTAGTGCTGCTCTGTATTTAATCCTATTAACAGTGGTCAGTTCAGTCTGCACTGTTTACTTCTGCTGGATGGTGATGCTACCTACCAAGGCTGTCCTTGTGCTTTAGTGGGAAAGGGACTGTGGCCACATAGATAAGAGAGATGTTCCACTGTGTTTATCTGCATCATCATGACTGTAGACCTGGGTATCTGCCTCAGCATTCCCTGGGAGGGGAAATGTAGTGTAGTCCACTTCCTCTTGCTTGTCCCTGAGGTCATGATCACACCCTTCTCCCAGTTGTGAACATCTTGTCTCCAAAGGAAAAAACACCTGCCTTATGAGTTTGGTCTGTTCAGCAGGGTTTTTGAAGGGACATATCTTGCGTAGAGATATGGGGGTTAAGTAGTCTGATATGAGATTGGGGCAGGATAGGCTACGCTGTGTTAGGCGTGATGTTTTGGAATATTCGGGTGTGCTGGCAGGAGTGCAGATCATCTAAGCTGTGTAAAGAATTCAAAGCATGCTGGAGGAGACATCTCTTAAGGTTTATTTCTTGACATTAAAACTTCAATGCCCTCAGTTCGACATAAAGGAGATTTGAAGTGCTAGACAATGTGGGCAGTTGGAGAATCTGGTCTTGAGTGTGCTGCTGAAACTGTAACAAGACAAACTGTAACTGCAACACAGCAGTTGACTCGACTCATTCTGGCCATAGCCCTGGCATGGCTGTTTTAACATGTGCCAAGCTGATTATAGTCTGCAGGAGACTATGTGCCAGCTGAGAATTGCTGGAAGGCAGGCCAACATCAAAACACTTAGAGGGTAAACTGCTTGTTGACTTTGTGAGTGACTTCTGGGAAGAGGGGCAGCCTCTGAAATTGCTGAGAATGGAAGGAAGTAGTGTCCTCTCAGAAATGCAGTTTAGGGTGGTTATGAGAAAAAATAACCCTCGTGTCTCTTTGAGGCAAGAGCTGTGGGAAAGATAGAGTGAGTTCATGGACTTAGCGTGGGGGAAGGGAATGAAGAAACTTGCTGGTTTTGTTAGGAAATGGGTTAGATTTTCCTTGCTCACTCCAGTTCAATCCAGAGGATTGGGGCCCTATATGAGCCAAAAAGGGAAGGTATTTAAGTCCATCGTTTTATTAGAAATGGGCACATATCATGCAGATACCCCTGGACTCTATTATTCTTCTGGTAATAGGTTGACCAACACCCCTCAGTTGATCATTGTCATCCTTCTTAATAGGGACTGAAATTCATAAGCCATAGCTGTATTTCTTGTCTTTGGTCTGTGCTTAAAAACACTACAGATGAAGCAGGAGTTGATAGGTAAGTTTGTGGCACTTAAATCCAGGCACTTATTCATGATAAAATGCATTTAGTTCATTAAATCATCCCTCTCTGAGCATTTTTTTCTTCTGCCCTCAATTCCCTGTATCACTACAACCAAAAGGAGTTGTAACGTCTGCATGTTTTTAAAATAAACAGCAAAATCCTTGATGGTGCTGGACTAGATGTTCCTGATAACATGTTGCCAACAGAAAAGTTCTCATCCTTGAAGAAAGTTTTTCAAGTGGTCATGACACTCTCAATCACGTAAGCCTCTCTTCAGAACAGACATTTGGTGCCCTCAAATGACTCTTCAGACTTGGCTCAGAAACAGGCTGACACAAAAGGGGCTAATTAACACACATATTTTCATGTGGAGGAATCTGGTTTCCAAACAGATTTTTACCAGCAATATAGCTGACAAGCTGAATCTGCTAGGGATGTTTCTTCCGTCCAATTTGAATGAAAATGGAAACAAGGGATAGGAGAAAGAGACATTTTATTCCCGTGACGATATAGACATGATGAATTCCTTTGAGCCCAACTTCTGTCATGTTATATTTCTTCTTAAATGAATCAAGGCACCAAATATCAGAGGAAACAAATTAAAATACAGATAAATGTTACATGTGCCATGTACATATCCACAGGAAATGTGGGTATGTACATTTCTGGAGTATGTATGTATTTATGGAGAAGAGGCAGAAAGAGGGTAGAAAGTTGCTACGTTACAGCACTGGCCTAGAATCATGAAGAGGACACTCCGTTTTTCACTTCTGCTATAGACTTCATGTCCTGTAATTCCCTTATAATGATTGCAGTAGCATAGCCCTACTCTGCACAAAGGTTTTAAGGCTGCATGTGCATCTGTCCAGATAATTGTGACGGAACAGTGAGACAAAAGCAGTGAATTTGGTAGAACCCAGAAATGAAACACCACCACCTCTACTCCCTCACACTCCCCCAACACTGGTTAGGAGAAGATATCCTTAATGTGCAGGGCCTCGGGTTCTCCTACTTACTCTTGTATGCTCCCTGTTCTACCTGCGTTGATTCTGAACCAATTACTTTTTTACTGTCATCATTACGGGAAATTATATATGCCTCTCTCCCTACCATAACAACAACTACCAAGTGTTGATAGCTGATTGCTCCCGACTAATCCACTGCATGTACCCTTGTATCTGGCAGAGTATTGCAGTGGCTGCTAGTAAAGGGCTCTGAAGATAAGAACAGATTTTCACATGTTTTAGTGTATCACAAGGAGTCCATTGTAACATTGTGCCCTTTGGATTAACATTAAAGAAATGATTTTTTGTCAGTTTATCAAAGGAAAATTAAAGTTCCTTAGACATCAGTTACATTGAATCTGAGCCTTTAATCATACTGACAAGAAAAGATAGAGAATTTGAGCTAAAGAATGTGTTCATAGCCTTAATGTTGGATGGTTTGTATTTAACTCTGTGTAAGCTACGGATTTTTACAGGGAAGAGTTTTATCGGGCTAAAGGTATATACTTCTGTATCATTTCAGTTTAAAATATTCTACACCATATACCTCTATATATTTACCCTATATGGTAGACTGGATTTTTTTCATTCCAAAGACTATTAGATAAATTTCTAGAAATGGTTCATTCAGAAAACAGTTTGTTTTGCATCCAGCAACACAAGGAACTCAAACAGAAGTTTAGGGAAAAAAAAGTCCTGATTCTCAATGACGCTGCTTGGGCAGTCCTTATTCCACATGAAACTCTATTTGCAGTATTACCAAATATTAGTGTACTGAAAACTGTTATAAATGGGTACTGGACCAACTCCCAGAAAAACCTTTAGGAAATGCTTAATGAAAAAAAGTGCTGAACTTCAAACTTCTCTTTAACAAAGTAAGAGAATGCTAAGTGGAAATCATATGCAAATAGAAGGTGATCAGTTACTGAATTAATTACTGTACAGTTATTTGGGATTACAGGCTTTTCCACATCTGACCAATAGAAAAATGAACAAACAAGTTAACGTTCTAGAAAGAAAGCCTCCTGGACAAACAGCTGGGGGTAATTATAAGACCATGACCAAGCCATCAACAGTGTAGGTGTTACTTTCAGTTCAGAGCCAAAGGAAAAAGGAGGCAGTTAAAAATATGCTCTGGGGAGAAGGAATAGGAAAGATCTGTAAATATAATAACATAAAGGCTCACTTTAAAAAAAAAAAAAAACGAAAACAAAATGTAGTAGGAGTAAGTAGAGCGCCTACAAGGAATAGAAAAGATACATGTTCAAGAAAGAAAAGCACATTTTTAGAAGCACGAAAGTGTAGAAGTAGCTTGAGAGTTGTCCAAAGTCAAGCTGAATCAGATGCTACAAAAAAACCCCCACAAAACCTAAATAAAATGCTTACCTAATTTTCTCTTTTACTCTTCCTATAGTGGGCTTATGGCACCTTTTTTCTCTCTTGCTATATAGTTTTCTGTTTTCTCCTTCTATATATTTTGCAGTGCAGCAAGTATTTTGTAGTTCTCCTGTGTTATGTGCTCTTCTTCACTTTTATTAGTGTGTGCTTCCATCAGTTGTCTGCCTCCTTTAGCACAAATCCTCCTTTTCACTGCTGTCTATTTACTAACTGCAACCATGTTGAGCATTTGGGATAGTGAATTTCAAGTGGAAGGTGGTATACAAGAGATTTTCTTGGAAAAGCTTTGCTTCTAATTAAACAGTATTTTTTGCTCTGACGGATGTCCAGTCCTTGAATGCCATGGGTAATAACGTGTGCCAGCAAAAGTATTCAGTTAATATTAAGACTCTGAAGCCCAAAGCCTAATGGGAGATGGATTTGTGTGGTACGACTACTGAAGAAGTGGTAGCTGAAATCTTGTGAGATAAAGAGGAAATATTGAGATGTGGGATCAGTGGTGTAATTAGCTTAGGAGGAATGACAGCAAGGACTGTAGTTTTATGTTGCTTTAAAATAGTATAGTGTGTCTTCAATGTCTTGCTGAAGTATTAGTCAAAACTAACATGAAAGAAAAATACCCAGCAAACAAATTAATGATAGTATTTCATGTAACAGCATAGATAGATATTCACTGGAAGTCTAACATCTACATTTTGGACAGATACAGTCATCCATTTTACATTCCTCATGGTCTTTACTCAACAGAATAGTGTTATAGTCAGTATCATTAAATAGCTGAGAGGACTGGAATTGACCCTCTTCAAGTTTCCATTCATATATTAGTCTTCATTTCTGTAGTGATATAAGATGCAGAAAGAGATTTGTAAGTTTTTTTGATTCAGAAAGAGTAATTTTTCTGTATGAACCCTTAAAAATGTAAGCAAGACTGACCAGTTCCAGGCCCTGGAGGAACTACGAGATGAAATTCAGTCTCTCATTCAGATCCAAAGAAAATAATTATGACAGAAGGTCAATATGCATCTATATGAGAAAATGGGTAATGAGAATGAAAGAGGCTAAGATCTGTCACTAAGAAGTCTCATCTAAAACACCTGGTGCAAGCAGACCTGTAGCTCCCTAGTTTTGTTACAGCTTGACTGAAGTATAGCTGAATTTTAGTTGATTTTTGAATTTACAGACTTTCTGATACATTCTCTACTGTCAAACTAGTTAATTTTTTCTCCCCTTTCATAAATTGATTGCCTGTTCAACATGCTTTTTACCTTTGGAACTACTGGTTAATGCTCTAGAATTCTGATTTATGATTTGAACGACACTAGGAGACATCAGGTATTGGTCTGAGCATTTTTTAGTGTAAGTTCTTGTGGAAAGCACCTTACAAACACTACAAAAGCTTTTGACAATAAATCTTGAAAGCTGTTGAAAGAAAATATTGAACTACAGGGAACAAACAAATTAAAAAAAGGAATGTGTAACGTTGTGTTGGTGTGGACTGAGCATGTATTCCTCTGTTGGGGAGGTGTCAAGTTGAGCATGCTATCTAACCACAGCCCTTTATATTGGCTGAAGTCTAAATTTGACCCAAGTGCATGTTTAGCCAGATGTCATTTGCAATTACAGGAATTTGGACTGACTTTCAGCTAAACCACAAACCTGGATGAATGAATGTTGTTCCAGATGCATTATATCATAATCCTAAAGAAAATAAGATCTCAGATGAAAGGACTATAGAATTTTCCTTTGTATGAGCTTTGAAAGCTAAGGCTAATCCTGAGATCATTGAAAAGGTTTAACCTACCACTGTGTGAAATTTTAGCCAAACAGAACTTAAGAGCTTTAATACTTTCAGAATCCCCTCAAATTAGTAAAGGAATATTCAAAACTAATTGAACTGGTTCAGTGATCTTGAAAAGTATAACAATTTCTCACTTTAAAACACTTCAATATATTATTGTGTGTTTGTTAGCTTACATTGTGCTAGTAACATCTCGATCATGTATGGAATATTCTTCATTGTGGGGAATTCTTTACACATAGTGTTATCCAGAAAGATCACAGAGATACTACAGTTCAATAATACCTTGACATAAAGACTTGAATATCTGTAGAAAAAAGGATCTGGGAGAAAGACAGTGAGTGCTTTTAGGAGCTGTATTTTATCTCCAATCAAAAAATAGTCACTGTGCATTGCCAAGATGAGTGTGTATATATATATTGCATGGGTATTAATACTCTCAATCTTACTCTTCTGTGCTACAGAAGGCAATCCAGGCTACTAGTTTAGTTACTAACTTTTAGCTAATTAAAGATCTTGGGTGACACCTCCTCCCCCACAAAATATTCCAGAAGACACAAAAATAAGCAGGGCTTTCAAACAGCAGTGAAAGCCCTATGTCTTCCGCATGGCCGAAGGTCCAATATTGTTAGTGCTACTCTATCACCCTTGATTTCCGATCAGGTTATGGTGTGTTAACACGCTATTGTCTGTTAGCTGAACTGTGGTAAATGTAAGTGGGTCTTCTCAGCCTGTAGCATGAGCAAAAATGAGTCTCAGTTTAAGTTGTTTTCTTTGTGGACTGAGCTAAGTCACAGTAGTTTCCCTTTGTTTCTGGCTAAAAAGTGAACTGGCAAACAAAGATCATGTGTTGTATGATAATTTGTCAAGCGACTTGACGGTGTGTCTGAGTCTTTATTTGATAGATATCCTAAGTATTCTAAATATTCTAAAACACCTGGTAGAACTTACAAAGCAAGCTGATTTATATGCAGATACAATAATTAACAAAACCAGACCCATATTCTTAATGGTGGGACATTTTATCAGATTACTGGAATCACAGAATTTAAACAGGAAAAAGAATATATATCTCCCTAAAAGACTATGAGTATCATTGCTGGTTTCCTTGGTGTCACCAGAGTGATTAATGGTTTTTGAACTCCAATTTCAGAAGCAGCCAGAAAATGAACAGATATAGAGGTATGGGAAACAGTGACATGGGATAAATATGCAGGAACTGGAAATCAGTTATGCTGAAGGTATTACTGTTACTACCTTAGAAAAATATTTGGCTCTGCTCACAGTACATATATCTTTGAGATGTCTGTATTAGCCTAATGATGAAGGATTAGCAAGCCTCTTCTAGGTAGCTAATCCATACAGGTTTGTGTCAAAAAAGAATTATATTCCTTTGGTTTGGGAAATTGACACCTTGTTATAGGTAATTTAGGGTGTATGAGAGAACTACCTTTTGATGGCAAATGGCAATCTCCAGTAATGGCCAGCATTGTTATAATGAGGATCACAGATTTGAGTAGTTAGTCCTTCCAACTATACCCTTTCTGGATGAGAAGTGAAAGTCTGCTAACATAATATTCAATTATTTGCTTACCTTCTTAACATTTAACCTGCAGCAGCGAAGTTGGCCTTATCTCTTGTTGACTGTTTACATAGCTAATCCTTTCCTACCATGGACACTTTAAAAAAAAAAAAAAGACACCTATTTAGTGAAATGAACTTTCTGCTGCTTTTGTTTCATGATTTATTTGAACTCAGGTGATACTCTTATCATTTTGGGAAGAATAGGAATAATAAGTAATCACTGGCTTTGCTGAGAATGGCTAGTGAAAGAATGACCTGAAGTAGATTTAAATTCTTTACCTGTGCAACATAAATCACAAAACACATCTGTCACACAAGTCAAGATTTGTTTTCCATGTATACATATCAATTAGCTCGAGGAATGCTTTGGTAGTGTTTTCTAAATGTGTTGTAACACTGCTGAGGAAATTTCATTTAAGAGTGCTGAGGTAGCTGGCCAATGTCATTGCAAGGCTGCTCTAAAAAATCTTTGAGAAGTCATGGCAGTTGGGCGAGATTTCTAATGCCTGGCAGACAGCAAAGACACTCCTTTTTTCAAGAAGGACGAAAAGAAAGAGCAGATGATGCTGTTTATTTTGACTATAGCACGGCTTTCAACACTGTCTCCTATAACATCTGCATAGACAAACTGATGAAGTTTGGACAACATAAACAGACAGCAAGGTGGGTTGAAGACTGGCTGAACTGCTGGGATCAAAGGGTAGCAGCATGAAGTCCTGCTGGAGGGTAGTCACTATTTGTGTGCTCCAGGACTGGATACTGGAGCCGATACTGTTTAACATCTTCATTTATGATCTGGATAAAGGGGCAGAGTGCACACACAGCAAGTTTGTGGATGATGCAAAATTAGAATAGTTGATACACTAAATGGTTGTGCTGCCTTTCAGAAAGACCTTGACAGGCTGGAGAAATGGGTCAAGAGGAATCTTAGGATTTCTAACAAAGGGAAATGTAAAGTCCTGCACCTGGGAAGGAATAACCCCATTCACCAGCACATGCTGGAGACTAACCAGCTGGAAATCAGCTTTGCAGAAAAGACCTGGTGACCTGGGAACCCTGATGGACAAGTGGACCATGAGTTAAGAATGTGCCCTTGTGGCAAAGAAGGTCTACAGTGTCCTAGGCTGTATTAGGCAAAGCATTGTCAGCAGATGGAGGGAGGTGACCCTTTACCCTTTTTCACTCCAGTCCTGGACTCCCCCATATACAAAAAGGACACTGACATACTAGAGTGAGTCCAGTGAAGGGCATGAAGATGATTTAGCGACTGGAGCATCTGACATGTGGATGAGAGGCACGGAGCTGGGATAGTTAAACCTGGAGAAGAGAAGGCTTAGGGCGATCTTATCAAAGTGATAAGGGGGAGTGGGAGTAAAGAAGGTGAAGCTAGATTCTTCTCAGTGATATCCTGGGAAAGGATAAGAGGCAATGGAAACCAACTGAGACACAGCATATTCAGATTAAACATAAGAAAAAAGTTTTTTTTATAGTGAGAGTGTTTAAAGGCTGGAAGACATTGCCTGCAGAGATTGCGGAGTCTCCATCCTTGGAGATACTCAAAACCTGAATGGATATATTACTGAGCAACCTGCTTTAGTTGACCCTACTCAGATGAGAAGGCTGGTGGATGAGGGGAGAGCAACTGGTATTGTTAGAGGATTGATAGACAATGTCTAGAGGTCCCTTCCAACCCCAACGATTCTGTGAAATGACTTTCAAGAACTACACCTTCACACACTATCCACACACTATGTAGACTATTATGTCTGCACAAAATGTCATGACTTGCATGACTGAAACAAGCAAAAAATCTGTCTGACAAAGCAAAATGTTGTTTTGTGAGCCACAGTGCATGAGAATTTAGCCTTGACCTTTTTCCTGGAATTGTGAGGAATTGGTTCGGTATACAGGTATCAGAGAAGGTCGTTGGAAGGTTAGGGTAAGTGGTTGGAAGAAGCCTATTTTATTTCCTTTTCTAGCCCATGAGAAGGTTTTGGCAGTTGTCTTGGCATTCGGTTGTTTATAGGAAACAATATACAGGGTCTGTAAAGCAGAAGTCTGAAACTCTTGAGCATTCTTCAGTTTCCATCAGCCCACAGTCCTACAGGCAAAGTAGACCACATATATTGACTAATTAATAAATAAGATGTTTAATATTTGTCTCTTCATAGATAAGATTTCTGCTAAAGTAACAACTCCCATTTCCTGTGACGTACCTAACAAGGTATTTCAAAAATTGAGAAAAGCTACATTTGTAGTTCTCAGTATTGACTTGTTGGGGAGAACGTATTTATTTCTTGTATGGATACAAATAGCTGGGAAAAGCATACTGTTATTACTAACTTGGCTCGAGTCACAATTATGATGTTCAAATCTAGACAGTACTTCTACAAATATCTTGCTTTTTTCACTGTCTGAAGTTTTATATGTTTTAACTTTTAGCAGTAAATGTGTCACTCATCCAGAAGCGTCATCCAGAAGTCGTAGTTGGCACACATTCCATTATACCAAATAATACTAAATAATGAAGAAGAATGGAGACTGATTAATAATGCAAAATGACTTGAATAAGCGCATGAATAGAATGACAAAAATAGAATAAATAATTGTGAGTCTCAGAAAGGATGTTAAAATGTACGTCTTACATAAATCAAAAATGAAGTGTGTACGACACAGAATGAGTCATCCTGTGAATAAGGGGAAGATGAATTCAGATGTTATTTGCCAGTAGTAATAGATGGTACCACTCTGGTTCTATCAATCTGCTAAATAATAAAGATGGACCTAATACAGGAAGTCAATAGGAGTTTTGATTGGCTAAGGAATGTAGGAGAGTGCACTAGAAAAATAACGAATTTAAATAAGAAATAACTATTTTGTTGGCCTATATTCTAATCCTCCCTCTAGCGAATTAAACAGCAAAATGTTTATCAGCATCACTGGGAACAGGGAAAAACCCCCTCTCCTCTGATACCAATTAATTCCTTTTTTAGAAGCAAAGTAAAATGTAAGGTAACCTGCAAATAGCCTATACCATGTTATTTTTGCTCAAAATAGTAAAAGCTTTAACAGACTTCTTTAGTAATGTCCATCAGTGAAGGACAAGGTAGGAATGTTGTTCATTTTAGAAGAAAAAATTTAAATTTTTATCATATGCCACAGTATACATGAAAGAAATAACAAATCTATAGGGCAAGACACTTGTAAGAATCAGGATACAGATGATACCACATTATAAAATCTGAATTATATAAATAGGTATTATTCCATTCTTTATTGAATATTTCATTATTGAATTAGAAGTTGTAAGTTTAAAATCAAATGGCATTTCCATACGAATTTCTGACTATGGATAAGATATCACAGATGAGGCTTGAAAGTTTCTATCATTTTTAGTGGTGTCTAGATTGGGTCAGTTTTTAAAAGCCTCCCTCTTCCCTGTACACACTAGGGTGAAGAAAAATGCGACAATGACTGCTATTTTATCGTGCTTACAAACCTCAATTCTCAAATTTTAGCTTGTTACTGCTAAAGAGAAAAAAAAAGTAGTGGCATAGTTTTAGTGCATGGAGAGTAGAAAAAGAGTAGAGAAGTAAAAAGAGACTAGAAAAAGAGAGGGAAACAAACTTGGCAAAAAAAAGTCTTGAAGTGCAGGAGGGTCAGAACAGGAGAGAAAGCTTGGAGGAGACAGATGTGCTTGGGAACAAAAAGGGTAAATACAATTTCTGGAGTAGAGCGAAGCCTTGGACTCACTAAAGCAGAGCAAAACAATGAAGAGGGAGACTTTGGGGAGCAAAGAGAGCAATCACACCTTGGAAGGAAAAAGAGAAAGAAACTGGGAAGTGGGCCTGAAAGAGGGGAGCAGGGGAGAGTTGAGAAATGAGGTTTTGGGAGAAGAGATAGGGCTTTGCTCGGATGGAGTTAAGCAAAAATATTGCTAAAGGCTCCAACTCTCTGAAATGTCAGCCAAGGTGGCTGTCTGTAAATCTCTGGGTTTATTTATTTGTCTTGCCACAATATATAAAGGAATTTATTTAGTTAGTGAAACACATTTTTATTGCGTTCTGCAGAGCCTATTCTCCCTTCAGTGTACATGCTAATGGGAAACTGTTGAATAAATCAATGGGAGAATAGATGTGTCTGAGTAGTTTTCCGTTGACAATTTTTTCTTGCTATTTAGAATTTTTAAGAATAGGAAAACTTTTTGGAAAAGTCCACATAGAATGTGCCTAATTCAGGCTAGAAAGGCAGAAATTCATACCTAATTGTGAAATACAGAGGGCTGATAAATGGCTAGATGATATAACTCTGAGTCACTTGATCACTAACATGGTCAGATTGTCAGTGATGTTACTCCAACAGAAAGTGCTCCCTACGTGAAAAACAATTGTACACTGTATTCCCAAAGACTATCTTGGACAGTGAATTAAGCAGTCTGAGTGATTAATGGATTTGGTGAATACTGGAATAGATTAATCAGTCTTTGATTGTGGTATGTTCAGAGAAGTAAAGAAGTTACGAAAAAAAAGGAGTTCTGCTAACAGTGAAAAGCCATTGAAAGCTATAAAGTTTTGTAGAATTTGTCCAATTATACATATTTAATCAGATATATCACATTAGGAAAAGACTCTGCTTCCTTTGCTCGTAACAATTACTATGTCACTCTTCAGGTAGGATACCTGAAAACAGCAGAAGGCCTTGAAAAGCAATGTACTGTTCTTCATATAAAGATGCGGAAGAAATAATGTGTTTAAAAACTTCTTTCATTATTTTCCTTTTTTCACTGTGTATCAGCACAGTGCTTTGAAATGTTTCCTCCCTTGTTTAATCTGATTGTTGGCTTACATCACCATGCTGCAGCCTGAGCTAAGCCAAAGCAACCTAAACCCCAATAAATCTGCAGTATCTCATCTACTAACACCCACATTTTTTTCACGGGTTTTGTAATTAGTTAACTACATAAGAATGTTATTTGTACCTGTTGTCAAATCTATAGCTCATATATTCTGGAGACAAAAATGAGGAAAACAAAATGTCTTCACAGCAACTACCAAAATATGATTTTTCTTCTAATATGATGTGACAATTTTTGCTATATTTTGGACAGGGATATTAGGAACCAAAGATTAAAATCCTTCTTGTAGTTAGGAAACACACCTTTGGGATCCTTCCTAACCATGTTGTCTCATTCTGTTCTGTTCAGTAAATATACAGATATAAAAAAAGTACTTTTCTCTTTGAGTGTTACACTGACATACACACATAAATTAGTATAAAAAGAAGGGGGGTGGGTTACACAACCTCTTTTAGTTTGATGTGCTGTGGGTAGAGGGGACAAACCATACACAAAAACTAGAAGGAGAAGGGTTCTCTGCCATGTCATTGAATGGAAGAAAAGGCAGACTTAGATGCGCTAGATACAGGAATTGTCAGGTTACATGTGTTGAACCAGCTGCCATGAACAGAGTGATTTCTGGCATCTTGTAAGAAACCTGCTGGTGGCTGGTACATGGAGCCGTAATCTCCATATCAAAAACTTTGTCTGTTTGGAGTCCATTTAAATGCTGACTATTGTAAAGGGTGTCTTTAGCAGGGGTAGAATAGAGTCCTGAACTATTAATTTAAATCTTGGCTGCAGGAAAGATTTTTTTCATTATTTTGACTAGTCTCAGAAAAGGTGGGTACAATCCTTGTTTTGAATTTCAGCACCTTGGTGTACCCATCCCGAAACCAGACCCAGCAACTTACACATGGTGTGCATGAGAGTAAGTGATGCACAAGAGAGGCACGTATCACAAGACTTGCCTTGCAATTGACCTCTGTGAGACTTCATCCACAGCCTCCCATAGGGATCTGAGTGAATACTAGACCCCCTACAGGCCAGAGAGTTCTGCCAACTTGCATCAAGTTTACATTAAAACAAGAAAGGAAAAATAAATTCTCAAACCTTTCAAATGGAGAAACATTTTTTGAATTAAGATTTATTACTTGGTTTCATAATCTGTTACTTGACAGCGGCTGGCTATACAAAGTGTGGAGTCTATTGGATTAGTTTATATAACAGATGGTTCTGTTTTCAAATTTACTCCAAATGTTCAGATGCTTTAGTAAATTAATATTTCCCATCTGATAATACCCCATGGGCTGAGCTTTAATCTTTTGTCTTTCAAGAAAAAAAAGAGTTAATAAAGACCACTGGGAATCATTGGCACTTGATTTGAAAATGACAGCCTGGGGAGTGACAGGACAAGGTTAAAATGCATAAGCAATGGCAATAAAAGTATTGTACTGAGGTTTAAGCTAAAATCACAAAGTATGTAGTGTTGTAGTTTACTTCTCAAAATAATTTTATGGGAAGATTTCAAAACCTGTTTCATGTGTTAGACAGGTGTATATGTTCCTTGCACTATCCAAAAGTTCCACTTGTGTAAAAACCAGTCTTGAAAGTGCATAAAGAAAGCAAGACCAGGCCAATAAATTCATTAAGCCTCATGAAAGCTCTGTAAAATGGGGGAGATTACCAGTGTAGTACAACAACATATTGCAGTGTGTTAATTGTAATAAATGGGATATCTTATGTGTTTTTGAATCATTGGAAGAAAAAAAAGGAAAAGAAATCCAAGACAGCTTCTAAAGACCTGCAGGCAGTACACTGTGTTGTCTGTTTCTTACTCAGTAGACACACAGAGATGTTCGGTATCTGCATGTCAACATTGTATCACCCTTCAACAATTTTCTTTCTTTCTCTAAACTGGCATCTAAAAAAAACCCTTACTAAAGAATATTAAGAAAATAGGAACTGCAAACAGTGAAGTTGCTGTTTCAACATAAATTTGCTCTCTGTACACACATGTGATACGATACCAGTTTCAATTACACAGCACTTTTAATTAGACAGCCACATCCCACTTTTCCCACAGAACTCCAGCCTCAATAATGGCTATGACAAATGGTGCTCACTGAAGATTGGTCTTTATTCAGCAGTTCTTCACAGTCTCATTTTTCAATATATGACCCTATGAATTATTTATCATGTGCTATCCGAACCGTGTCCTGAATATAGAGCTTTTACTGTGTACAGAAATGTTTCTACTGGGCTCTTGCATTAGTGCCAAAGGATTAGTTTAAAAGGAATATGTGACCTTAGATGGGATTCCAGAACCCCGGAGTTATGTGACCAGACTCTGTACGTGATGTAAAGGGCGAGTAACGATATTTCAGAGGGCTATGCAGATTGACTATCAAGTTGAGTAGACTGCTGTCCAGGGATGACACATACAGGATTATTGAAAACAAAAGAGCAGTTTAAGTCTTTCCACTGTGGAAACTTGAGAATCTTACTCGAGGGTACAGGAAGGCACATCCTTGCACTTTGGACAAAAGCCCTATCCCTCACCTTTGGTGAGGTATCTAAGTTCTTGCTTTCAGTAAAAATCAGGGAACATTATTATTTCCAAATTTGACTTGAGGAGGAGGCAGCAAAGGAGTTGATGGTACTGTTGCGGTGATGTTGGTGAGGCAATAGTTTACTAGTTAAGCATTCACTTGACATTAGAAATCCAGGTTTAGTTAACTTCCACCTCTCACAGAGGAATCAAATGTGTACTCGACAGCCATTCCACTGTGCAAAAAAGCATTCAAGTTTTACTTCATCAGGCAAGAAAGAGAACAAGGTGAACTGTAATTCCTTAATTTAATGGCTAGAACATGCAGTGGAGAATGAGGGAGGAAATGAGTGAGCAGCTGCTGCCTAAGATAGGGAATATCTGTTTTGCTTTTTTCCTAATAAGGAATCCTTTAAAAATAAGAAAAACCTACAATGGAGTGCAGGGCTTTCTATTCCAGCCCTACTGTTGCCTGGAGCCTAACAAGTTGTCCAGAAAGTTTATACGCATTGTCCTTTCACGTTGTGGCACAGTTTCAAAAGGAACCAGTGTTTCTACCCTCCCTTCCTTGCATTTGCCAAAAGTCTATTGTCTGGAAGCTCTGAGTATGACTTACCTCAGAAAAAGGGGGAAATTGAGTCTGTACCTCCTACATCCCTGAGAAATGCCATACTGACTAGACTGTTACCTAACAGGAGGCACCACCTTCTTGACCAGTTAGGTTTTAACAGGAATCTGTGGGAGTAAGCCTTTTAATAGACATAGATGGTAGTTTCAGGCTGAGGAAAGCATGTATATTGAAATAAGCCCTAATTACAGCGACATACCTCTCTGTGAATATGCAGAAGCAGAATTTTAGACACTTGTTACACTGAGGTAATTGAGACTCCTATGGAGATGAGGTGTTGCCAAGATCGGGTGGAAACAGCAACAGGTGTTAGAGGATCTCAGAATTAGAAGTAGGCCCTGACTTAAATTTGCATGAAGACCTACTGTCATTACTTTAGTCCTTTCAATCTGTCCATAGCACTTTAAAAATATTAGTCATTTTATTTTAGTGACAGTCCTGTCCAGAAGAGACTATTATCATCACAGAACTATGACAGACTGTAGCTAAAACAGTGAAATAGATGAGTTGGCATTATAAGAACAGTCTAAGTGAAGAGTAGAGCTCATCTTGAGACCTCTTTGGTTGCACTGACCTCAGTTATAGCAGTAAGAGCACAGCACGTTTGTTGTGTGGTTTCACACTGCACAACAAACAAAAAGCTTTGTCCACTTCAGAAAACTTCAGATTATTTGACTTTCCCAGCAACACCTAAGAGCTACAACAGCAGCTGAGACATTTACCCAGGGAAGCTTTAACTTCTGTAACCTTGAGAACAACCCTCTGCCTCCTGCATGTTCCAGTCTCAATGTTATGCTTTATGGCAAGACTCTGGTAGCTCTCCTCATTCACCAGACAGCCTTGAGCACCATGCACTAAATAAGACCTGGCTTTGCTTGGAATAACTGTGTTGTGATGGACTTTGATTGTGTCCATATACATATGCACAAGAGAGGCACATCACAATTTCATAAAGCAACTTACATTGCAGTAACAATACAGGAACAAAAATTAGACCAAAAAACCACTGAACTTTCAATCATGTGAAATATTATGGATCCTCATGTGGGTCTGGGTTTCTTGAAGTGTGTGACACAGCTGTTTAGCACTTGAGCTAACAAAGCAATTTGTAGTAGCAGAAGGCTTTTATCTTCCACTAGGGGGGAATGAATACACATACTTTGCTGGTGAGTTTAACAAATCTTTGCGAGCTCATGAAGAAATTATGAGGCTTGGGGGTAGCAGGTTAACTGGTGTCCTAAGGCAACGATTAGGAAAGTCATAGTCTAAAAATAGAAGCACACACCAAGAAGGACACCTAGTTTCCTTTTATCTGTCTCTCCATTTCTGAGAGCTTTGGGATATGCTCAGGTGAATTTTTTTTCTGCAACTAAGAGGGGAAAATAGTTGAAGAAGTAGGACTTTAAGAAAAACACCAAGTATTACAAGATGCACAGTAGAAGTGTCTGAGTAGGTGAAATTTAGTAACATATTTGGTGACTGAAAGCAGGGTCATCAGTTCAAAGGTGCTGAGCAGCCTCCACTGTAGACATCAGGTCCTGTGGTACATACAATGGCTCAAAGCTGGCTGGTGCTACCCTTACTCAATTCACTACAGTCAACAGCCACTTACCTGACAAACTGTCTCAGCGGTTTCTACATCAAACTACTGGGAAGCAAAGGTGACAGGACCTGACATTTAGTAAAAAAACTTTCCAAAATCACTAATGATGTGAAGATCCCAGTTCTGGGATCTTTGATTGCCAAAGTTGGGAGGGCTTTTGAGTTTGGGTCTCAGCCAGGCCCTTAGTCCTGTCATGTGCTGAGGGCCTTTAGCTCCCTAACAGCCTTGGCTATGGATGCTCTTCTGACTGTGTCACCTCGGGCCTCAGTTACTGCTCTCCATTTTTATTTTCCCTACCCCTGTTCATTCTTCTGTTAATGCCAGCTCTCCTCCCTTTCCCTCCCTCGTCGCAATGAATTTTCATTCACTGTGGGCCTCTCCAGTTCCCACTGAAGTCAATGAGTGCTTTGCCATTGACTTCCGTGGGAACAAGATCTCGCCTTTCCTATTCTTTCTCTCTCTTCACCCACCCACAGCTGTCATCTATCTATTCTTATGCTGCTTCTCTAGTTTTTTTTTAATTCTCTGTCCAATATTATACACTTCATATTTTTTTAATATTTCTCTGGCCTCTTTATGCACTGTAATCTGAACGTTTTGCTATTTAACCTCCCTAATGTTTCACACACCCATTCCCTTGTCCCTCTTTCATTTTGTTTCTTTTCCAGCTTTTGGCTTTCCTATTTTAACCTCTCTGACTGAAATAGGAAACAGAAAAATAAATGAAAGTACTAAAAGGACTTCATACAGTAGCTGGGTGAGGTGGTGGTTTGGATTCATCAAAGGGTATTCGTTTTTCAAATTTTAATAGCCTAGATAGGAATCTTGTTCATTATTCATCTGTGTTAGAATTGTAATGAAATGCTGCAGTGGGGGGAATTAAATTTCTAGACAGATGCTTCATAAATAAAGCAGCATTTCATAAATATCAAATTATGACACTATCTTAGCATGTGCAGGTTCTGTGTCATTACAGAAATGTGATAATTATCTCTTATTATTCATTATAATTTAAGAATGGATAATGAGTAGAAAATGTATGCATGAAGGAGGGAAATACCTGTAGCACAGGGGTTTTACCTTTTCTCTTTTATATGTGAGTTTTCGGAGGGTTTGCAGTACTAATTCAGCATTCATTTCAGTAGAGAAAATTAGTATGTGGTTAAGTAGTATCTCTGCTCAACAGTACATTTAACTGTATGTTTCACTAACTGCTGAACAGTAAGTTTTTCTTGCAACAGGCTCTTTCCCTTTGAACAGTACTCTGCTCCCACTGGCACTTTCATAGATCTGGTCAACATGAAAACTTATTTTGTTGTTTTTTAAAATATATTTTATTAGCAGAATTAAATCATTATGTTACCCACTTTTCTTTTGTATTCAAGACAGAAATAATCCATTCACTGCCTAAATAGGTTCATGACAGGCAACAGCAGTACCAAATTCTCACGCTCTTTCATGCCAAATTATCTCCTTTTTACCTGAGGGGCCACTTAGAGGAATGAGAACTGAGACAACTGGCCAAGGTACAGCCATTCTGTAAAATTTCTACTGGAAAGGGTTCCAGTCATGGTGGTGGTTGTTGACCTGTAGTACTTGTGACAACAAGTATTTGACGGACATTCCCTAACTTATTTGATAAAGGGAAATGAACTGCTCATAGGATGCTATTTGGTGAATAATATATTTCTGTCACCACCTACCTAATCCGGATTAGAACTGTGGTCAGACTTAAGAGATGTATGGACAGGTAATAAGACTCTGAGTAGTAATGAAAGTTCATTTCAACAGAGGAGCAAGTTCCCCGTGTGATGGATGTAATTTGTTAGGATTCCAGGAAGTATGATGCAAGGCCTGAAGGGGAAGTAAAGTAATAAGAACATGATATAAGGAAAATTTCTCTTTTCATACACGAAGAGGTAATGGAATGTGCCAACATATCTGCACTAGCTCAGCTGAGCTAGCACAAGTAGCACAGGTGACAAAGTAGAAAGAATAAGAAGAAAGAAAACAGGAGGCACATGACTCCTGGACTTGGATGCTTTAGAAAATCAGGTTGGAAGAGACTTCAGGAGAATATCTAGTCACAGAATCACTATGGTTGGAAAAGACCTGTAAGATCATCAAGTCCAACCATCAACGTTGCCCTTTGCAACCAGGAAGCATATGCCATCTTGGAGGCGCTCTGAAAGGCAGATGAAACATGAAGCACCCTTGTGATTGCTTGTTTCAGAGCCATGCAGTGATTATGCACAAAGGAATTTTTTAATGGAAGTGAGAGGTGAACTAAAAAGGGTTAAGAAAAACTGCATTTTAGCTCAGTATTCATTTCCTCAGCAGGTTTTACCATCCCCAAATTATTCTTGACAGAATAGTTCCAAGCATTTACCTCTTTTACACTGATTACATTTTTATTTCATAGCAAAAATTCTTACTCCTTGTCCATATCATATCTAAAATGTAATGAGATCTTTTACAATTTATTTAGGATTGTTACAGAACAAAAGGCTGCAAATGTTATCATAGGCTGTAAGACACCATATAAAATTCGTATGCATGCAACATTTTCTTATCCCATGATCAGATAGGAAACTTAAACTACTTGGGAAGTAAACAGACAGATCAAGAAATTCTTGTCTGCAAAGTGCCATAACAGTTATGTATTACCAAAGTGTTACAGTAAGGTCCGTTTTGTGAACTGGAGAGCTTTCAGTTACACATCACCTGCATGCAATGTTCCTGTATCATATTTACGTACAACTACAGCAGTAGGCTCATGCTTATATTGTATTAATGTTAATGTTTTGTGTGTGCAGATGTGTGCTTAGTTATCATATAATTCTGAATCATGTGGTAAAGTCCAGTCAACACACTTTTGTGGATTTAAATGCAAATCAAGTAGTTCTGGCATTTAATTTTTTTTTAATCACAAAGTACTCTAAACTTTCTCAGAGTCTGATCTTTTCATCCTAAGCTTATTTGATCTTCATCCAAGTAACCAGCATGATTCAGTATTCTCCCAGGATATAATATTATAGTTTGCAAAGTGATTGTTAAATGCATTAATAATTTCAATGGGATCATTAATAACATCTCTTGTCAGTGACCTAGCTCAGATAATAACTTTCTTGTGACTTGTATGAAGTGAATTTTTTCTGGGGGGAGGGATATCCTTTTCCAGAGGTTTCTAGATGTCTTTCCGTTGTTTTCCAGTGATGGAAATAGCTTTTAACTGTGGTATGTCTTGAGGTTTATGTACTCATTTCTAAGAAAATGTGATAATTGGTTAATCAACCACTCCTCTGTAGCTGGCCTGATTGCTTGACCTAACAACTCCACCAATATTTGCTGTAACAGTAATTATATGTATTTTTCATGATAATGTCATGTTGTTACAGACTAATTTAAGGCAGCAAGTGTCTGTTGACACAAGTCATATATTAAAATAGTATGGCAAAGAGATCTCTTCTGGACTGAAAATTAATTTGGCAGAATTTCAGTTTATAAGAGCAATGTATCAACATTGTCAGTATTTTCATGTCAGGATAGTCACGTGATTGCAAAGGGTAATTCTCTGGCTGTTGGCATACCATTAGGAACCCCAAAATGCAGTGTAACGTGGAGAGAGATATTAATCATCTTTGTCTCCCTATTTACCTCCACCAGTTTGATGGAACACTGTTTTGCAGCACTCATCTTGCAGATCACCTTATTCTCCTGCAAAAATAGCAAGCTGCCTCTAGATAGTCCTACATTCTCTATATTGCTCTTTCCTGTTTTCCACATGGAGAGTAAAGAAAGTCCGACTATTTGTTAGACCTGCAAAGAAGATTGCCACTCTTCAAGCAAGGATCACACTTCTTTCTGCTTTATCTACCTTGGTATGATGTGTAGCAATGGAGCTGAGGACCAAGGTGACAACCTTTATCAAAGAAAGTAGGTCAAGAAAAAAAAATTCAGTTGTGGAAACAATATAGCCTGCTAAAACAATGAGAGGGAAATCCCTGCCAGACATTGACATAACTCGTTAGCAACCAGTTCTGTAAGTAGTTGTCTCTGTGCATTGCCTGGTGTGAGAAAGCTGGTTTTCACTGTGGTTGGACAATGAGAAAGTCCTTAAGTAGATCTGCTTGTAACTGTCCTTCACTGAAACATATTCTAGTTACTCTTTTCTGCTGTCTCCTTCCATGTGATACATTCAGTTTTGTATAGCTGATAAGCAAGATGTATTATGTATTACCAGCAGCAGTCTCACCTTTGACTCTTTTGCACATACATTGAAAGGGCAGCATGGGGTCCATAGCAGTACCCTACAATGTTTACTGTGGCTGGTGTACTTTGGACAGCTAATGAAGCAGCTAAGCTAATGTGAAGCTAATTATATGTGCAAGACCATTCATTTTACTCCATGTCTTCTGTCTTTCTAGACCTAGAGATTTTAATAACATTTTTCAGATGCATATTGTTATTACTGGTCTTTTTGGGGGTTATCCTAAACTTGGAGCTATTATTCTTCAGTCCGTTCCCTAGGTCAAGTTAGAGTCACCCATAAGAATCTCCATCTTCAGTCAGCAACCAGTGGGTGTAACTGAGCTAGTTGTAACAGCTGGGGAATGCAGGCATTCGTACAATGACTGTGTCATTGTATGCATTGGCATAAGCTTCACTCTAGGAACTTTGCCCTATTGCATTTACCCTCTTCCCTTACCGTTCCCAGAAGAAAAAAAAAGCCACCATTGGCTAGTTTGGTGGTTGCTTTACTCTTCTGAAACATTCTAGTGAAACAAGGCCTAAACACAACAGAAGGGTCCCCAAATTGCTACAGGCAGAATTTTCCAGCAAACTCCAGCTAGGACAATGATTAGTAGAGAGGAAAGGAGGCTATTCAATCTAGCCTTGTGTTATGCAGTCCCTATAGGTGTTGTTGATTAACAGATACTAATTATGCATTGTAGCTTCAGTTTTTGCAGGCAAACTGGGTATGTGTTTATCTCCTCTCTTCAGATGAGAGGCTGAAACTTAGGTTGTTAGCATTACAGAATCATAGAAATTAAAGATGGAAAAATTTTATTAGATCATCTACAGTAGTTCATCATCTTGCCAATACAAGCATTTTACTATAGAACAATGACTCCTTGCCCAAAGCCGCAGAGAGAATCAGTGTCAGAGCCAGGATTAAAACTCAGGGAGTTTCTGGCTCCCTGTCCTCTACTCAGATGGCAAGAGCATACTGCAGAAAAGCTAGATTGTCCAAACATTAACAAAAAACAGCAGGGATGATTTGATTAATTCAGATTCATTGCTAGAAGACCTGTAGTTCTTTTGATTAGCCCTTGGGCCCTCATCAGGCTTAGAGAGGTTTGTGTGGTAAATTTCCTTTTACCAGTATATAACCTAAAAGATCTGAAGTGATACGCATTCTTGAGAAACATGCAATCAAAATACTACTTCAAGCAAATCCCTATGAATATCTGGATCACCATCTTTATGATAAATAGGTCAGGCTTAATCCTGTAAGTTCTTGAAGGCAGGGGCTGTGTTTTCAGTATGTCCATTCAGTGCCTTACTGGACAGTCTAAACAGTACTGTGATATAAATTAATAATTATTATTATTTATTTTTCATATATAAATGAGAGCTAAAGTTAGAAGTTATTTCTGAGGTGTAGCTTCACTTGTTCATAAGCAGTTGCACCATGATAGTTCTATATGCTTAGTCCAAAGGGCTATTTGTGAGTATCAGTTGTTCTGTATCCCATATATATTTGCAAGGATGAGTATTACACGGGATGTGCTTATTATTATTATTATTGCAAAGCACTCAGTATATATATTTCTATAGACACGCATGCAGCATCTATAGAAAGAACACTTAAAAAGTCAATATTTACCGCACAGCTCGGTTTTCACTTCAACACCAGAATTTTCATACACAGGTTTTTACAATAAAAGTATTATTGGGACTGGAAACACTGCTTAGTATTAAAATTTTCAGATGTGTCTCATTATAAAATCTTGTTTTCAGTAGCTAAACTTTAACTATTTAAGGAAACTTTTCAGTGATATGAATCTACCTCAGACAGGAATTT
The DNA here is from genome assembly GCF_030936135.1 of Gavia stellata. Taxonomy (NCBI): domain Eukaryota; kingdom Metazoa; phylum Chordata; class Aves; order Gaviiformes; family Gaviidae; genus Gavia; species Gavia stellata. Next base: position 62,721,195 of record NC_082597.1, on the reverse strand, counting down.
TTTGAGCAAATTTTACTCTGAATAGTCCAGTTATTTCTAAGAAACCAAGAAAAAAAATTGCAACTGTTTTAGTGAGAAGATTTGAACCCTTGTGTTTTGGAGCAGGGATATAAAATTTGTCGAAAAGTGATCTTTGTGTTGGATGTCTGTTTTCTTCCCATTTTGAACAAAAATTTCAGGATATTATGAGTTGTTCTGGCAGCAGTTTTTCTTCACTTAACTTCTTCCCACTTAAAAATTAAGCTTTTCACTGATCTGTTTCTGTTTACTCTTGAACACCAAGTTTTTTACCTCTTCAGTGCTCTTTTTTTCTTTCCCCAGTTGTCAGATGATTTCTCAGACACTAACAAATGACACTCAGTGTCGAGTTTTACATTGCATTTTAGAAGGAATCTGAGAATGAGTGGTTACATGCTGTGGCAATGCAGCAGATAATGAGAATTAGCTCTCTGCATGTAGCTAAGGTTGTGCTTTCACAATCACTTGAAGATGATCTAAATAGATACTTCTGCCAGAAGTGGTGACCTCACCTATCCCCAGACAATGGTGGCATATTCCTGCTTCTTGACTTTTAGAGTACTAATCCAGACAAAGACTGCTAACTTTTTGGCTGATTTGCTGACACTGTAGCCATGCAGATGCTAGCACAGGAGTGGGAGTAAGACTGCTTGCCTATGGCAGGGACAGGGAATGTTAGCTCATATAGTCAGCAGCTGAAATAATTATCTTAAACTAATAAATACTAGCAGTCATGTCCTCCTCACCTTTCCATTGACAATACATAATCTTTTAATTCAGTCCGTTAGTATAGAGTTTAGTTGATAAGACATGGCTGGTAAACATCAACAACTTTTTGCCACCAGCAAACCATATCTGCTACTTGAAAATTATTAGGGATTGTCAAGGGATTTTGTTATTTGCCTGTACTTCCTTTATTGAATTACAGACCACCTGATTTGCACATATAATTTGGCCATGAAGGATGGAATTCATTTTACTTAATTTTAGAAGTCTGTAATGTAAACATTGAAACTAGGCTGACCACCTAGGCTCCCTTTAATCATCTATGAAATGTTATTGGGACTTCTAGACTGGGAACTGTTTCAATAATCTGTCTTTAGAAGGATTAAACATGCTCTAGAAATGCTTACCTTACTCTATTGAGTAAATAAAAAATTAATCCCCTGCAGATGAGTAGTCACATGACAACATATACACTGTTATATGAGATGAAGCCAATCATAAAGCCTAACCACCTAACCTGGTAAAATCGAGGACTGGTTAGGCAAGGAGATTTTATCAGAGAGAGACTGGAATTGGTTGGCAAATTCATGATGCAGCTGGGAATAAATGGGGCTGAAGGCAAAAACAACCAGTAAGAACAATCAACTACCAGCTCCCTTCCTCTACTAAATGATAGTGGTCTGTGCCGTGCAGCAAGATATATCAGCCCTACTCATGACTCATGTGGGTATCGAAATAGTGCAACTTGATGGATGTTACCAATTTCATACTCTGCTGTTTTAAAAACATAGGCACTTATTCAAAGTCAAGCATTCAAAAGTGAGAATTGCCATTAAGTTCATCCCTAAAGGATCATCATCCATGCTACACTCTCCATGAAATGGAGATCTCAGGTGGGAGTTTACACTGTTCCTATTCAAGATCAGCATATTTCCCTGAATTTAAAGGTTGTACATGCCTATGTAAAAAAACAAAACCAGGTATGCCTGGAAGGATGAAATCAGTAACCTCTCCCCACATTCCAAGAGGAGCGAAAACCAAACAAGTAAGAACGTGTAAGTCAGTCAAGCACACTGTTGTACTGCTACATGCAAATAACTTGAAAGGATTTAAACAAGTAGAAAATATTTTTTAGGAAAAACAAAACTTTAGAAAAAATTATCCTTGCAAAATGTAAATAACTGTTTCTAAAAGCCTTATAAGTATTTTTGTTTGTTTTTAAACTAAATCTGACACCTAACTGTGTACAGTAATATTGTCATGCTTTGTTTGGTGTTATGTATTATGGACAAACTGAATAAGAGATCTATCAACGTACTTAAAATTAGACAAGTTTTAAGTATTCATTGAACTGAGGTCAAAGCAGTAACACACAGTTAACACACAGTTCAATTAAATTATGTTTTAAATATAAAAAGTAGAAATATATTAACTGCAATTGAATAATATGTAAGAAACAAACAGCTAACTTTCCAGGTGGGTATTTACAACTTTTGGCATGTAACTAACAGTAACTTCAGCGAGATTTAAGTGTGTTAGGTTAAGCACTATGCATAGGAGCATGAGGCATGAGAACAACTTCAGCATATGAGAACGGGGGATGGTCCCAATGAAAAGCACATCTGTAAGTTTCATGTACTGTGAATTCCCTGGCTCCAGTTGTAGATCATGCCATTGTTTCCAAACAGCTCTGAGATTCCCCTCCATGTCAGTGCAAATCATTGTTAACATTTAATACTACTTCTGTGCTGCTCAGTTTTTTAGTTTTCTTGGCACACTCCACTGAGGAAGAGGAATTCTTAGGGCTAAAAATGAGTAACGTAACTAGCGTAAGGCCTTCTATTACTGGGCCAGATTTTGAGTCCTTCAACTGAGCAGAACTCCCACTAATTTGAGAAGAACTTTTGTTCAGTTGACTGCATAACTTGAATCATTGTCCCATGTTAACCTCTGGTAGGTTAGTTAGTCTCATTGCAAGATACACAGGGAAAGCCATCTTAATCCTGAGGAGCTGCATCTAAAAATGGGTCACTAACAGCCCTCTTCTAAAAGAGCTTTTATGACCTAGCTTCAGCTTGATCTAATATTTTCAACTGCTGGTGATGCAGAGTACCTCTTTTATAGTAGCTGAGGATTTGTTTTTGAGTTACTACTGCTGCATTCTGGGAACGCGAGAGAAAAATTCTTGATTGTTTTTCAGTAAAAACAAAATCTAGTTGAAAATGACTTGCATATTCTTTAAGATGATTGTTTTTGCTAATGCAGTTAACTACCTCAAATTCTCCATTATTTTGGATGAGCAAGCCACTGGGAAATTTTGTTGTGGTGCACTCGAGGATGGTTGCATTTCACTGATGGATAAAGCAGGGGTTTCTCCCTTCACTGCTATTTATGGCAGTCAGTAAACAATATGATCTGGAATACTTCTGGAAGAAAGGAATAGTGCTGCAAGAAGTATGGCTTTAAGGACTATTTTCTAAGGCTTCTAATCTGGCTGCATGCATTGTTACTTTGTTCTCAAAGCAAAAGTACCTTATGGGAGAACAATTATTAGCATTTTTATTGCTTAAAGAACTTATTATTAAAAGAATGTAAAGGGGAAAAACACAGCCAGCTCCTTGTCAAATGTCAGCTTTTCTGACAGTAAGGGTAGGATTTTCAGAAGTCCTCAGATTTACTTCACACTATGTCTTTTCAAGTCAGTGGGAAAAATTGTATTGGCTTTGATGGAATTTAGACCAGAATGAAAATAATCATTAGAAATTTCAGAGAAATAGAAAATTTCAACTTGCATTGTCATCTGTTGGTCTCATATACTGACATTTATGGGAATTTTTCCATTCTGTTTTTCGTTGCATTGTGACTGAGGTTATCACAATCTTATTCTAAATCTTATCTTAATAAACTTAGTGTTAAGACCCTTTTGAAGGATTTAGGAAAAATGGTTTAAAACATTTCTTTTTCATTCAATGACTTAAAGTGGTGAATAATTTCACCATAACACTTGTAAGTTATTTGTTACTAACCTGATAATCCAAAAGATGTACCTTATTTTTATTCTCAATTTGTCAGGCTTCAATTTCTAGCTATTAGTTCTTGATACTTATCTTTTTTAACTAAAAAATCAACAAAACCACTATCAAAAGTCTTCTCATTTAATCACTAACGAACTATTATCAAGTCACCTAGTTAGCTTCTCTTGGTTAAATTAACTAGACTGAGCTTTTCTGTTCTGTCATTCTAAGACTAATTCTCCACACCATGATTCATTCTTTTGTTTTTCCTGAGCCCTACATGATCTTTTTAATATCTTTTTTTAAGTGCGGGCATCAGAATTGCACACACTATTCCAGTAATGGCCTCATTGTTGAGAATCATATGTAAAAATCACTACAAAATGCATTATTCAAATACTGTTGTGATAGGGGCCAGATAGTACCTAGCTACCCTGATAGATATAAAAGCTGTAATAACATTCCATTCCAACCTTTTCTTTGGTTTTGGTTCCTGTGGTTCTATGCACTCACCATGTTCATTTTACTTTGAGTTTTGGTTGTTCCAAAACTGTAAAGTGAAACTCATCTCAGCCCACAGTTCTTCCCCTTCTGCCCCCTCAATTTTGTGTTGAAACTATGTAAAAATGTGCATTTTTGTTATTTTTATTTAAGCACAAAAATAGTTTGGCGCAACTGTGTTGAAAACTGGGTCATGGCTTGTTCAGAATATTTGCAGCCCTTTCAAGGAACATCAGTTATACTTAGGGCATGTAATGAATTGTGAATTTAACAGAGTTTCAGGTGGCAGGTGTGAACATTGTCCTGTGTTAAATGACTATGACTTTTAATGTTTCAGAATATGCTACTGTAAGTTAATTCCTGCTCATTTTCTTCCGGTGAGTTACTGATTGAAGATAAATGTTAAAATATTTTTGTATTCAGAAGGTAAGTGGCAGATGGAACGTAGTTCCTTTAAATTAAGTTTCCTGAATGCGAAAATGACTCCATAGGGAATTAAACTGAGGTCTGTTTTTTCAATAACATTTGTGATTGTGATTTCCTCAAAACACTGCCTTGTACAAACTGGGTTCAGCATGGTCAGGCTGAAGAGTCACAACAAAGTCACGAGAGTTTAACAAGGAATTGTGCATCAGCAGACCAACAGTTACAGTGTGGGAGGATGTTTTCTGCTCAAAGCAAATATAAAGTCATCCAACATGAATGTTCGGGCACATGGTTCAATTATAGAAGCTTTTTTCTGTCTTGGTAGCTGAAATTCTGTATCCCCTCAGCCTGTCAGTCATATATTAATAAAACCTGGTTTAAGTCTCAAGGAAGAAGGTTATATTGCCTTGCATACGAAGGAGGCTAAGAAGACAAATATAAAATGTCACAGAGTTTCAACTGGTGCATGGTAACTTGATTGTCTATATGCCTGTAATGTAGATTGCTGCTAAAAAATATCTGTCTTGTGGAGTTTGTTTAGTAGTGTGAAACATTTGGTGAACGAACCCCAAGTCTTACACGGAATTTAAGAAAGACTGCAAACCTTTTGGTGAAATAGGCTTCATTTCCAGCAAATATGGGGCAATTTATTCTTTGGAGAGGAATTGTGTAAAGCCTGCCTGTTCCAGCTAATCTTTGCTTTTGATCTGATGCAAACCTATAGGCTTAAATGAAAAGGAAAAAGCTTTTCTTTGGCAACTGTTCAGTCTAGCTCCGAGACATGAATGAGACTGGACTTCATAGGAAGAGTGGGTTCCATACTTTATCTCTAAATGTGAATGGGAGAATGATGACAACTTTGTACTTTCATCTTCACTCTGAGCGTGGGTGACAGAAAGACAGCTGAAATAAAGCTGTTGGTTTCTTTCTGTTGTTTTTATAAATAGATGGCAGTACGTTTACAAGAATTCAGTTTCTTTAAGGAGTAAGGAAATCTAACCTTAGAAATGTACTTTAAAGCTGATAGTGATTACTACAATTTGAAGTAGCACTGAGGGATTTAAAAAAGTGAATCCCATGTATATCAGTTTTATTAAATCTCTTTGCTATGTCTTGAAAATAAAATACAGATTTCAGCCCAAGAAGTATGGAGCTACTATTCAGATCCTCACGCATAGCTATTGCAAAGAAGCACAGAATCACAGGTTACTATATTTTATGAAAAGCAATGAAGATCACATCAAGAAACATGGAATTAGCAAGTTGTGAAATTCACTGCAAATTCAAGACACTTTCCAGCTCTCTGAAATGTTTGGGAAACCTTAAAGTAACTCATGGTATGAATTTTTGGAAAGCATGAATCAATACCTGGATGAACTTTGGGGATCAGTCACCACATGATTCTGCTATGATTAAGTCATTAATGTGCTCCTGTGAAATCCAGTGGAGGAGCTGACAGTGCCTGCGTATCTAGTGGACCCAAGCCAGCTGTTATTGACTTCCTTAAAAATAATGTAGAACATGAAGGCAAGGCCCTGTGTAATTTTTTTTTTTTTTTTTTTTGGTTACATTATTGGGAGTGTGGAAAAATCACAAGTCATCTGACTGAGCAATACTTATGAAAACCCTTGTGTAGATGCCCTTATGTCAGCAAAAAGGTATGTTTGTTCATGTAAATACACCTCAGAATGTAATACAACTCATAGACAAACTAATGAAGTATGGAGTATTTGCAGGGATGCAGGAATTACTCATAATATTTGCTAGAATGATTCAAAAGCTGATCAGACTTAAGTGGTAATCCTGAATATTTTTCAACTCATGACAGCAAACATAAAAAAGCTTTGAGTATTCAAGAAAGTAATCACTCTTCACTTTAGCAAGCATAAGATGTAGATAGAGCTAAATAAAACATGTGCATATGTTTCTGTGTTTCTCTTTACTTACAACTTCAACTCAAACTGATGCAAGTCATACTTTTCTTAGGTACCAGAGAAAAAACTCCTTCAGCTGACTTCTGTAGCTAATCTTCTGCTTTTAGTTGCTTCTTGAGCTCATATCTTAACCTGTTACTACTTCTTAAGTGTCCTTTTTGTTGAATCTCATCACTTTCATCAAATGATCACATATTCTCCACTAGAGATTCATTGCTAGTTATCAACCCACTTTGCTGCATTTGAGTTTTGGCTGCTATCTTCAGCATATTCAAATATCAGCACTGTGATCACCTGCTCACTCAGTCCAGACCTGTATATGTGACATGGGTTAGTCCACTAATCATAAGACTCCCAGCAAATGTCTCCAAAAGAAATTAACTACCTGAAGTCTGGGAACATGGATCACAAACTTAATCAGGTAAAGGGAGGTATGCATTCTATTATTAACATTCAGTGCAGAGATCTGGTTTATCCATCATGTAATCTTCCACTCCATGAGAAGGCTTTGTCAGCTGTAGCTTAACTGGCAAACCCTACCCAGCACAGATGAATGCCAAATTTTGTGCTAAGCCTTGTAAACCAAACCCACCGTGTTTCATGTAGCTCTCTTCATATCTGCTATAATACCTAAACAAAACAGGGTGAATTGAGGACAGAGTTGCAGCCCTAACTCTGAATTTCCTAGCTTTTGTGGGCTTAAGTCATACCCTTAATGTTATTTGAAAGTATTTTTTTGTGGTTTAATATATATTATAACTTGTTCTTTTGTGACAACTGGATTTATACTGGCTTCATCCCTAATACCACTGGAAACTGGAAGCAGGTCACAGTGTGAGCCTGTCTTCCAAATATTTTAAACAGAAAGTCACCATTCTGCACTCATTGCTCTTGTTCTCCAATAAAAGTTCAGTGTTCCGTATTAATTAGAATGATACCTCTTATGTCAATACCACATCCAACTTGTAGACTACTTGTCCTCCTGAATATTAAAGGTGAACAAATGAACAAAAATGTTTTTGTACTTTTTCTCCTTTCTTTTTTTATTCATATGAAAAGACCTGGTCTTAATGAAAAAATGGGTGTTTTTTTACACTAGAAATTCTTTTCTTGTCTTTTAATTTTATTTTCCTTGGCTGATTCCATAGTTGCTCTGTTCTATGTTTGAACATTTTAACGCTACAGGCTGCATTCATGTTGAAAAAAGTCTGCCTATCTCTACCTATAAATATTGTCTAATATGTCTTCATATTAAAACCATAGGCCTTAGTTGTCTGAGTAACATTACATCACATAGCAAAATAAGTTCATATTTACATGTGAATGTTGATATAAATGCTGTGTTGAAGTCCTGCCTCCTAATGACTGCGCAGGTCACAGACCTGAAGTCCCAGAAGTCAAATCACTTCCAGCAGAATGCTCTTCCCCCAAGTATGTACATGACTTTTTTAATTTTGAAAAAAAAAATTCTCTTCTTGCCACACCAATCCTGCATAGAATTGACTGCCTGCAGAACAAAATGTATACCAAACCCATACGCTTCTTCCCTGAGGAGGAAGATGCTGGATCTTCTCCTGTATGGATAGAACCCAGGTTCATGAGAACCAAAGGAATGGAGACATCTGTAGGAGAAAATGAATGAGGGGAACAGGGGAAGGACAATCGGAGAAGAAAGAGATCTTGAAGAGTCCATGGGTACTACTTGTGTTCCTCTACAAGCAGAGAACAGGAAGTTCCAAACCCAAGCTTTACTCCACCACTACGCCATACACAGTTTTCCTCTCGGGGTGATTTTTATGATTACTTCAATGCAACATGGGTGAGGGCTGTCACTAAAACAGCACTCTCTCCCTTCCCAGCCTTCTGACTGTATGTTCCTGTCCTGCCACCTTCCCTTTACAGGCATTAGGGAGAGACCATTCCTTCAGTAAGTCAGCAGAATGAAGTGATCTGGCTGCAGATGGACCCTTGTTTGCTACCTTTTTCACTATCTTTTTCCATGCCAACCTGCATATGAGTTGGACTGAAAAAGTATGGAACTTCACCTTCTGTTGCACTGATGTACCTATACAGGTGGCATTTTTTTGTTTGTTTCAATGATCTGATTACAGCACAGCACCATAAACAGTTGAGATAAGAATGAGGGGAGAGTGGACAGGAACGTTGTAATTTTACTTGACCACTGAATGAACTGTAACATTTGCATTCATGCAGCATTCATTCATACAACATGCATATAGCCACAGAGGGAAGCTGGATATAAGGAAGTATTCCAGAGACAGAGAGATCAGAAAAAATCTTGAACAGCTACTCTGCTCTCTGTCTAACCAAAAACTTTGCTGAAGTGACTTTGTAACTCAAAAGCTTTTGTTGTATATCTAGAAAGTCAACCAATATTGACTTTTTTTTGGAAAGGCAACTGTTGCTCGCAAATTACTTGGTTCCTTATCTTTTCATAAAGGTGTAAGTCAGCATTTCAAAGCAGATTGAGACAAGAGATTTTAGGAGCTGTCATTTTCAGGCCTGTTCTTAATAGATCTCAAAGACCTTACACCTGTGCCAGCCACTGGCTAAAAGCGGTTGCTCAGAACACTGTGTAAGGGCTATATTTGCAGGAGAAATCCCTCTTACACAGATTTGGGTCTCAGCTCAATATTGTCTAATTTAATTAAGGAGCAGTTAAGAAAGCTTCATTTTTACAGCTGTCAAGTTTTTTTTTTCTCCATTAAAATAAACCAGTATAAAGCCCCTCTTTCTTTGTTGTTTGATGAAGCTTTCACTTTGCAGAACATCTGTAATAAGGGGGAGAAAGAATACCTTTTTGCTCTTGAAAGTCAGAGTTGTGAAATATGATAGTAAGCATTTGGCAGATTAAGTGCTAATTTTTTGTCATCTTATTGGACACCAGTTTTTGTCACCTATTCTGAGGTCCATGTACTTACTCCTTTTATCACTTCCTTGTACTTTTCTGACAATGCAAAGAAGTCAAGCTGTTTTTGTTTAATACGGGGGAATTCCAAATGCACATAAAGCTGTCATAGTGAACCACATGTTACCAGACCTATTTCTTCCACCTTTCTTCCTTTTTGGTGGTTAGCAGCAGTGTGCATGGGGCTCTGGCAATCCCAGGCTGAGAAAATAGCTTCCTTGTAACATTGGTGCAAGCTACATTAAACTTAAGTTTTCATCCGTATGGTTTTGCTGAGAACAGCAAAAGTTCACAAGACTCTGAATTTTCCAAACATAAGGTGACATTCCAGTAAAGGGGACATCTGCCCAGATTCTCAAGGTTGGAAGACCTCACCAAAATGACAGTGGTGATGTTGTGACAGGTGAATAGTAGTAAGATGGCTGTCTTGCTGCTTCTCCAGGAGACAGATCATCTCTTTATTATTGCCAAAGGTAATAAAATATATACATGCATCCTGTTTCCATTCTTTTGGGCTGGACTCTAAGTAGCAAAAGGAGTTTATGTTTGCTACCTCAAAATACAATATGGAAGAATGTGTGTATGTGTGTACACATGTACAACCACATATAAATGCACGCAAACACAGAGGTTAGTTTTAATTTACTTTAAAATGCATGTGTATTTGTGAGATGGAAACTAAGAAAATCCATCATAAGACTGAATGAAGTCCCAGCGCCTCCCAAGATTTGAGAACAAAAAGCAGTTTTCCAAGCGTTCATGTATGGAAATATCAGATGAGTCAATGGGTGTTCTCTGTGTTAGGAGGTTCCAGGGCTGCTTTCTCTATGTCAGCAGCATTGCCTTATAACTTGTTTTTAAAGGTTGCCCAGTATCCACAGCCGCCACCGATTTAACTGGAGCTTTGGGTGCTCAGTACTCCTGAAACTGGGCTTATGGCTTCCATGATACTTCAGGAAAGACAGTCACATAAAAACATTTTAGGGAAATTAACATCTGGCATTTGGGTTAATGTAAGACTTGCTCAAGGTGACAATTCCTGGTAAAAAATTACACTGGGGAGGAAAAACAGAAAAAGAAAGAAAACCTGACTTACTCATAATGTAATAACACTGTGCTTTTAAAATGCTTTTAACCACAGTTTGGAGCAAACAACTGCAATCTATTAAGTTTCAGCTCACATGGGTTTTACTTTTTCCTCAACCCTTTCTTGTATGTTATATAAGTATTTTTAGGAAATTCACAGTTCTTACTGAATTTAAAAGAAATATCTGGCTTTATGAGGAGAAACCAACTAATATCCATAGCTTCTAAGGTAGACATTGGAAGCTAAGCAGATTTTTCACTATTGATTGATGGATATGTTCTATAGTAAATTATTTTTCTTCGTCCTTCTGGGAGTTACTTCATTTTAACTTCAGGGGCAAATCCAGCCTGATTTATACAGGTGTCATTATGTAGAATACTGGAACTTTTATAACTTTTCTTGCTTTGGGATGAGTAATGTAAGCAAAAGTTGCCTTAGAGAGTCTATCTATCCAGAGCAAGAATTTTTTCAATATCTAGATTATATGGGAGAGATTTTTACATATAGTATACATCTATCCTTCTTGAATTAAGTCATATAGGCAATATTTTAATACTATACTGGTACGTATAACCACTAATTCTTTCTTTATCCACATAGACCTTTCAGGAGTTTCAATGAGAACTGAAACCTGTTCATCTCAATGGTGATGGAGCTAATCTATTTTTACAAATTAATAGAAAATTCAAATTAAATTCTTACTGGAATAACATCCCCACATATTTTTCCATCACAGTTTTAGGATGTGGTTATTTTTTCTGATGAGCAGTAGGGTATGTTTTTTGGATAATCTGTTTGGGAATTCGAGAAGCAATGAAAGCTAATGACTAAATCCTACTTTTCATGTATTTACTGAGGTAACCCATTATCTGCTATTCTACTTTTGTAGATTTATTAAATATTTTATGGAGAAGGCTTATTTCGCATTGTATCAGACTCTGTTAGGATAGCAGTTCTTGTCTCTAGGAATAGAGTTATGCTTAATGGTGAGAAGTGTTCTATAATGTTTCTTGGAAGCTGATTAAAGACAATTAATGTTTGCTTTGAGACTGTGACAATTTTAAGCCTTATTAAAGGATTTACCTGGTATTCTTTCTCTCCCCATCATTCCTTTTTTGGTTATGCAGGATATAAACAGCTCAATCACTCACAAGATGAAATTTATGAACCAAATATTAGCATGGCTGCTGTCAAAAAAATATTGAGTGGTGCCAGGAGAGATGGGGATGTGAGGGTGAGGGTGAGGGTTGGGCCTTTCTTCACGTGAAGGAAATAGTGGCCTTCAGGTAACAAGTCTGAGATGACAGGAACAGAGGAAGAGAAAGGAGCTGCTTGGTGAACCAAGTGTCAATACTGTAGTACCCGGGAGAAGAAGCAGTAGGAACAGGAGACAGATCTAGCTTGGGAACCACTTCTCATTTTGATACGTAATTCAGAACAAAACTGTCTTCACCTTGGGCTTGGTAGCTAACCAACGGAAGATTTGAAAGAAAATGTAAGTAGTGGAAAAGCAATACTTTGAAGCATCTCTGCCTACTTGTTTTGCCAGAAGAATACCATTAGATTTGGTTTCTATTTCGTGCAAACATTGATAGGATATCATTTGTGATAATGGGCAGTGTGCCAAGTGTATAATTTGGGGATGTGCTAGAATCTGTGTCTTTTAAGGCTGACTGCAAATATTGTTTTATAAACTGGATAACTGAGCAATAATGATCAGTGTCACATAAATGGAAGGCTAGCTCTTCTCCCACTTCAAGAAGCTGAAACAGTGTTAGCCTGATGCAGAATGGTCAAATGTTATCTGTACTATGCATTCCATTTGAAAACAAAAGAAGCATATTCTTGAGTTTTAGAAATAAATAAGTAACTCATTCCTCACACAAAACTCTCTTGATTTCAGTGGAAATGCTCTGCATAACAGAGTGGATGGATCTTAAGCCTTCAGCCTTCCCACCTGTTTTTCTAGGGATAAATTCAGACAGAGGTATGTATGTCTGATACAGAGTCTATGAACAATCAGGAATTAACAGCTTCCACAGCATTCTAAACTCTCCAGAATAAAGCTGATGAATCTTTTGCTGGAAAAAAAATGCAAGTGTACATTAACATAACTTACTAATACTACTGTAATTTATTATAGTAATAAAGTAATTTTACTAAAATTCTTCTAGTAATGAAGACGTTCTAGAGTATGACATTGCCTTGTAGTTCATGGAGCTTGGCATATTGAAGAATGAAGCCAAAAAACATACTTTGGAAGCATGGCATGTGCAGAGCATTATATTAATTCTGTAAAGCTTATCAAATGTCTCTAAGAGATTTCCAGGAACTATCTTCCTGCGTAAAAAAGGTGGTAAAGGAACATTTTCTGCTCGTACTAAGGTTACTGGGGAAAGGGTTCATGGACTCAGGGAGCCTGTCAGGGTGGTTAACCTCAGTTGCCAAGGGTGATCCAGGGTCTTTTTTCTCTGAGAAATAAGCCATACTGATTTGATTAGATTAAAGAGGTCTGGCAGATCATGATGTTAAAACTGTCTGTACCAACTCTTATGGATTAAAAATTGACACCGTATATTGCAGAATAGGGCAAGGGTCTGTATTAGACAAAGAGACAGGTGAAAAGATCAGAAGTAATTTAATCAGGCGCTCCAATACTTCTATATGGGTTCCTCATGTAGAAGATGATTGCCTGCCTGATAAACTAGATCTGCACAGAAGTTCTTCATTGCTGTGTAAATTGTTCTCTCTGAAGCTTTTATTGTTCTAAGTAGATGATAACTAGCACTGTTACAGATGACTCTGCACTTATTACTCCTGACATTGTCCCAGTGAGAACATGGATAGAAGTTCCTCCCTGAAGTCAGACTTGCAGAGATCATCTCAAAGACCCACAGCCTCAATCTCCTCCTGGATGGATGGAAAATATAGGGCTCCTTACCAAAAAATTGTGTCATTTCTAGGTTTTAAGACTTAAATAGGACCACTGAAAGAGACACAATGGATTAGAGGTGCATTAAAGTCAGAAACTGTAACAGAGACGCTCTGGGACACACCAATCCGTGAGGATTTTGTAAAGACGAAAGATAAAAGAAAGGTTAGACAGATCTTCAGTGTACTGAATGTGCCTCACAGTTTTTATAGAATAATATAACTAAACTGTGCTTAACTCAATTTAAAATTTTACTTTGTGCTTGACCTTTTCCAGATTAATGACACAGTTTCAGTGGTAGGACACAGGAGACGTGCCAGTTACAGTGATTAAATAAAAACATTATGAGAAACAATATATATTGTTGCCTAGCAGAGAACCAAAACATTTTTTCCTGAAAGCCACATGAACTAATTTTCCAGGTCTTAAAAATGGCTGTGCATTGGACATCAATAGAAAGGAACTGGAAGAGAGAGGTGATTTGTAGTAGTTGTGCTTTGGATGGTGATGATAATTATTATAATATCCCCAAATACTTTTTATATGAAAATAAATATTGAATTTGAAAAATAGTGCAAGAGCGTTAAGGTCACACTCCAGCTAGATATTTTAAAAAGTGCTTCACTTCACTGACTTTAATTACTGTCTCTTTAAGATCTTTCTACCAATTTCCAGATGTTACCTCAAATCTGATATGGATAAACAAAGACTCTTAATCTTTTCCCTCTTAATCCCTTTTACCTTCTTTCTAATCAGTATGAATAATACTAATCTGTTTACTCAGTGCGAGAACCCAAGCATAACCTTTGGGTTGGGCTTTATTCCAGATCTTCACATCCAGGTTCTGCATGTGTCTTTGCCATCTGAGACCTCCATTCTGGGCTGGGATGAATCTGTCTCTGAACACATCTGCCTGTGTACCTTAACTGTATATAGACAACAAAAGCAAGTAGTTTGGATTAGATAAATTCTTAGCAGACCATAGCTGGATAAAGTGAATCTCCATATGAGATGATGAGTGCCTGGATCAAGGATTTAGCAACATGGAAAAATAGAAAATGTAGAATATGGAAGATGATCTGGAGAAGGAACTTTTAGATGTAGCATCATTTTGAGACATCTAGGAAAAAAGGTTGTTTTCATTCCGTCTGGAGTTAATAAGAACTTTTTCTTTCCTTTTTTTCCTCAAGAAAGGCAGATCCATGACTTTTGTTCTCTTCAGAACAGAATTAAGATACACGTGTTGGAGGAATATTACTGAAATGAAGTCACCCAAAGTGTGAGTATTCAAACAACAATGAGCTTTGAGGATGGCAATGAAAACTTCAGTGTTTACACCAGAAAAAGAATGGGTGCAGTAAATAAAATCTCAACCAGAGGAACCTCTTAACTTTTGCTAGTAGAGGGAATGGGCTGAATGTGACAGTTCATATTCTCTTCAGTCCCTTAAGACTTGGTGCTGTAAGCATAGGCTACCATCTGTGAAGATTATGCTGTGTTCATGGCCTAGTATGCAGACTTTTTTTCCTATGATTTGGAGAATTGCTTTTGAATCAATGAATTTTGTAAAGCACCAGGGCAATTCCTTTTGGTGACACTGGAAGCTAATAATCTGTCAATGCAAACATTTCACTTTCAAAATATGAAGTAATTTGGCATATGAACTGTGTGGATTTTTGTTTGTTTCATGTCTATGACATACAAAGCCTGAAACTGTGTGTGATAGAGAGACGGGGATAAAGGCCTCTGATTTGTTCATGTTTTGTACTTTAAATGCCGTCTTATATTTCTGTGTCAAAAGAGCAGGGCTTTTAATAGTAAATTTTCTTTTTTTTATTGGTAAATGATCAAAATAGAAACCTCATTTTAAGCAGGAATTAATCAGTTGAGTTATCCTTTCATTTCTTTGAAACTTGATTCCAAGATCAGCTATCCTTTCCTGAAGATCTTCAGGTAGCTTCCTTCTTTTCTTTTTCTTTTAATTTCGGGTGACTGCTCTGTCTTCTCAATAAAACTGATGGTAAGCACACTAGCAATAGTGGTGCACTTATCAAACTGAAGATATAGCTGTATATAGCATCCCTTATGGAGCTATCTCTAGAATGCCTCCATACAAGGAATATATCTAGTTTGCAATCATACTACATATGTATCTTGTGACTGGGTGTTGTGATTCCTTCTCAAGTGGAACTTTTTCTGCTCTAAAATTACCCCATCAATACAACCAGAGGTGGTTCTAAGCTGATAGAGACAGAGTCTTCCACACCAGGGCTATGTGTATGAGGTATTGATTTGTATTTGCGGATTATTTTTTGATTTGCTTATATGGACTCCAGTTAGAATTAAAATGGATTTTTATTTATTTGAAAAAGGGCTATGAATATTAATAGGATATGTAGATTACTTGAATGAATATAATTTTTCAGGCAGACAAGGCTCATAAATGTATTCCATGTTTCCAGATACTTTTCTACTTCTCTGGCAGTTTGAAATGCAAAGTTCTCATCTGCCTCTTTCAAACTTACTGGCCTCCACCACACCGTGATAAAAATAACAACAAAAACTGCATGAAGTCTAATTTTTTTTTCCTTTTCAAATGAATATTCAAACAAGCTGTGTTGTCCAGATATCCAAAATCTCCATGTGGTATTCACTGCAAAGGTTAACCCAATTTCAGAAAGACTGGAGTTAATAGATTTCATAGGCATTACTTAAGTAAAATTACCACCTAAGTGAAACGGGAAAACATCACATGAAAAACAAACAAAACTGTCTTGTAAAAAGATGTCTTAAGCCCAAATGAAACAAGAATATCATTGAGTCTAGTTAAAAATCGAGGTGAAAAATTGGAAGAAATTTGCAGGGAACTTTGCCATTTAGTTTTACAGAAAATGAATGGATGTGTTCCCATTTCTGTGGAAAATTTTGGAGGTAACTCACATAATTTATAATTGATTTTCCACTAAACTGTTGAAAAATCTTTTTTTGCTTCTGCTGCTAAAGTGCAGCACCAGCAAAAATCTGCAGAACATCTTGGCAAATTCTTCAGAAATTAACTCTACCTCAAAAACCTGAAAGTATGATGTCTTTTGTGTGTGTGTGTGTGTGTTTGAAAAGAGAATACCATTAACTTGTGGAATACATTAGTTCCACAATTCAGTAAAAGGCCATAGTACTGTAGTTATAGCAGTACATTTTAGCAGAACATTTCAAATGACACTTTGAGGTAAATTTTATACTTTTTAGATTTGAAATATAATAGTGCCCTTTTAGAGGTCTTGGACCTAATCTATGACTTAGACGTCATGCACCAACAAGTGTCAAACCTGCAGCTGGTTTGCTGTTTCCTGGATTTCTAAAAGTCTGGATAGTAGAACTTCTTGAAGAATCACCTTGTGGGTTTCTTTACTGTATAATGAGTCTTTCAGCTCTGAGTTGCTGACTGAATTTTCTGTTGCAACAAAAACGCTTTATTATTTCGAGAGCAGTTAAAGAAATCAGAAGTTTTATTTACTGTGTAAGAACTTTGTCCACAACTTGAACGCAATACAAAGAGCCATTAGAATTAACCTTAATTGACAAGTTCACCAGAAATCAAAAAGAAACAGTTGGCTTTTCAGAGAATCACAGAATCACAGAATCACTACGGTTGGAAAAGACCTGTAAGTTCATCAAGTCCAACCATCAACCCAACACTACCATGCCCATTAAACCATGTCCCACAATGCCTTGTCCACACGTTCCTTGAACACCTCCAGGGAGGGTGACTCCACCACTTCCCTGGGCAGCTTATTCCAGTGTCTCACCACTCAGTAAAGAAATTTTTCCTAATATTGAGTCTGAACCTCCCCTGGTGCAACTTGAGGCCATTTCCTCTTCTCCTATTACTTGTCACTTGGGAGAAGAGGCCAACACCCACCTCTCTGCAACCCCCTTTCAGGTAGTTGTAGAGAGCGATAAGGTCTCCCCTCAGCCTCCTCTTCTCCAGACTGAACAACCCCAGTTCCCTCAGCCGCTCCTCATAAGACTTGTGCTCCAGACCCCTCACCAGCTTCGTCGCCCTTCTCTGGACACGCTCCAGCACCTCAATGTCCTTCTTGTAGTGAGGGGCCCAAAACTGAACACAGGATTCGAGGTGCGGCCTCACCAGCGCTGAGTACAGGGACACGATCACTTCCCTACTCCTGCTGGCCACACTATTTCTGATACAGGCCAGGATGCCATTGGCCTTCTTGGCCACCTGGGCACACTGCTGGCTCATCTTCAGCCGGCTGTCAATCAACATCCCCAGGTCCTTTTCTGCCGGGCAGCTTTCCAGCCACTTGTCCCCAAGCCTGTAGTGTTGCATGGGGTTGTTGTGACCCAAGTGCAGGACCCGGCACTTGGCCTTGTTGAACCTCATACAATTGGCCTGGGCCCATCGATCCAGCCTGTCCAGATCCCTCTGCAGAGCCTTCCTACCCTCAAGCAGATCAACACTCCCGCCCAACTTGGTGTCATCTGCAAACTTACTGAGGGAGCTTCAATCCCCTCATCCGGATCATCAATAAATATATTAAACAAGACCGGCCCCAAAACTGAGCCCTGGGGGACTCTGCTTGTGACCGGCCACCAACTGGATTTAATTCCATTCACCACAACTCTCTGGGCTCGGCCATCCAGCCAGTTTTTTACCCAGCGAAGAGTGCAACTATCTAAGCTACAAGCCGCCACCTTCCCCAGGAGAATACTGTGGGAGGCAGTGTTGAAGGCTTTACTGAAGTCCAGGTAGACAACATCCACAGCCTTTCCGTCACCCACTAGGCGGGTCACCTGGTCATAGAAGGAGATCAGGTTGGTCAAGCAGGACCTGCCTTTCATGAACCCGTGCTGGCTGGGCCTGATCCCTTGGTTGTCCTGCACGTGCCCCGTGAGCATCCTCAAGATGAACCTCTCCATAATCTTCCCCAGCACTGACTTTTTCCTCCAAAGTATAGTTCTATCATCTGTACTGTTTTAAGGTCTCATGTTTGGTATAGAAGGGAGTGAGATGTACATTTTTACTGCTCATATTGTAGCTGTGCTATGGAGGAAGAAGTCTTCAGCTAAAGCTGAAGGTTCTTTAGAATTAAATACACATTTTGCTGCAGATGTCAGTGGGACCAGCATTTCACCCTTAGGTTACATAAAAATCAACCTGGAACCATTCCCAATGTACTACACTGATTTTTGAAAACTATCTCCACAGCATCTTTTGAAAAATTACTTACTCAGTACACTTTAGAAACAGCTAAATGAAAGGGTTTCACTTGCTCTCTCAAGATACAGGCAGCAAGCTACCATTTATCTCCTAAAGCCCTTGAGAATATGTTTTACTTTAGTTATGGTATTAGTTCTGGTCATAGCATTGATATGAAAAAAAGTGTGTAAGATTAGTTTCACTGCTATTAGTCTTAAATTTATACATTTCACTTGGCACCAGTGAGATTTTCAGATACTCTTTGAAAAAGATTTCTGTCAGTATTTTCTGTCACTGTAGATCCATTACCTAGCTTGAAAAGTACTGCTTAAGAGACAGCTGTATACCTTTGTTTCTCATTTCCTAACAGCTAATATTAAATTATGCTTATTATGTTGCTAAGACGTAGTTTCACTCAAGCTTATTTTCAAAATGCCCATTTCTGTCTCTATCTTGATAGAAAGCCAAGGCTGGATATTGTCATGTTTTCTGAGTTGAAAACCTTCAAATACATACTAGAATATTAACTGAAAATTCTCAACTGAAATACTAATTAACTGACAATATCATTACCACATGATGTCCAAGCCAATGTTGACTGCCTTCTACATGTAAATGTTTAAAGCATGTGAATTATAGCCAGTTTTGTACTTCAAACAGAATATTTCTGGTTTAGACATAATCTAGAATTAAGAAGTTGATTTCTGCCTTCAAAATTGATTATTTAGTGACTAATTTTGGAAAAAAAAAATCCTACTTGATCTTTGACATAGAATTTAGGGTTTTTTCCCCGCAGTGGTCTTCTACACCGTGTATATCTGTTATTCATACTTTTGGTCACTTTTGGTGTAGATTGCTCATTTGCTTAAGCTCTAAACACATGTTTATATGATGCAGATCATC
Organism: Gavia stellata; assembly: GCF_030936135.1. NCBI lineage: Eukaryota > Metazoa > Chordata > Aves > Gaviiformes > Gaviidae > Gavia > Gavia stellata. The sequence goes on along the minus strand of NC_082597.1, from coordinate 62,701,507 downwards.
TGAGCTTCACCATATTCAAGGTAACACCTGTCTGTAAGAGATTGAAGGGAAAGTGTGAAATCTGACTTCAGGTTAACAATCTATTCTCATATTATTTCAGGTTTCAAATCACTTGTCAGAGAAGCATCCACCCTCTAGATTCTGATTTAATGATTCAAAGCTTCTATGCTCAGTTATTTTTACTACAGTGAGCTTTGGCTGTGAAGCTTCTCATTCTGGTATTTATGAGTGTGACACGGCTCTGTTTACTAAAACCACGCTAGAAGCTTATTTGATTTATGTGACTTATTTATAATTATTTAGGATACTAATTTTACTTCTTCAAGTTTGCTGAGATGCAAGGCTTGATGGATACCATAAAAAGACTCATTTTCATTTATTAATTGATTAATTCTGTAATAATATGATACTACTTCATAATTGAATTGTTCCGTACGTTCACAAAGACAAAACTGTAGGGGAAATTAGTGGAAAAGGACTCTCAACCCTTCCCCCTCTGTTTAAAAAAGAACATTATATGAATTTTCAAGTTAGTATATCCCAAGGGAAAATTGCTATGTAACTTCTATTCTCTTTCAGAAAAACCCTCTTCAGTCAGTTACAAAATAATGGGCAAAGATTTATTCTACAGTTCCTGAAGATTACTTCAATGCATAGAAAAATAAAATGACACAAGTACCTTACTAAAAGATGAGTATTAGTGTTAATCTCACACTTCTGATGAGTTCTTTTTAGTTACTGTTAATTTAAACTAATTAAGTTGGCTCATTTGGAAGCCAACGCCTCTGTGTAATTTGTATTGTTTTTTAAAAAATAGAAACTTCATAACATAATGAATTGTATGCTGGAGGAGACCTTTGACTAGGATAAATACACAGGCTGGGAGTAGAAGAGTGCAATTAAATATAGGACTTAAGAGTGTATGATGTGACCCTCTGCTATTTTAAATATGCCTCTGAACAGAAACAAATTGGTGAAAATATTCCTGGATGGAAATGTGGTAATATCAGCTAATCCACATTTTTTTTTTTTAGTTTTTTTTAATAAAATCCTTTGATAAGTGCAGTAGAAAGGTGAAATACTCCAAACTGAATTGTCTTCCCTTCTCATCTCTCATATTTTCATCTGCTGTGCTGTCCCTTAGGTGTATAATATCATTCTAATTCAACTGGCTGCTTTTTCTTTTCTTTCTAATTTCACCCTGTTTTCATCTTTATTACTCTTTCCTGCCACAAAATCTACAAACTTTATCTATCCTTTTGAAGTCAGTGATTCTCTTTGATCCAAATTTATACCCATGATACTACAAACAATGAAATGCAATAAGTACCAAATAATACAATATTAAATTCTGCACTGTGATTCAAGATGTGGAAGGAAAAGGATTTGTGTTTTGTACAGCATAAAAAAACTTATTGTCACTTAATCATGTGCTGCAGAAATTGGAAGTACAGATAGCTTAAGATCTTTTGACATGTTAGAGGCATTATATGCAAGAAAATTCTGACATTTTCCGTTATGAGATTTTCTTTTAAATTGTTTAGAACTTTGCTAAAATTAAACTGCTTGGGTTGGAATTTCCTTGTCTGACTGCGGCTGGTTTTGCTCATTTTTAAGTTTCAGTTTCTCAAAAGACAAGTTTTATACATTGTCTTACACTTGTTGCCATGACAATGATCACAAGTCTGTACTTTGGAGCAGGGACTTGTTATGTGCAAGAACTGTTTGAGTTTTAGGGATGGATCGTTTACTTGCCCTTGAAAATTTGTCTAGTTTTGGCCAACTTGTAATTCTTTGAATAGTCTTAATTTACACATCCTCAGTATGGTTTTGTTAAATTTTCACACATATTTTATGAATATTCCCTATGTCTTAGGCATGCCTTGTCTGCTCAGAGAGCCAATGGACGATTAAAACTGTTTGAAACATCTTCAGTCTCATTGAGGAAATAATTCAAATAGATTCCCTATGCAGCTGTTTCCAGGACACTGCGTGAAGAACAGTGTCTACACCATGCAAAATTTTAGTGGTTTCCATGCTAGCTTGAAATGACTGGCTGTATCTGCATTGCACAGGGCAAATATGGCTATTCTTGCCTCTACATAGGGCTGTCCTGCACTGCTTCTGATCCTGGGTTAGGCAGTTACAGTTTAGGTATCTCTGCATTTTCCTCCTTACCTGCTGTAATTACTTCCACAACCTATCTGTACTCTCCATAATCCTGCCTTTGCTCCTGAAACATCATGGAGAAGGTAGAGAGGAGGAAGGGTGTACAAGAAAGAAGAGAGGAGGCTAAGAGTGTACCGTCAGAATCCTGGAGGCGGAGAGAGAAAAGCAGCACAGGGAGAGCATGGAGGTGTGCTGAGCAGGGAAGGCTCTGGAGATTGGGAGAGAAGGGCCTGCAAACACAAGAGCAAATGCCTTAGACACTCTAGTCCTTGCATTCCTGTGTTGTCTGTAAGGCAGTATGGAAACCCTTAGCTGGTTGTATCTTTTGACATTCATCAATGTCAGGCTCAGACAGATGGTCATAAGCCTTCTATAATAGAGTGACTGCATCAGCGGACAAGGTAAGAGCTATGAATGCCATAGTATCATAGACTCATTTAGCTTGGAAAAGACCTTTAAGATCATCAGATCCAACCGTAAACCTAACCCTGCTAAGTTCACCACTATATCACGCCCCTAAACGCCTCATCCACATGTCTTTTAAAAACCTCCAGGGATGGTGACTCAACCACCTCTCTGGGCAGTCTCTTCCATGTCATCTACCTAGACCTCTGTAAGGCCATTGATATGGTCCACAACAACATTCTTGCTGCTAAATTGGTGAGATAGATATGGGTTTGATGGATAGACTGTTAGATGGATAAGGAATTGGCTGGATGGCCATGTTCCAAAGAGTTATATTCAATGGCTCAGTGTCCAAGTGGAAACCAGTAACAAGTGGTGTCCTTCAAGGATCTGTACTGGGACCAATACTATTTAACATCTTCACCAGCGACATAGACAGTGGGATCGAGTGCACCCTCAGCAAGTTTGCAGATGACACCAAGCTGAGTCGTGCAGTTGATTCACTAAAGGAAAGGGGTGCTATCCAGTAGAACTTCAGAGGCTTGAGGAGTAGGTCCTTGTGAACAACATGATGTTCAACAAGGCCAAGTGCAAGGTCCGGCACCTGGGTCGGGGCAATCTGCAGTATCAGTACAGACTGGGGGATGAATGGATTGAAAGCAGTCCTGCAGAGAAGGACTTGGATCTACTAGTAGATGAAAAATTAGACAGGATCTGGCAATGTGCACTTGCTGCCTAGAAAGCCAATCGTATCCTAAGCTGCATCAAAAGAAATGTGGCCAGCAGATCAAGGGAGGGTATTGTCCCTCTCTACTCTGCTCTCGTGAGACTTCACCTGGAGTACTGCATCCAGCTCTGGAGTCCCATGTACAAGAAGGACATGAACCTGTTAGAGAGGGTCTAGATGAGGACCACGAAAATTGTTAGAGGGCTGGAGCACCTCTCCTATGAAGAAAAGCTGAGAGAGTTGGGGTTGTTCAGCCTCCAGAAGAGGAGGCTCCAGGGAGACTGTATTGCACCCTTCCAATATATAAAGAAGGCTTATAAGAAAGACGGAGAGAGCCTTTTAACCAAGGTCTGTAGTGACAGGACAAGGATCAATGGTTTTAAACTGATGGATTTAGATTGGACATAAGGAAGAAATTTTTTTACAGTGAGGGTAATGAGACACTGGAACAGGTTGCCCAGAGAAGTTGTGAGTGCTCCATCCCTGGAAGTGTTCAAGGTTGGATGGGGCTTTGAGCAAACTGACAGTGAAAGATGTCCCTATGGGGTTGGACTAGATGATCTTTAAAGATCCTTTCCAACCCAAACCATTTTATGATTCTGTGATTCTAAGTTTCTACTCCTGCCATTTATTGTGTTAGCTCAGGTTGTAAAGGACTGTGTTGTGATTCTAAAAGCAGTGATTCAAATGAGGACCAATAGACTGCTTCAGGTCAGACCTCTAGTTTTTAAGATAAATTTCAAGAAATTACACTAAAAAATACTGCAAGAGTGTTAAAGTTGCAAAGTCAAGTACTTCAAATCTGTGCCAAAATTGGAGATATTTGTTCTTTTTCCAGTAGTCCTGTGTGTATATATTACAATGATGGTTTTAACTATGCTTTTGAATGCTAAACACTTTTCTTTGCTCCACTGAGGAGGCAAAGTTGTTAACAAATGGTAGGACAAAAGCTGGATATTTTGACTGCTAGAAAGGATGGATTAAACAACGTTGGCTCTGTGTAGCCAAAGAAGCAGCAATCTAGATCTTTGTGATGAGCACATTACTTCTTTATATCTGGCAAATTACAGGGAAATAATTCTTTATATTGCCATTCAAACGATCACCTTCCAGTTTCAGTGTCAATTTCTTAAAATGAACAGGACAACCCATATTTTTCAGAGCTCTTGTTTCACAATCATCTTATCCTCCAGAAGAAAAAGAATATAATAGACATTTTACATGCCTATTTTGCTAGCTATGAGAGCTAGACAAAAACTCCAGTTCTGGATTACAACTATAGAAAGTAGAGGGTATAGCAAATCCAGAAGCTAGTAGATTGCAGACTGCATAAACTATCTGTTTTAGCAAGTATGCGTTGCTATACAAATAGATTAGCATAGCAAAGCACTTTGTGCTGAGGACCCAAAACATATACTATCCACATCTCACTTTGGACAAGACTTAGTAAGGTTCCCTGGACCAAAATTCTGTAATCTGAAAAACAGCAATCTGAAAGACTAGACCTTCACTGTCTATCTGTTCCTGCACCTTATGGATGTCATTGACAGCATGCACATTCCAATCTGGTGCCCAGCCTGGGACAGCTAAGGTTATACAAAACTGCAATGGCCTGAATGTTTACTGGGGGAAAAAAAAGGAGTTGAAAAGCTGCAGCACACCAAGTGTTGCTTTCTTACCAAGAAAACAAGAGAGGAGGGGAGGGGCATTGCTTGCCCTTCATTTCACTGGCACAGGACAAGGGAGAAGGGGATGTGAGGGCAGGGAAGTGGGATAAAGCTGATATTGGTTTTGCATGACTTCGTGTAAGACTTTATAAAAGGTATTTGCACAGAGCCATCTGATTACTCCCAGTGGGGTGGAAAGGTACCCTCAAAAAGGAAACCTTTGTCCCTACTGAAACAAGAGATGCTCTCCTCCTGTTCCCTTTTTTCAGTACTTCAGTGAAATGATTAATCTGTCCTGTGCTTATGCTTTTGGCTGAAGCACCTATTCCTAGAGCTGCTACGCCCTTCCCGCCTAATGACGGGCCATTAACACCCCATGGCTTGCATACCCTGCCTTAAAGGTCCTCACAGCTGGACCTCCTCAGTCCCAGCAACTACCTCCATCCTCCCACTCACAATGCATTCAGCAGCCAAGCTCTCTGCATGCCTATTCCCCTGCAAAGTCAGAGAGGGACCACTGTTCAACAGCCCATGGCCCAGGCATGTAGCTTTAAGCAAGAGCCAAAAATCTGAGTGGGAGGAACACCTGCAGATAAACAGAAATGGGTCAGCAAAAGTGTTCAATCAACAACAAATTTTTATTCCCCTACAGGGCCGACATGACCCATAACTTGTCAGGAGGTGAAAAGGGAGGGACATTTTTTGGGGAGGTGAGTGAATAGAAAAAGGACAGAAAAAGAAGTGAGGGACCCAATATGCCCACCACTCAGAAATTCCTTAGTAAGATAGCACAGCCCACTAAGGACTAAAAATACCCCCAAAATGCCAGTGTAGCAGTTCTTACACTTCCATGATTATTGGGAAGACTAGAAAGGCCATAGCAGATGCCCTGCTGTGTAAAGCCTGCTGACATGCCTTGCTCCCCTGGGCCAATTTGGATGACTAAGGGGTGTTTCTGAGTACTGAGGATGCATATCATTCATTTTGGGGGGATGGAGATCCTGTGTCAGGGTTCAGCTGACCTTTCTCCTCTGATGTCTCCTGCAACTGGCTCACTCGTTGTAGCCAGGGAGCAGGGTTTTGGAGGAAGACCAAAGGTGCCACAGGAGCCACTGCTCACACAATTTCTCCAGAGCTTCCTGCTCTGAAGCTTATGGGCAAGCGTGCTGCAATCTGTTCTCTAGGTGGCCCAAGAACTGCTGTGGGGTCTGCTGCTCCTGTCTCTTATTCCCACCATTCTCAGCACCCTGAGGTCTTAAGTACTGGATTAGGACCCTGAGGCTAAACTTCTGGGACTGCTTCCTACCTGGACCAGTGAGGAGGTAAGGCACCAGGGAAGGAGATGGGGCTGCCAGTAGGAGCTCTTCTTCAGCAGTGGAGTCTGAGGCACTAAGGAAAGCAAGTCTGTTAGTCCTTGATTCCATGTGAAGATATAACACATCTCTCTTGCCTATAGCCCTTCCCTACACTAGAAGCAGGTTCTAAAGCTCGTGCCCTGCTGTGTTTAGGAAGGGTAATGGTCTATGGACAGACATTTTGGGCACTGCATTAGCATGGCATGTTCTGTGTGACTTTTTCAGTCACTGAGACAGAAAAAAGGCACTCATACAGGGTAGGGAATGGCTTCTGACATGGCTAGTTGCTGAATGCAAGATGACTCTCACAGCTCTAATTGAATTGTGTGCAAAGGCATTAAAGCTTCTGCAGAGAAATCAAAAAAAACATAGGTTTGTAGGATAAATCGGGTTGGTGGGGACTGCAGGAGGTTATCCAGTTCAACCTCCTGCTCAAAGCAGGGCCAGCTATGAGATCTGACTCAGGGGTTTAATCTCCATTGCTGATCTAAGACCAATGCCTTAGTTCTACTAGAAACCTCTTAGGATCCTTTCCTTCCACTGCAGGAACATGTGTGAAGAAGCTGTACCCTTACCCAGACTGGAATCCTGGCCACTGACACAGGGTGGTGTTGATGTTGGCTGTGGCAAGGAGCAGGCTTTTCCAGATGTTGCTCTTTCTTTGCAGGGCTGTTTTGCAGGGTCTGGTGGTGGGGCTCCTGGACCAGTGTGAAAAGCTGCACTGTTATCTAAAATCTCCAATGTGAAGACCTTGCGAGACAGGGCAGGAGATGTCCAACCAGATGTCAGGCTCAGTGGAGTGCTTCCAACCAGAAGAGGTCAAGATTTTCTATAACAGTGGAATGCTTTTGTACCATCTCCAAGATCTCTTTGTTACCCCTGCCTTCAGGAAAATGCCAGTCTTCTTCATGAACTTTATTGAACATTGATCACCAGTTCTCTCAGACCTAGCAGCAGTCGTACAGTTAGCCGTGACGCTTCTACAGGGTAATCCTGCTGCTGGAGAAACATTTGAAGTCTCCCAGTGCAGCCTGACAGGTGTCATGTCCTTGGAAGCTTAGGTGACACCTTGAAGGGTCTTCTGAGAAGCTTCCTCTTGGCATTAGGGAAAACAGCATTTGAAAATGTGGTAGGAGGGAAAGAGAAGGTAATAAAAAGAGTCTGAGTACAGAAACAAAATTAGCAAGGTCAGGTAAAAAAGAAGGGAAAGAAGGGATATTGAGGCAGAAGAAAGGTTGGATAGATGAAGAAGTGCAGTTGCAGAGTCTTGTGAGCTGGTGTACAATAACCAGATAAAAGCATAAACATATTTTGTCATTTTATATTGTATGAGAAGTGCTCCAGAGTGTTAGATCTCAACAGTATGAGAGCATTGGTCTATTGTATGTGTAGTTGATACAATCTGGAAGACTTTACAATAATACAGTCTCCTCATCAGCAGCTGTTGTGCATTGGTGGGTAGTCACCTGGACCAGAGTTTCTGACTTGGATCTACAATCTGAACCGATACCTGGTAAGCAGGAATCAGTGGGGTACTTGCTTCAAATGCTGCACTGGAACTCTAATGTAGATGTATACAAGTTACTTCTCTGTCTGTCCTCAAGGCCTGTTTTTTGATCTGATTTACTATCAGTTTTTATCTTCCCTTTCAGGTGGATGTTGTTTAGATTATTGAAATTTACCATTAAATTTTCTAAGAGGCAATGGTGGAAAGAAATAGAACAGCTTAATGGATTAATTAATGACAAATATGTATGCTTATACTATGTAATTATTGGAGTTGCAATTTCTTTCTGAAAGTCTCAGTTTCTTTTTTCAAATTCAAGCTAATTGTCTTTGACTACTATATAATACTAGACGTGAATTTCAGATTTTTGTTTTAATGAGGCTATTTTCATCAGCACCATTGTAAAGGTTATATGATTGTTTTGCTTATTTTTGTAACACTTTATCAATGAGATTCTTTCTGGGTTGTTTTATTTTTCATTTGATTTTGTCTTCTAAGTTATTAATTTCTTTAGTGCCACTGAGTTTATTGCTTCTGGAATGTCTTTTAAATGCCTTACTATTTAAAATTTGTAGATTTATGATAACTCATTCATTCATTTGACTTACTGACTTCATTACCCACCTATTTCTATATATAGTTTATAATCATTCTCATTTCATTGGTTTTTAATTCCCTCTCCATATATACATGCACATACATGTACACATCCACATGTACTATATGCTTTTTAATATATAGATAGATATAAACACATAATTCCTCTCATTGCTTTCACCAAGAAAGATACCTTCTTGGCTCAAGTATCTTTTTTTTGAATCTGAAGAATCTTGGCTTCTTGGGCATCCAGCAAGATGTTCCTGAAAAATTCCCAGTTGTTTTAGCACTTCTTCAGTTAAATGCATGTTCCCAACTCTAATCTCAGCTGTTCCTCTAAGTTTCAAAAACTGCAGGTTTTAAAAAGATCCAACAAGAGATATTTCAGGTCACTGACATATCCTGTTTGCATTAAATAAATCAAATCTCATTTCATTAGGCAATTTTTCAATTTTTCAATTTTTATAGAAGCCATTAACTGTTCCTTATTTATCATAATGAGGTTCATTATGGTGAGTAATTGATAATGGACATTACTGAGTTATTTGATAACCCATGCAGGATTTCTGTGTTAAGAAAAAAAAATCCATTATTTTTAGAAATTTCTGAAGTTGTATTGCTGGCTGCGTAGACTGAGAAAATGATCTGCAGGATGAAAGACACTTATGGTAACAAAGTTTTCCATTCTGCTCTTAATAACCAGATTTTTTGAAGGGAAGTTTGTCCTATAATTTTGTGAAATGTGGTAGTCTGTTACAGATAGGTCCTAGTATGATTTTGTTTGTTTACTAATTAATACTTTAATCACAAACACTGGGGAGTCCATTCAGTCATCTATGATTTTCTAATCATTTAACAGGATATTGGATGCAAAATATCACTACCATCTGACCTGGTTTTCCACTGTAACTATTATGGAACACATTAGACGTGAAACGCAATCCTTCAAAGCCCATAGGACATACCCCATCAAGTTTCTTTATTACTAATCACATAATTTCTCTTCTCCTACATGACCACTTCCAACTACTCTTACTGACTGTCCACACAATAGTATTCATAATACCTCCTCAGCATATTTCTTTGCTTTTTGGTTTGTCATAAAAAATGATGCTTTTAGTTGGTTTATGTGCTTGGATATGTATGTCTTATTCTGTCATCATGATTCTCTCATTTCATGTAGTTTGAGTAGATTAAGTCTTTCTGACTACTTTGTCTGTCAACCAGAAGACTGGTACATATTTTGCTGAGATGAAGGCCATAAAACCATGTGATCTTTTATTTCCTTAGAGGTTACTTTGCTGTTTTATTGAACTAAAATCTATTACTTCATCTACCACCCCTACTATTGAACTCCATTATCTTCTACCTGATTTTTAATCTTGCTTGAAAAACAGCTAAACATTTCTAAAGTTAGCTTTTTTCAGCTTTTCCCAGCTCCCCCTTTGATGAATGTTGTTAGTGGCTGAAAATCACCTGAAATAAATAAATATTCCTAGCTTCAAAGCTTTTTAATTGCCTTTAGTGTTTCCTGTTGGATGGGTAAAATCAACCTGCCGTCTGTGGCATATTGTGGAATACATCTTAGGCACATGCCCAAGATACTTCTGGGGCGCTTCTGAATACCCTGGTTCGAGCTGAACATCATCCCTCTGAATTTTCCTCTGCTAAACTAATTGATTAGTTCTTACAGGATGTTCTTTTCTGATGTCTTACTCAGTATCAGGTAGTTATTTGATACTTCCAGCTGGGACAATAGACTCTAGAGACTCTCAAAATTGGCAATGAGAACAGACTGATCTTTATATTTTCTCACTTAGTTACTTGTCACTGGATGACTGGAAGATCTGCTGTGGTATTGACCCAGTTGATCCACTCGGAAACCCCATACATGCACAGTATGTGAACTTCAGTATCATGGACCTCTTCCCCATTTTGGCTACCAGACTGAACCTCATGTAGAGGTTAAATCATTTCTCCTCACAAGGCAGGACACAGATAATACTAGATTTGGTGAAGGTCATAGAAAATTATAACTGTTCATCTTTATTGCTGTATCAAAACCACATGTATACAGCAAAGCTTATAAACACTATTCTGCAAATTCTGATGGAAACTCTGCTGCTAGTTCCTCTATTTATACTTCACAGTGTCTGTATTAGTTAGCTTTTATTCATCGTTCAAGTAAGTCCCGTTCTGTGTCAAGAATTATCAGCAAAGTTTAAACACCAGAAGAAGATCACACACCTTTGGTGGTATGCGTGAAAATCAATGATACATTCCTGTAATTGTTCATGAAAGATCCAAACAGGAGGATTTTACTGGGCCATATATTCAGCTCTTTCCTCTCATGATATACCACCTAAACTCCACCTTTGGTCTCTCCCTGTGTGCTGCCTTGTCTGCTCTATAGCCTGGTTCTGCTCCTTGTTGTGGAAGCATTTTGAAATCATTATGCCTTTGTTTTCTGCGAGACAAGATTTATAGGGAAGGTAATATCCTTTATTAGACCGTTTGGTTCATTTGGAAAAAATGGACATTCTTGCGGGGTCAGAGTCCTTTCATTACACTTGTTTTCTGCCTGCTTGGTTTTTCCATTTCTGAGAGCTCTGCTTAGAGAAAGTAGGCCTGCTCATTTTGTCCTTTTCAGTTGCTACATTTTCTTCCAGTGTAATAGAGAGAACACATGTACTTGTGTTCTTTTGCGGAGACTTGTGTGCTTGTTTTTCCAAAATCCAAAATAAAAATAATAAAACCAATTTTAGGCCAAACATCTGTATTTTGGCCCTGGTACATGGAAACCTCACGCCCTCCAGGTTTTTTGGAGAAAGTCCTGGACTGATATGATCAACTTCTTTTTTCTTAAAGGAAAAATAAAAATCTGCTTTACCAGTTACATAAGAGGCAGAGAAAAACTCTATGGAAAATAGCAAGATATATGTATTGATTATAAAATCACAACTAGAAGCATTCCAAATATTTGCAAATTATTTCTTCTGCTGCTTACCCCCCAAGTAATGGAAAAACAATCCATGTTGAGTAAGAGACTGTAGGTTGTGAATATTTTTAAGGTCCAATGCAGTCCTGAATTCCAGACCCATGCAACTTCTCAGACGTCTAGCAGAGTTTATGTAAGTTTTGACTGAGTTAAATACCGATATATTTTTGCTTGACAGCATGACCTATACAGAGTGGGTAAAGAGTTCTTACACTCTTCTAGTAATCCCATTTATGCTTTTCTCACTCTGTTTACTTCTCCCTGAAATGACTGTGACCTTCTGCCAGATTTTCTTGAAGGTTATGCTAATCTTTATTGGCAAGAGAAACAGTAGCTGGAGCAAAAAAGTGAAAGAGAATGCCACATGAGAATGAACTGCATGCAGAGCGTGAGAAGTTTCTGCAATAGCTGGAACTGGAGCAGCTTTGTCAGCATGCAGTCCCTGGAGCAGTAAGTGGGGATGTACACACTGAAATATCCTAGAATGAAATCTTAATTAATTTTCTGGTATTCATAAAGGCATTTGGGATAAATCTTTTGCTAAGGTAGGTGGGTGCACCTCAGGTACTTTGTATGAAATTTTGCCCATTTCTTGCAGCCCCTCATTTGGCCCCAAATCTCATTTATTTTGTGTTTCAATGCAAATGAATGTGTTTATCTGGCTGTGTGAACAAATGGAGAAAGATCTCCATATCTGTGTCCCTCTTGTCTGAGAATTCTGTGCATAGCTTTTCACATATAAATGGCAAATATGTTTATGAACAGGGTCGAAATAACTTCCAATAAAACTTTCTGACCTCATATCAAATAACTACATCCCGAAACATGGCCAAAATCAAGCTACTTCATGTCAGTATATTTAACAAGAGAGGAGTAGTCTCATGGAGTGGGGGTAAGGGGTTAATGCCACTCTCTTTAAGGAGCTGGAATTGCTGCTGCTTCATAGTAGATCCCCAGTATTGCAGTTTAAGCCACATCAGGCTCTTGAACATTGCAACATCTGTAGCATGGTTCAGGGCCAAAATGCAAACAGTTATGTCACATCTACTTTACAAGATGGAACATGGTTTAACCAAGTTGAGGGACAAGCATGCTGTAAGGAGGCCCCACAATATGTTTGTTTTTGTAGAGCTGATGAACCCTAAATTAGTACCAGATGTTAGTACTAGACCTGCTGTATAGGGAACACAGCAGGGAACTAGCAATTATGGTGGAGCCACTGTGAGGCCGTATTTAAGGTTGCATTCTGTTTTACACTTACAGTGAGAACTCAGTCTTTTCCTATTATAGTAAAACACCATATTGCTCCTTCCAGTGTTGATCCGTGTGTGTATCTACTGTGGGATGATGAAGTGCCTTGTGCTCTCAAGCCAAGGTACTTTTTGCCTTTGGAGCGCCCAAACAGCATATATATGCTCTATTTCTATTCGTGCTCTGCGCTGAGGTCATGAAGAGTGGTGCGAGCTTCTTCCTTCTTGGTTTGCTTCAACTGCCTTTGGCTTCATATGTAGCTCTGCTCTCATCACAGGCTGCAATGTTTTTGGCCTTGTAATCATTTTTCTGTCATTTTGCTTGTTAGTTTGTTCATTAGTTACTTAGCAATTTTCTTTGTTTTCCTGGACTTTTTTTGTTGCCAAGACCTTCCCTCTTGGCAAATAAGGAAAAGAGGAGATTTTCAGTTTGAGTTAAGCCACGTGGCTTCCAATAGCCTTTTAGTTCTCTGTCTCAGAACAGTTTAGTCCCCTATCTCACATGACTTTTTTTTGTGACAAGGTCTTCGCACTTGCACCTCCCATGACATGTGTTGAAGGCACGTGTCAGGAAGACTCCTTATTGTCAGGAAGACAATTCCTTATTGTCAAAAAGAATCCCTTATTCTGGAGATTCTGCTACCTCCAAGTCCTTCACTCCCTCAGCTAGAAAAGATCTTGAGTGCAGTCTCTTGAGCTTAACTGGAAATACACAAGGACAACTTCAGACACCAGCAGGACAATTCAGAGGGTAAGGACTCCATACTTGGAAGGTCTTTTTTCTCATTAGTAGCTTTCCTTTGGTGCAAGAGAGTGCATGGGGAGTTCAAGGAAGATAATTCAATCCAAACTCTTCAAAAAAATGTCTCTTGTTTCTTTCTTGCTTTTTAACTTCCACGACTTAGTGGTCCCATAGGCTACATCTATAGAAGTATACTGTAAAGGGCCATGATTTAGGATTTGACTACCATTTTCTTACAATCCACAGTGTTTAGCTGATAGCACACACCTTTGCACAGTTTTGATGCATGCTAACTAGTACTTTCCAAAGTAGTACTCTTTTATTGTTTCGGGGGATAATAAAGGCCAGGGAGTGTTGTTAGAAAACAATATGGATAAGACCACCTTGTTCTGGGTAGGTATAGAGCATATAGTTTGCTCTTGAGAACACGCCACTTGTTCTAAAGGCCAGAGAATGGCCCCTAGGGTGTTCCATTTGCTAGTGCAGCTGTAGCCATATTGTTTCTGAAGAGGTTCAGATGTACCTTTGTACCAATAACTCAACACAGATATATGGCAGTGGGCTCCTGCAATGATACAAAATCATCAGGAACACGAGGAAGCCTTTGGTATTGAATCACTGAAATCAAAACTGTATCTTCTGAGAGCTGTTGATCCAACTGCATAGGCCCTTTTGGTCACTCCATGACTGCACAGAGACCTATTGTCATTCAGAGACAGAGATGTTGTTTCACCCACTGGCAATTACTCTTCTAGTGATACATGCTCATTTCACAGCATCAGAAAAACTTCTTTTGCCAGAATCAGATTTTATTCCTCTCTTCACTCTTCTCATCATAACCAGAGATTCTTGGGCTACTGCTCCTACACACTGCATAAGTCTTCATTAGCACTGTAATCTCCATCACCACTATTTGGCTTCCTGTTTTCTCACTCCTCCTTGAATTCCTTGAGTGAGGAACAAGTCTTACAGTATTCACAACAACATCACTAAAGCTGACTCCTTCTCAGCCCCTCAGAATTGCAAAAAGGTTCTTTTTGCTTTTGAGATTCTTAGAAGACACTCATTCATACTCAGTGCCCTAGGCTCAGGGTCCACTGTTATGTGTGCCTACAGATATTACTAGCTCTAGTCTTTTCCACAGGCAGGCAAAGTCAGTGCTAGATTGTACAGGTCAGGGTTCTGGAGTGTGATCACAGCCTTACAACCTGTTACCCATTGTGCTGGTTTTGGCTGGGATAGAGTTAACTTCAGCTCCATTGAAATTGGAGTGCAAGAATATTTAAAGACAAGTACCACCTAATGAACTACAGTGCGATGAATCTACTATCTTCATCTCCTCTAGATGAGTCTGCAGTCTCTCCTGACACGTAGGAGATTATTTCAAGTGGTTCCAGAAACTCATAATATGGTCCAGGCTTTTGTGATCATAATGGAGGAGACAAAGGTTGTATTCTGTTTTAAACTCGTTCAATCTATATTTTACAGTCTAATGTAGTATGTCTGTGGAAATTTACAGTTCTTTAATACCTGAGTAAAACCTAAATAGTCTGAGAAGCTTCAAAAAATGGATCAATGAATGTCTAAGTGAATCAATTCAAAATTGTTCTTCAGTAAGTCACATTCAGAACTGCATACTTTTCCAGGACCCTCCACCTTATAATTTCAAGAAGCAGAAAACTTGTATGGAATGTAAGTTTGATAGATTTGCTGAGGTTACAACATTTTTTTTTTTTTGTTAATCAACAAAAATTTTATTTCTCAGAAGCAATTTTATTTATGCTGCAGTAAGCTAATGGTAAAATCATTCTGCCCAACCTCTGTTCTCTGACTCAATTTAAAGGTGCAAGAAGGGGAATCTAAAAAACCCTAGTAATGCATTACTTTTGTTGCTATTCTCTGTATCCCTGGGGATAGAAAACAGAATTTGCCTGGTTGGGGAAAAAAGCAGTAAAGGAGTTCACAAATTATGTAAAGAAGATACTGGTTAGTGAACACCATGATGCTCATCATGTTTAGGTAGGAGACAATCCTAAATATGTGCCAGCAGACAAGTCATTTGCCCTGCTTTTGAGGAAGGCAGCCCTGAACAAGTAAAGTTGGCCATGCTATCAGGGAGATGTGCCTCTGCCTACGGAACAAAGCTGTGTGCTGCTTGTAACTTTACCTTTCCTTTTTTTTCTTTTCTGTTAAATGTGCTACACAAGTAACTGTAACACCCTTACAATGTGGTATTGTTGCGCATTAATCTAAGGGAGCTACAGAAACAGATACTGCCTCAGAAGGGAAGTGGGTTCACCTTCAACATAAGAGAAGCTGATTTCAAGAACATTCAGTAGATTTTCAATAAATGAGGAATCTCTTTTAAGACTACTCTGAAAATAAGACATCTCTACCAAGATTTGAAGGATCATGTTGTGGATCACATTTTGATAAGAGTTCCTTTATCACGCAAAGGAGGTGGAGAAGTGTTTGTTTCCTCCTGCAGGTAATCACGCCTAGCATGCCAGCGTCCAGCCCGCGTTAGAGGTATTGTACAAGGAGGTTGCCAAATGCTGATTCCATGGAATATCAGTCATTAGCCTAGGTTAATGGAAGGCTTTTTCAGGGTTAGAGAAAAACAGGCATAACACTAATGCTGGTGAAATATATTGTGTGATTCACCCTGAGCAAATGCGTCCCAACCAAGGGATTAAAGAGTAGGATTTCTGATACTTTTACTAATTAAATGAGGGGGAGTGTATTTTGAATATTGATCTCTTGGATGATGCTCCTGTTGATAACCATGCAGATGAATGACATTAGGGAATAGGGGAGATACAGCCTTGCATGATGCTCTCTCTTTGAAAACCATGGCACAATTACAACACACTGTAACATAAAATTAGTCCTGGAGCTGTTAAAGGTTTAGAGCTCACATAACATCTAACAGCTTACTTAAATTTTGATTTGTCTGTGAGAGAGAAAAGAGGAAACTCACAAAATAGGTTGCTGTCAGTATCTCAGATGTTTTTTGCTTTGGTTACTGTAAGCTTCTCCTGTCTGACTCCATGGTTTCTCTGTTCTCTCCCTCACATCTGTCCTAAAATTTTCTGCTAAAGTCGTATCTGTTTCCTCCCACACATTAGTACTTCATTGATTTCCTGTCACTTGCCCTGTCAAATTCAAGCTGTTCATCTTTACCTACAACGCCCTTATTGTGTGCCCCCGCCTATATATCCAGTTTCATTTCCTCTGACTCCCCCTCCCACATCCCTTATCTGGAAATGACCTCAGTTCACAGGATTTGTGGCCCACAAAAGACAAGACAGGAGTGAAACTGCTTTTAATCAAAGCCCTGGTTTCCATAGCAGGTCATACTTGCCTAACTGAAACTATGATTTTAGGCCAATATAATCAAAAAAGGGCACCTTTCTTTTGGGATATTCCTTTTATCATTGTTTCAGCTTATGATACATACATTTGCATTGGCATGTGGAAGCTAAACTGATAAAAACATTTTGAGAGCCAATATAGCTGTTACAGCTGAAAAGAAAATAATTTTCTTCCATTGTACATTTTTGAGATTTCAAAAGAAAAAAGAAAAATCCTGTCTTCCCTTTGAAACAAAGCTCTCAGAACATTGCTAGAAATGAGAAAGACCTGCACCAGTCCTATAACGGTGGGTTATAATAAGAAGATCGATTTCTTGTGAATCAAACAGAAGAAAGTCTTGATCCTGGGTGTTTCCTGATTTCTCACTCTTTGCCTACTTCGTAAGTTTTTTATTGGTCTGGGATCTGGAGGAAAGCTGCCTCTTCCTCTCTTTCTTGCTCAGCTCCTCCTCCTAACTTCCCAGCATGTCTTTTCTACTTTTTGTCTCTTTGCTTATTGTCTTTCTAGACACAGTGTAGAAGAGATGGGCATCTAGAGCAGCATTAAGACAAAACTGGTATAAAGAGCTTTGCATGATACACTTTACTAACTAACTGTGTACGTTTTGCCCAGGAATCTGTTCCAATGTAGCAATCTAAGTACTCTATATCCCATCTATGTGCGCTTCTGTGGATAGGTACACCTGACTTTTGCTCTGTCCTAATATGCAGTATGTCTTCTTCTGCCCACTGTTGGTATGTCTTTGTATCTAGTTAATTCAGCATAACAACTAGCTTCTAAAATCACTCAAACTTTCTCATTTGCCTATCACTTTTCCCACAGTGAAATCTGATTATGTGGGGGATAGGGAGACTGGCCTTTTTCTCCTGTCTACACTGAAACAGAAGACTACACCTACCTACATGTACACAGGAAGTACTTCAACTCCTAGTAGCTCCCTGTTCAATTTTATGTACCTAGTCACATCACCTAAATGTTTGTATGCAGGTTTTATGTTTAAGATCTGTTGATTCTTTCTTTTTCTCATCAGTAAGAAGATACACAGTTGGGAAGGCTTTTCTTGTTTAGAGAACCTAGAGCCAAACAATGGCTTAGTAAATTTGACATTGTTTTTCTTAGAAAACTGCAAAATGTGTCACAAGGTGGGGGTAAGAAGGGTCCTGACTGCTGTCGTGCTACTGACGCTTGCATAGGTGCGGCTATAAGTGTACAATTCTCTTGAAATAAAACAGATGAAGGGAGAAGCTAAGAACATACTGCATACTGCATGTGTGTGTGCATGTTTGTATGATGGGTAGGGTGGGTTTTTTTCTGAATTTGTTTGCTTTGAGACTGAAGGTGAAAACAAGTGGTCCTGTCTTTTTTTAAAGACACAGTAGGTCAAATTCACCCACAGTGTAAATGTGCTTTGGCTTCCTAGTTCTCCCCACCTGAGCTAGCAGTGACTGTTTTTCCAGCACATTTATTCCAGTATCAGCAGAGATAAAGCAAGTTGAGGAAGAAGGGGTGGGGGCTACACTAAAGGCCAAGGGCAGAGAGCTTTTCGTGCAGCCTCTCAAACACATTGATTGTAGTTTGGGATTTTTCAAAGCTGCACATGTTGAGTAGTATCTGCCAATAAACACAGCTCAGTGGGTGAGAAATCTGTCTGCCTCTTGCTGAGGATTAGAAGAGAAAAGGCACCAAATGAGCAGTTTTTCACATGTGGGTCATGGCCCTCACTGGGGTACTTGCCCCTGACCTAATCCTGTTCCACTTTGTCTCCCTCACTCCCTCCTGTCTTCCTTCCCCCTTCTACTCCTCCACTGCTGCACTACTGGTGGTCTGGTGCATGCTGCACAGATGTTTTCCCCATGCTATTATAAGATTATTTTTCAAGTGGCTTCTTGGAACAGATGTTCCAGTGTGTGCACTCTCCTTCCCTTGGCTGAAAGTGCTCTGCACAAAGAGCAGATTGCATTGCTGCTCTCCTTTTGATCTGAAGAGCGAAAGCGAGAAAAAAACCCCCACACAAATGATGCTGGTTTTTGTTTCAGGCTGCTTGGCAATGGTGCACCTGGGTGTGTGTCTCCTGCTTCTTTTCTCCCCCATCACTAGTGATGCTTGCAGATGTTTTTTTCTGTGCCTTTCTTCTTCAGCCCATTTTTTTTCCTCTGTGACCGAATACTTTACTCCCACTGCTTTTAAATTTTCTTTCATCTAACACTCTGGTATTCATGCTTCCAAAATCATTCTCTGACCCGTTGCCAGCACCTCATCTTCATCTTCTCCTTTCTTTGGCAACTCCTGGACTGTTAGGATGGATTAGTCTCATGTGTTTGGGTACAAGGCCTGTCCCCCTTTTTGTCTTTTCATTTTGAGTTCAGATTCATTACTTAGTTTCTCCTTCGTTGCCTCAGTGAATTCATCTGAATATTGCTGCTTCTACTTTTTCATTTTATTCATCCCATTGGGTCAGGAACATTTTGAAGAGTCAGAGGACTTGTGATGTCAAGGCATCATCTTGTTCAAGCACCACTTAATTTATAGATTTAACAAAGGCATGACACAAGGAGGTTGTGAAATGTGTGCTATATTTTAGGATCCTGTAGCTAGGCTTAACCCACTGAAACTCATCTTCTGGGATAAAAAAAAAATCAAAAAAACTTTATTTGATCACATCCTCTCTTTCAAATAGACAGTATGTCAGTTTCAACTCCATGTGTTTGCCTTCCTTAAAAATTCAACTTACATTAATGCAGTCTTTAGGGAGAAAAATAAATATTGCAAATCTTTTCTGAGCCAATAAGGTAGAACTTGGGAGTGGGTTCCTAACCTACTATTAATCAGTTTCAATTGAATCAAGATTATTTGCATCAGCAGAGAATTTGGTTTGGATATGTGTTCAAAAAAATCTGTCCATTATTATTCTTGTTTTGATATGGTCAGCACTGTATGTACCCATTACTTCTTTTTATAATGTCTTCTTATAGAAAAGTCCAGCAGAATTTATTGGGGGACGATAACCTTGCATAAGAATATATAGGATTCTTTAACAGGAAAATTTTTCTCTGTTGCATTCACAGTCTGTCCTAGATTCCTCCAGAAATGTTAACACTCTTTGTTGATTTATAGACTTGCGGAGAAATTTCTCTAGAACTCAACTGGGGTAAACTTATTAAGTTTCATACCTTCCCAGGGAAGATTTAAACCACAGTTATAACCTTGTGAACCCTTCCTTTCTCTAGCATCCCTTGTAAGATTGTTCTACAGCATTGTACTGCAGTGTGTATCAGCAAAAATTAGATAAATAATTAAATAAATAGGGGAATATATGCTTTGGCAGCGTTTCCCATCCACTAAGCTACTCCTGCCTGTAAGCTGAGCCTGCAAGCACAACTGTGGTTATGATGCACTGCTCTCAAACTAAGAATACCTGTAAATCTGACCTATGGCTATAAATTCACCTACAGTCCAAATAATCCATTACAGGTAAATGACTCTATTTCCATTCACGTTTGGGACCAGTCTACCACACATCCTCCTTCAGTACTATTGCTGGCAGCTTACTTCTTGCTAGCCTTGCATTCTGCGCTGAGGTATTAGAAAGGTGTCTTAGCCACCTCTGTATTGTTGGTATCTAAAAGGGTAATGGAAGGGAGAAGGTAAAGAAGAAAACCAACTGGTTTAATGATGACTATCAACAGGCTTATGAAAAAAGATCATACGAAATAAAGCACGTGATAGCAGGAAACTGGATTCTCATGGTACAGGAAATCCAGTCCTATTTCCTGACCTTTCTATGTAACTGGTGTAGCAGGTGACATTGTAAACATAGTCACATCCAGCACGAACCCAAATTTTGAAAAAAAAACAATAATCTATTATTTCAGTCAAAAAGTTAATTGAAAATAAGCTGAAAACCAGCCATATGTTGGCCATCCGGGCCATTTCTTCTGACCCAAGGCCAGACCCACGTGTCATTCTGGACAAACATCTTTTTGCCTTCTTGTTAAAATTCTCTGCTTGCCAGTCTATTCCAGTGTTCAACCATTCCTGCTGTCCATATAGTGTTTCAAATGCTGAATGACATTTGTGGTTGCCATTGTACAGGCAGCTGCAGTAGACGTCCTTCAAAAACTCACAAGGTAATAGTGGGAATATCTAGACTATCTCTGTTGGGATTCTTTAAGCCTCTGATTTAGGTATATCCTGCTGTCTTAAACCCTGGGGCAGCAGGCAGGCGTTGCTTTGGTTTGGTTTTGTTCATTTAGATTAAATAATAGAGAGGAAAGCTTAAGATGTCTTTATTTTCTTTTTTATAAATAAATACTTATATAATTATGTAAAATAAAAAGTTGGGAATTTTTTAGTTGTTGCTTTGCCTTTCAGCAGACCTAAAAATAAAACTTTTGGAATTATTATATTTAAAGTATGAAAAAATTAGCGTCACTGACACTAATCTCTAGCTGACAATGTTCTCTGTGTGTATGGTGTTTTAGCTGCCTTGTTGTTCATCGTTCTTCAAAAGAATCTGGAGTGCTAAAGAAGGTCTTTAGGTAGAGTCGGCTATTTAAACTGTACCTTTCCAGAAAATGGAATCACAGATGGCTCTGATGGAGACGTGCCTCCGCATCAGATAGCATCTTTGCTTCAGGGTCCAAGAAGGAGTTTATCTTAAAACACTTTTGACATGAACTGATCTGTGCTGGACAGAAAAATGTGAATAACCAAGATGCCACTTGCAGCGGACCTGTGCAGAGTTAAGCAGCCCTGAACAGTAGGGATCAAAAGCTGCACAGCCCCTGCAGAGCTGCTTAGAGATTTGCTACCACTTTTAATGATAATTCAGAAAAAGTAATAATCTAACCTGTAGCAACTGGCAGTTATCTGGATTTGAATGAGATGTCAGCTGTCTTTATGACTTCATTCTGCCTGTTCAGTTTGGTTTTAATACATATATTGTCAAAGTTTTATAACATGCTTCCATATATCTCACTTTGGGAGTCCTTTTCAGGATAAATTGCATTTCTCTGCCTCCAGATGTGACCACCTCAAAATTTCCTGTGAGAGGTAGTGCTAACAGAGCTAGGGCAAAAGAAATCATGAGAAGGTGGCTTTCCAAGTGCATTCAGCTAATGAATGGCAGGACAGAGAAGTGGTAGCTCTTGGTTGCAAAAATGAAGAGCATAGGTCCCAAATGATTGAAACCGAACACCTCAAGAAAGTTTTTACAGGGGTAAAATCCTCTATCTTCTACCATCCTAATATTTAGCCACGTGGAAAAGCAACAAGGTAAAAAAGTTGAGAAAATGTTATTAATCACAAAAGACTGCAGTCAGTAACTTGAACTAACTCTGTGTATTGGTTAACAGTTATACTTCAGCAGAGCACTTTGAAAGAAGTTTGCAAACCTCATCTCATTTCACCTGAGAAGGGCAGAAGGGACAAACTCATCATAGTTAAGGAAAAAGGAAGAACTGGCATAACTTGGAGTTTTGAACTCCAGTCCCTAAAATGCGCTGAATAGTCCCCCATGGGAAATTCCATTTACTTTTGATAACTTTGCATCAAGGCCTCTGTCTCATGGCCTCTGGTCACAGATACATCTAAAAATATATGCGCACCTTGGACCCCAATCCCACAATTTACAGGCTGTGGATGAGGTGGAGTTCCAAGGACTTAAATTCATCTTTCATGGTGACAGGTTTGTGCTCTTGGACTGAGATGTCTGTACTACATCTTTCTGAGGCATAACAAATACTTCTTTTCCTCTGATGAGCATTCTGACACTTGTGATGTTCAGAATATGATGTTCCTGAAAGGTACAAGAAAGGATATTTGTTGTTACCAGCCACTGTCTTTTCTATTTTGTCCTTTTCTTCTACAATTGCCTTTTTAGTCTGTACGCACATTTTATAACACCTACACCTTGTCGTGGTTCAGAGCTTCTATACGGTTATGGCCTTAACAGAGGCCTAAAAGACTAATTCACACTAGGTCTGATTTAACATCCCTGTCTCTCTTTTGTGATTTCCACCCTATCTATCCACAGCTTCCTGACCCTCCCTAGGCAATCTTTTCCTGCATTGTGGAATGGGCTTGTTTGATCTGACTTTACATTGCTTAGAAGTAGGGCTGTTAATTTTGGCTTGTAATTGCAACTAAATATCAAACAGAAACAAAAATAGTAAAAAAACCCGAAACAAGCATTGCAATGATAAACCAAGATGAAGTACCATGTTCCAGAAAATTTTTCTGTTCCAGCAGGGTCTGGACACTCCCTTTACTTCATAAATCATTCTGGACGTTAATGTCCTTTCTGTTGCCTATGTGCCCCTGGATACCACATTTTTGTCACACTCATCTCCAGACATTCCTCCTATCCCCATTCTTTTCCATATTCCTGCATAGCTCTGGACATACCTTTCCTTTTTCTAAGCAAGCTGATCTGGTATCAGTGCTGATGCTAATCTTGCTGGAACTGTATTGCCCCTGGAGGTCTGAGGGCGCAATCTAAAACTACCTTGTAGGAATGGTAGAGTTAAAAAGCATCATGGGGTGCACAGGAAAGTATTCTGTGGGCAGGGATAAGGCACATCTAATCTATAGGATGTTCTTGTGTCATTAGTATCTTACATGTTTTCCTACAGGGCCAATTATAAATAGTTCTGCAGTCACCAGATGGGAAATGTTTTTAATCACAAACGTTACTCTCTAAGCTTCTTTGTCCCTTCTCCCTTGACAAACATGTGACAATTGATTAATATTAAACCAAATGTTGTTTATTTAACTGATAAATGGAAAACACATTATTGGTTAACAGCTCTGTTTGGAAACAGTGTTTTAGAGGTGATCGTGTAATAAAATGGGAGGAAACCCAAGTGGCAACATGGAGCATTAAGGCTAAGGCTGGTAACAACTGCAGTCAGTCAGCTAGGCAAGGCTGTCAGAACTTACAAAGACCTAAGAACAGGGCTGTTTGATTTGGAAGTCAGGTTTTAAGCCATATTTTTTGATTGCACAATTGAATTTAACTCTTAGCTAACAAGTAGACTTAGCATGAGAAGTTGCAAAGTCCATCTGTTCCAAGTCATCTCACAGGATCTTTTCCTTCTGGCTGGGAAGTCTTATAAAGTAGGCTTTTTTTGCCACTGCAGTGCAGTTCATTTTGGAGAAGGCTTAAATGACATTGCAGAAGTCTTCCTTTCTAAGGGACAGCTAAAACTTCCTGGGCTCACCTGCTAGCTCTGTTCTGACTGTTGTGTGTCATACATCTGTCTGCTCACACCACACTGTTGGATGACAATGGGAATATTTGTGACCACTCTTAATTGAGATGAAGGCTACAACTCCAGCAGCCAACAGCAGGCAAACATTGGCTGTCTAAAAGATATGACATCTCTCTTTTATAAAAATGCATTATAGTTTCTGGCACCTCCTAGATGGCTGAGCTCAAGTGCTGGAAAATGTGAGGGTGGGACATTGTGACTCAGCTGTTTGCTGTATAGCATTCATTAATATCTTGTATATTTTCCTGCAAGGACAGTTATAAATAGTTTTGTAGTGATCAGATGGGAAACAGTAAGCACAATCCTTACTCAGCACCACTGGGGAATAAACTTCCCTTTATCCCTCCCCCCTTCCTTTCTCTGACACCCTTGTTGTTCCTTGACCACTTTTACTACTGGCATAGTGGCCCCAGCCTGGGTGCTGGTGGTGCAGGAACTCCTCACTAATACGGTGAACAGGAGGGCAAAGAACCATGAGGAATGCAAGGAACCCGACTCTGCCCCCACCTCCACATGCCAGCTAGATCAAATGGCTATAGGTCTGATTCAGGGTCCTCTGAAGTCCATGCAAATATTTGTGTTGATTTCAGTGGCTTTGGATCAGCACCTGTGTACACAGATGAAAGTAAGCTTTTTTTCCCAAAAAGGGACAAAGTCATGTTTTCCTTTCATAGAGAGAAGGGGAGTACTGATACCATTTTCCCTGCTCTGCTCCTGGAACAGTCTATCTAGATGTTGTTGTGCATCCTGATCAGTTGTTCAGAATTCTAGCTGATCCCTAGAAAGCCTTCCTCCATTCTTCTTGTTACGACACAAGGGAATGATGCATAATGTTTTCTGCCTCATAGTTTTGGATGTTAAGGGGGTAATCTAAGACCAGAAACATTTTATGGAATGTGTCCATTCCAAGAGAGGGAAAATTTAAGCCTTATTACCCATGGCAGCTGTAAGTCAGTGTTAGTGGCAGAACACCTTAATTCTTTAAAAGCACATTCCACTTGTGCTGCCATGCAATTTCTGGTTTTTCTTTAAAGCCTTTGTACCTGCAAGTTGTGTGGTTTAATTGATTTTTTTTTCTTGGAAGAATATAGATAGGGAACTCATAAGCAAATAAACACTAAAGCTTCGGTCCAGGTAAGTTTACTGTTTCACAAGTCATTTAAGTTCATGTTCCTGCATCTCTCTGATAGTGTGCATCCTACCCTGACATGATGTAAAATGTAGCTTATTTTCAAGAGTTACATCTGTTGCATGTTCTAGGCATCAGGATCAGTGCAAAAAAAAATGTAATAAGGTCAAGCCCCAGGCACTTTCATGATTTAAAAAAAAAAAAGACTTTATAGCTCATGATTTGTCACTTTGATTGACTGCTGTTGAGGTAGTGGTCTGTGTTTAATCCAGCTTCTTCACTTTAATTCTGTGGTTTCAAAGTCTATCTCAAGGTTGATCAAGTCCCTCATAAAACCCTGCTTTGAAACATGGACTTTTATATGTTGTCAAGGTCATAATGAAATAGAAATTAAAAAGATTATGGCAGTAATTCTGTGGGATTAAAAAACTACTCCGTATTGTTGTTTTTCAGCTGGAAGGAAAAGATGGCTTTCCTTTTTCTTTTGAAATGCAAAGGAGTTCAGTTATTCTATTCCTGGAGTATGTTTCTATTGATTTCTTATGATTTGTCTCTAGAAGTCGTCTCTGGATAAAACACCTCTAAATAAAAAACTTGTAGTTTTGGGGAAAACATACAGTAACGGAGTTTTGAGAACTCCTATAATGCTTTCGTAAGTGACAATATTTTGATGAAGGCTAAGGTTCTGTGTTCTGGTCAATAATGCAAAATTTTCCAACTCTTTATGGAATGCCAGTCCTGTTTGGGGCAAAGTCCTCCTAACTGGTTACCTGCCTGGGAGAGCACTCAGTAAGGGCTGCTGCAAGAAACAGGCAAAGGTCTTTGCACTTGCACTTAACGAGAAGGAAGTAGGAAGATCACAACATGCTAGAATATCTCCATGCATTCCTATTCTCTGCTTTGTCTGAGCAAGAAAATGTCTCTTTTTCTGCTTCACTGTTTAGCTAGTCTTTCTGAAAACATCTGAAGTTGCTTTTCAGCAGGCATAAGAGGAAGAAAGAACCCACAGAGAATTGCTTCCTAAGGTCTTGTGGTAGTGGTGAAAGATTGCAGGAGGTGATGAAGGTGGGCATGTTTGTGTGCAAATCAGAAGAAATTAGGGAGATGCTGGCAACAGGACTGTACAGCAATGACAGATATGGAGGTCAGAGAACTGTGGAGAGTCAAAGATCACAGAAATTTAAAGCATGTGGGACAGAGAATATCATCACTTTGGAAGCCAGGAGGGTAGGTTAATCACAGAGAGGGGAACAAGTGAATGTGAGGAATGAGATTTCTTGACCCAAGGGCCAAAATCCTGTTTAACCATGGGAGAAACGTGAAGGGTGGTTGGTTAAATATTGAGTGAATACTTGGAGAAGGTGAGCACATAAACGCGAGAGATGCCCTTGATCAGAGCAGAAGTTGATGCCACGTGATTTCTGCAGTGTTTCTGGAACAGTCAGGGCAGAAATTGCTGGCAGATGTCCTTGCTCTTAGGCTCTCTACAGACAAATCTTTACAATCCCCAGATCTTTGTGAACCACCTTCAAGACCATCTCTGGCACCGGCCAGAATCCCTGAGAGGTAACAAGGGTGAGGGTAGAAGTACATGCTGAGCAGATGAAAGGGACCTGGACAAAGGACTGAAAGACCACTTTGGAGTTAATTGTTGGGGGTTTTTTTATTTATTTTCATAGAATCATAGAATGGTTTGTGTTGGAAGGGACCTTCTCGTCAACCAACGCCCCCAAGTCCTTCTCCTCAGTGCTGATCTCAATCCATTCTCCACCCAGCCTGTATTTGTGCTTGGGATTGCCCTGACCCATGTGCCAGACCTTGCACTTGGCCTTGTTGAACTTCATGAGGTTTGCACAGGCCCACCTCTCCAGCCTGTCAAGATCCATCTGGATGTCATGCTTTCCCTACAGCGTGTCAACTGCATGACACACTTGGTGTCACTGGCAAACTTGCTGAGGGTGCACTCAATCCCACTGTCCATGTAGCCAACAAAGATGTTAAAGAGCACTGGTCCCAGCACCGATTCATGAGGAACACCACTCGTCACTGGTCGCCACTTGGACATTGAGCTGCTGACCACAACTCTGAGCATGTTAGAGCACAAGTAAGGGTTAGATTTGGAGAAGCTTCTCTTTATTTTCTGTGGTTTGTTAAAGACAGTTAGCTGAGGACCCAGCAAGCCTAATTTTTAAGCTCCTTACTAGTTTCAGAGAATTGTCTGATGGACCAGGAAAAAAAAAATTTCCCTGTATTAAGTGCCTGCTGTAATGTTCCCCTTTTTCAACCTGGAATCTGTATTCCTCATGCTGGTAAACTCTGCTGCTTCTGGTCCAAATCTTTTGCTTGCCTCTAAGGAAAGGCTGGTTGAAGCCCAGGCATATGGTAGGGAGTTGGCAGAGAGCACAGCAGATAGCAGTGACTCCAAGGTCTCAAAGGTAGCATGTAGTTGAGATATTACACGTAAGTATGGAGAAGCAGTTCATTTGGGCTGATGTTGGCTAGCTACCACAGATGTAGTCAAGCCACAGGGGAGAAGTAAGGAAGGCAGAGTGAAGAGGTACAGGGGCATGTTTTCCTGCCACAAACAGGGATAAACAAAGAAGCCCACTGATTTTGGTGCCACCTCTGTAGGACTAGGTGAAACCAGCAGCATGTATTTGTGATCTGGTAGAAGACCAGACTAATAACAGCATTGTTGACCCCATTCCTGGACTGAACTTCGGTTGGAGGGGGGACCAAGTGTCAGGTTGTGCTCGTTGTCATAAATTATGAAGGAAGGGCTCAAGAAATGCCTTCATTTGGAGCCTGTCAAAGTTAAGTTCTGTGTGTTGCCCTCAGAGCTTACAGATGTACCTATCTTCCTCACAGAGCTTGAACATAAGCCTTGATGGCCAACTTGCTTTATCTACTGGAGACAGTTGCTATTTGATTAAAGCATCTTGATGGTTTTGACTTGAGTCAAACTTCTAATATAGGGCAGAATTGGAGGTTTTAAAGTTGGTAAGGTGCAAATATGTCAGAAAAAAAGGCACTGTCAGTTGTATAGCAAAGGTTTGAGGGTATCCCTAAGACTACCTGTCAGTGAAAACAGGGACTAAACTTCACTTCATTTAAGGTGCACTAAAGGCCTGCACTGTGAGGACAGATGGGGCATTTCAGCCAAATACCATAACAAGAGCAGTGCTTGGTAACACTCTGTTTTAGCAGTGTGGATGTGACCAAAGGGTAATTTATGGTGACTGCCAGAATCCCAGTGCTCTCTAAAGGAGTGATTTTAGAGAGGGGAATGGTATATTACCATGAAAAAATACTTGTACTGCCTTAGCAAACTGTCTTAGCTCACAATCTATGCACTTAAGAGACAAAAATAGGACATGTTAGAAATAATCTAAAGTGTCGAGCATATAACAAAAATAGATTGTAACGATTATGGGAAATAAAAGTGAAATACAACTTTATCTGATTATAAAATTACACAATGGAAGGAGGGTAACACTAGTAACCTACTGTGTTCAGTGGGCTTTTAATAATGGACAGTTACAGTCTTCTGGAAAAAATTAAGAGGCATGGCTGTAAATCTGGTTCAAGAGAAACACTGAAGGTTGGCTAAATGTCGCAGAGCCCTAATCAGTTTGGGGTGTTTGGGGATAAGTTGGAGCTGGACTGTGCATAGGTCCAGCAGCCTTGCAGACAAATAGAAATGGCTAGGTTGTCATGGCCCTTGGCAAGGGTTTTGGCCCTTGGCACCAACAGGACCAAAATGTCACTCTTGGCCCTCTCTCACAAGTGAATGGGAAAGGGAGGGCTTGAAGTTATGGTTACTTCTCACCTCCCTGCTGCCAGAGTTGCCTGAATATGCTTGCAAAATTATATTGTGCCTCAGTAAACTATAGCAGCCTTCTTCCTTCCTAGTCCTACTTCAGTACCAGCTGGTCTCTGCTCTCTTTACCCACTCATTCTTGCCCCCTGCTTGTCTAAGGGAAAGACACTAGCGCAACATATAAAGTAACTGCGTGTTCAAAATAAGAAACCATAGCCTTTTTTAATAACGTATTTTAGGAAGATGAAATATGCATAAAAAGACAAGCACATTTCTTTAAAAATAATGTCTGCCAGGGTGACATTTGCCAGTTTCTGGTATGATGGGGTTATTTTTGAGCATGGAACTTTTCTCCCAGGAATGTAGAACTCCAGATGATTTTTTTGAGAAACAAGAGTCAGCTATTCAACAGACACTCCCAAATGTTGAAGTCTTCTGAAAGTCTGGTTTGGATGGTGGGGTGAGGGGGGAGGACATGGGCTCTTCTGAAAAGTACGCCCTAAATCAATACTGAGGAATTTTAATTTCCATTCACACTGAAGAAGTCCTTCCTATAATTCTAGTCTTACAGTAGGGTTTGAACAGGCTCATCCTTGTGGACTCTTTCTGATTTATTCTATAGTAGAAAAATTAAAGTGAGGAAGCGGTCCTTTAATACGACAGGACACAGTTTGCAAGGCCAGCTACAATTTCACATGTCCTAGGTAGGTAAAAGCCAAATAAATACCTGGAGTAATTACTCAGCAGGGAGGGGCTTGCAGGGAGTGGGGGAAAAATAATTCTGGCAGCAGTCTCAGATAAGCCAGATATGGGCAACCAAGGCATGATTCTTTTACAGACCACAGACTATTGCTTTGCAGAGTAGTCATAGTAAGTCACTCTTTCCACCAATGCATGGTGGAGACCTGTGATGAAAATTAAACTCAGGAAATATTTCACACTTCAGGAACATAGAAGTACACAGCCTGATAAAGTAGGTTAGACTTGAGTCTTTTGTAGGAAATTATTGTTTAGAATTATCTTTTCTCACCTCCTTTAAGATTTCGTGTTTGAGTGAATTATTCCTGGCATATATTGGGAATCTAAGGTCTGGAAGTTCTTTGCTAAAGATATTTTTCTGGGACAGTATTTTGCTACATTGCTATCTTAGTTTCATTTTTCAATGTTCTGCCTGTCATTCTGGTATTTAAATTTCATATACAAAATAAAAACTCAATGCAAACATACTTAGACTATACATGGAAAATGATGCCTTTATGTAAGCAAAACTGTATTAAAAATAAAAACCCATAATAGTTAAAATGAAAGCATAAATAAGACATCTGTAACTGCACTATTTTTCATGTTGAAAACTTAAAACGTTTTAGACATTGGACAGATATGTATGAAAATACAGTCTTGATTTCAAACTGCAATATCTGTGAGTGTTTTTTCTCACAAGAGTAACTATATTTCAATGTGTAAGATCCCAGTTCTGCAAACTCATCAGTATGAAACTTGGACCATTTTCTTTAGGAGGGGCATCAACCTAAATGAGTTGCACATTTGGGGTCAAATTTCCAAAAAGAGATACAGAAGTTAAAGCTACTCACATATATAAAAGGTTCAGTGTAACTGCTCAGATATGGACTGGTATTTATGAGTCTAAGAATTTGCAGAAGAGGGTTATTAGATCTGGATCTTATTTTAGTTCCTGATCCAGTTTATTACTTTCTCTGTCCAGAAATAAATGCATGTCTTAGATCTTAGGCCCTAATCTTGAAAATACTTAATGCATGTTTAATTTCACCATAGCTGAAAAAGTTTTAAGGTATGTTATTATTAGCAGGTTCTCTGGGCAAGGGTCAAAACCTGACTTTCTCATTGAATTCCCGTTGGTATCAGCAGAGTCAGAATTTGCGTAATTGGCTTCCATAAACCTTAAGAAATACTTCTATGTTTTAACGTTTTCTTTGGGGACTTCCAGCACACTTTCCTATAATCCTGTATTTTGCTTCAGACATTGCTTTCTGGCATATTCCTACTCTCAAATCAAGATGCAAAAAGTTTATAGGAAGTAATAGCTATCTCATTTGTTGTCTGAATGATTATAATAATGGGTCAGTAATCAGAGGAAGAGTACTGCATGCTTCTTGTTGTGTAAAGCGGATACATCTGTGAATAACACTTTAGTTGGCACATCTTTAACAGACACCCAGATTGCTAATATCCACAGCTGATTGCAATGCTAGGTCTGAATAAAGAAAATTAAGACTAGCTGCCTCAAGGCATGCTTGGAAGATGGAGCTTCTGGGAGGTTTTTAGGAAGATTGTCATGATTAAGTTTGTAATTTTTCTTTAACCTCACTAATAAAGGAATTATAACTTTATTACATCTTGAAATGTAGAATCATTGAATAATTCAGGGTGGAAGGGACCAGCTCTGAGTTCAGACCAGGTTGCTTAGAGCTTAGAGCTCCCTAGGTCACCTGGTCTATTGCTTGACTGTCCTAGTATGGAACAATTCTGTGAGGAAGTAGAAACTGCTGAGCGGGGCTTAGAATCTTCTCCTTGGGCAGGTAAGTTCAAGTGCTTTCACTGCAGGATTCCACTGACACATAAGATGCACCAAAATCTCTTTCACTGGAAATAATGCTTGATGATGTGCTTATTTGGGTTATAAAAATCTATGTAATGTATGCCAAGCAAAAAAAGCTTTAAACTGAGTGAGAATTAATATCCAATTGGGATGAGTAAGACTGGTTATTTAGGAAACCTACTATGATTTGTGCATTGTGACAAAGGAATTTGACTGAACGTAAGTAAGGTAAGAGAAAGGACTTCAAAAGAAAAAGGCCACCCAGAGATTCACAGACTCATTACTATCTCTAAGCAAACCTATTCCCTGATTTATCATAAATATTCCACTGAGCATATTTCTAGGGGACAATAGCAAATGCTGCTGTGATTACAAGGGAAAAGACTTGGGGAACTGCCACAGAGGAGCTGAAATTAATTTTTCTCAGTTTAATGAAGAGTCCAAGTTGATACAAGTTTATGTGGTTTAGAGACTGCCCTTCTGAAAGAAGACAATCTGGTGGCATATCCTTTCAACACACAGATTTAACTGCAATAAAACTATAACCATATTGGGAAATACAACTGCTAGTTATTGGATTGATTTATAAGTGCTTTCAAGAATATGTTTGTAAATCACTTGAGGTAAAAACAGACCATAAACCACAGGAATCTGTATGATAGAAACTACTCTACAGATAGCCCTTTTAGCCTTGGAAAGTGTCCATAAAATTGAAAAAAACCTTCTATGTGAAATCCTGGCTTGAAAAGGACATGATTAGAATATCCATGATTAGGAAAGGAAACATGAAGTGGTCTATGAGGGCTCTTTTCAGGGAGATCCTTGCCTAAGCATAGATTTTTTGCAAAGGTGTTGGAAGTGTAATGGAACATGCTGAGATCAGGAGGGTGTCACTAGGTAATGTCAACATGTCCCTGCACTGGCTGCTGGAGAAGTGCTAATGGAATTTTAAATAATCTTTTCTGCTCCTTAGGTCTCATGATGTGTAGCTTTCTTTACTCCAAGGACCTGAGTACATTATCAGGGTTTAAGGATCAACATGTTTCTAAGAAACAAAATGCTGGAAAACAAACAGGAAGTTGAAACAATAGGAAGATCTTGCTTGCTTTTGTCTGAATTTGATTCATAATTTCTATGGGTGACATTAATTTATTTTTTTTAATGAAAAAGGTCTTCTTTGAATTTAAATTGCTGTATGTTACACTTTATAAGGCAACCGTTTCTACATTTGTAGTGTAATTCTCCTTCCCCCGCGTACAGGTTTCCAGATAAATTAATAACTGATCATGTTCAACAGTCCATAAATTTCTACTTTTTTCAGCCAACCTCGTTTGAATATTTGCATGGGTTAGCAGAAATAGTTTGGTTATGAGAATATATTCTGGGGAGTTTAACAAATGTATTCATATGGAGCACGACTGCAAAACATATCATACATCTCCCTGTACAAAGATGATGTACAAAGAGACCTAGGGGCAGAAGAACAAAAGTTTCAGCGCCAGAATCTAATGGGTTTCTTGAACCAAAGGTGGTTACCCGTGGTTAGCCAAAAGAACTATACATCAAGAATGATGAATAGGGCAGAAAAATTATTCCAAGAATGTATAATAGTTACCATTAGTGTGTCCGAGAATATTTCAAACAAAGCAATGGGACTTCTGCTGAGGGAATACGTTGATGATCTTAACAATGCCCTTTCTTATAGGCACTCATGATGGTGAATGCTCTTAGAAGAGAATATCAGGAGTCGCTGGCTTTCTGTTTCTTGAGAACAAATGTAAATAAGTCAATGTAGCCATTAGAAATGGAAAGCCACAGGAACAGTAAGCAAGAACCTCCAGCAGTGTTTCTGGCTGCACTTCAAATACTGTGTTCAGTTTTGATCCCCTCACTACAAGAAGGACTTTGAGGTGCTGGAGTGTGTGCAGAGAAGGACAACGAAGCTGGTGAAGGGTCTGGAGCACAAGTCTTACGAGGAGCAGCTGAGGGAACTGGGGTTGTTCAGTATGAAGAAGAGGAGGCTGAGGGGAGACCTCATTGTTCTCTACAATTACCTGAAAGGGGGTTGCAGAGAGATGGGTGTTGGTCTCTTTTCCCAAGTGACTAGCGACAGGACGAGAGGAAATGGCCTCAAGTTGCAGCAGGAGAGGTTCAGACTGGGTATTAGGAAAAATTTCTTTACTGAGAGAGTGGTGAGACACTGGAATAAGCTGCCCAGGGAAGTGGTGGAGTCACCCTCCCTGGAGGTGTTCAAGGAACGTGTGGACAAGGCATTGTGGGACATGGTTTAATGGGCATGGTGGTGTTAGTTGATGGTTGGACTTGATGATCTTACAGGTCTTTTCTAACCTTAGTGATTCTGTGATACTTTCAGAGTTGGTTAGGCAGCCCCATGAGCTTCAGAGTGCATAGTGACACTGTGATGATAAACCATGAAGAATCAGAGGTGATTATTGCTAACAGAGATCCAAAAGGCATCAGTACAGTCTGCTTATGGGTGTGGGGAAATCTGAGAGTTTACCCTGTTGTCTTTTCTATAGATATTGATTTGTGCTTTACTAATTGCTTGAATTCATCTGTGGTAGTTGTTGGTTTTGGTTGAAACATTTGCTTTTCTTATCTAATTTTCCAAGATCAAAAAATATCTGGTGGGCAAGGGGATATAATTTAGCTACTAAATCCAGTGGTTGGGTCTTTTATGACCCAACCCATATCCTATGGCTAATGCCAGGAAATACCAGCACTCCTTTGTGTTGCGTTACAATGTCTAATATGCTGAAAGAATATTGTCTTTCACTAAATGAAACAATCTTTCAGCAGCTCCTCAAATAAGCCATATAACCAGTAATTTTTTGTTCCACAGTAAGGGCTGAGATGCTCACTTTGCAGTTCAGAATCGTCGCCCAGCTTCTAAGCCACAACAGTAGGGCTCTTTTAATGGGTACTCTATTGTTGCTGCAATATTAGTGGTGCCCACTGGCAGGGGACTACCAGTGTCATGTAACCAGAAGTATTCATGTGAATGAACTCTAAGTTGCTATTAGTTCCTCTGGCACATCACACCCTTTTTCAACAAAGCAATGTACCTGTTTGGAAAAAAACCCCAAGTTTTAACTCTTCAGTGGCTTTCTGCCTGTGCCACTTCTCAGATTCAAATAACTTTGACTAGAAATACTTTCAAATATTTTTAAAGATGTATCAGGACATAATTGTGCTCATATCATGTGTTCCTGCATTAATGATCAGTATTTTTAGTGTTATGAGACAGCTGCAGTCTTTTCCAATAAACATGTTCCTTAAAGTGTATCTACATGGTCTACTGCAGAACACTGAATTTTCGTTCTTTCTGTATGTGTGTACATTCATCCTTATTGAAAACCTTTAATATTAAATAAAGTGTAAGCCCAACATTCTAGTAAAGAACAGTAGTAATTATATTCCTAGAAAATAAGAAAGTTCAGAAGGTATTTTCTGCTTGTGAATAAAATTGACAGAAGCAGTTTCTCCCTTGCAGGCATGGGAAAGAAAAGTAATTTCAGGTTATGATGGATTCAGAAAGGTTTAAGTGTAGTAATTTACCTTATCAGCAATGTAGCAGTATCTGTAACAAATACAATGCTGAAAACAGTATCTTTAACAGGGATAATAAACTTTCTGAGGGAAGGTTAATTTAGTTTTCAGATAAATGGGAAAAAAGTATACCCTATAACTAAACAAAATTGTTGCATGCTACAGCAACACAGATTTCAGCCTTCAGTCACCAATGGAAATTTTCTTATCCCAGTTAAGAAATAAAGGTAAAACAAAACGCTTCTTATTTGTCTGCCAATTCTGAGAATTCTAGGAAAATACTGAAAATTCTGCATGCAGACTAAGAGATGAAGGATATAAGTTATTTTGGGAGCTGGTTAGATAAACCAGACAGTATTCTGTCAGTACTGCTGTATCAGGTCAGACAAAATCTATCTGCCCCAGTCTTCTTTCTCTGGCTGATGGCATGTACTTAGGGAAAGAATATAAAAAGGTAGCGTATAGGCAGGTATAACTCCCTGACATAGAAGCTTACAAGCCCAGACACTGCATCTCAGTATTTAATAGTGTTTTATTTATTTGCCTCTTATAAAAATATATCAAAACACTTCATGAGTTCATGTATGCAATTATTTTTTGCAAATCTTGCAGCAAGGAGTTCCATAGTTAAATTACACTTCATTAATTAAAATACTTCTTTTCATTTACTTCAATCAGTTACTTAATACTTTATTTTGATGACCCCTGTTTTTTTAATTACGAACAGTGACAACCGTGACTTTATAGAAGGTCTTGCATGTCTTTAGCTCTCATTTGTCTCTTCTTCAAGGCTGAAGAGCTCTAGACTGATTTCTCCTCAAACATAGGCTACCCCATGCTTTTGATCCTTCTTGCCATCCTTTTTTGTACTGTTTCTAGTGCTGGCATACTCTTTTTGAGAAGACACCAGAACCACTCACATGGTGGCTTTATGATGTTTTCTGTTTCAGTTTTGACAGCAGACACTTAAGGAAGTACATTAGAAAAGGTTATCATACAGAATCACTCTATTCTCCCAGTGCCTAGAGTTTATCTAGCAGCAGAAGAGCTCTTTTGTCAGTTAGAAATGTCTACAGCAAAGACTAACATCAGTTCTCTTATCTGATTTACTGTGTGGGCCTGCATTTTTCAGGGCAGAAATGGTTGGGTATAGAAAGGAAGAAAGGATCAGGAACTCCTTACTTTAGAGGGAGGAAGCAGTGTGAAACTCTGGCCTAAGAAATACAGTCTGGATTAGAATTGTAACTTTTTTTTTTTTTAAATTGTTACTTGGGGCTGAAGGGGGGAGGTTCAGTGGTTGAACCCAAAATAAATAAGTACTTGCGGTCAGCCCAAAATCAAATTTTTGTGTGAATCGAAACAAGTAGTCATTGCCAGAAGGAATGTTCAAACCCATATGGAGAAAATGCAGTTTCTAGGGTCTGATCTCAACAGCAGAGGTTCTCAACAAATATTCACCTTTTGCACCATATGCTTTCATGACCCATTTTAACCCTGCATCCTGTTGCTGTGAATAGGGATAAAGGCTTTCCTATACATGTTTTCACTTTTCCTGTTTCTGAAAGAAATGAGACTTTGTTTAACAGCAAATCTAATTTGGATGTGATTATTACTGTTGAGAGAATAAGTGCTGGCTGGCTGGGTAGGGAGCCAAGAAAGGTTTCTAGCCACAAGCAAAGAAAACAGCAAGATGGGACTCAGCAACTCCATGCCCTTGCCAAAAGGCTAAAGCCAAGTTTGAGGGAAGGTCTCTTTCACAGGCAGGAAGAAAAGGCCATTGCATATTGGGTACTGGAGTATGCTACTGATTAATTACAGTCTCAACACCTGTAAGCAAGTGGGAAGAGATCATGAGCATCTGCAATTTGTAATGAGAAGATAGGCACAGGACTGTTTTTATTTCTTCATATTTTTTTCTGAGGGAGAAGACTCAGATGCTTTGCTCCATTCACTAGTACCATCTTGGTTGTGGGTGGTTTGAAGTAACTGGGAAGAAGGGCTGAGCCACTGTGTTTCCTCCACCCCCACTGGTATTATATCTGTATCCAACTCTGGGCAAAAATATCCTAGTAGGAGAAAAGTAAATAACCATAAAATAACTGTGTGTTGGGGGTGGGGGGGAGGTGGTAGGGAAGAGAGTGAGGAAATCAGGATATAGGTTTACCTCCCCACCCCATCCTGGTAGAGGACCACATCTGTAAGAACAGCAAACAAACAGTAAGATCTTAGGCACTGATAAGTAAGATATTTAACTCCACCCTGAAATTCCTCAGATTGCACACAGCCCCCAGATTCCCAGGTTCCTTGGAAATTTCCTTTGGCAAAATTTTTAATGACAGTGGAGAACAAGTGCAAGACAAAGTGAATGTAACAGAACACTGTCAAAAATTAGTGTCCAGCATATGCAGTCAATAGGTTGTATAACCTGCATGATTCCAAAACTTGTGTTTCACTGTAGATGCAGTAGGCTTGCTCTGAGTCAGTTATAATCTCTCCTCTATTGCTTACACCTCCATTGCATGCTTGTATCACTACAGTTGCAAAGAAACAAGTTTGTGCTAAGCCAGTAGCTGTTGTTCTACATGCCTGGAGTAGTAGCAGGACTGAGAACTATCCCCCAGTTTAGTTGAAATGAAGAGTGTTCAGTAGCTCAGTGTGGGACTGTGTTACTTATAAAAATAAAAAGCTTGCTTACAACAAAAATTGTGATTGCCTATACGCATTCATTAACTTATAAAGGTTATAAAGAACTCACTGTTGAAATTATTTAAATAGTTCAATTGGAAATACTTTTCCTTTAGAAAATTCAGCCAAAAGTGAAAACTGGATGCATTTTTAATAGTTTTTTTTTTTAAGGAAACACTAAAAAATCCCCTACAGAAAGCAAGTATTCTTGCAAAAACTTGTTGTTTGGGGGGGGGGGGGGGGGGCGTTTCTTGCCAAGTCCCCAGTTTTCTATCACATAGTTTCAACAAAAATTTTTCAGACAGCCCAAAGAACAAGAGAGATCAAATGAAATCTGTGAAGTGCTCTTAAAATTGAAAGGAGGGGTAAAATCCTACAAAGAAAAAAATGTTAAGCTCTTTGGACCACAAAGGAATATTTGGGGAGTGTACTAAGACTTGTCTATGTCTTGTTGATTTGCCCTGAAACTGCTAAACAGCTAATGAAGCAAAAGTTCAACTCGAACAGTTTAATCTAGAGCTGACTGAAAAAATACTTGGAGCAAAACATTTCAATATAAAATGGCTTTTTTCCAAAACCAGAACTTTCAGGAAAAGCTTTAAATTTCTTCTAAATTTCCTTTTTTTTTTTATTGGAACCAAATATTTTGGTCTTCTATTCCTCTCCTTTTTTTTTTCCTTCTTCCCTGCATCCTATTTTCTTTTGCCACTGAATACAATGTAAAGACTAATGTCTAGGGACTATTCACTCCCAAAATTTTCTTTAAGTTTTTTGTTTCTTTTTTTTCATTTTTGACCTTTCAAAACATTCTCAGCTTTGGAAATGTTGGGGAGTAACACAAGGGGGAAAATATTATTTTCAACCCAGCAACTTTTTCAAACTAAAAAAGCTTTGAAAAGTTGCAGAATAGCAGATCTACTCAATAAAATTAATGGTGTTCACAGAAAAGAAATGGTGTCAAAAATAGAAATTTAATTTAAAATTTGAAAAATACCCCATACTTCAAGCCACATATGAAATAGCAATATCAGTATCTTCTGTAAAAATCTTTTTTTCCAGAATCATAGATTTCACTGTTGGGAAGGACCATCAGATTATCCAGCTTTCCTGTAGATTGCAGGCCATAGCATGTCACCAGTTATTCCTGTATGAGCTTAGTAACTGTGCCAAATTAACATGAGACTTCTGGGATTGGTAGCGGACCTCCATTTTTTCATAAGCTTTCCAAGGTTGGCAGGTGCTGTTGACCACCCCTTGAAACTTGCCTAATAATCTTGCCATTGGCCAGCAAAGACTGGAGAGCTATAGGCATGCTATGTATTTCCCTCAAATCTTACAATGCATTCACAGTAATGGCTGAATTTCGGTATAGACATGCCTGGGCTCCTTCAGAAACACCTAGCTTTGATATCAGGTTTTGTGGCTGGAAAACAAACCCAAGGACCTGGATAAATGCTTAGGCATTTGGTCTGCACTGAACTCCAGCCTGCTGCAGATAAACTCCTGCCTGAAGCACCTCAGGTCCTTCTGTACTGCTGTTCTTACTGCTGCACAGAGATATCTTTAGACACAAGCTTAAATATTTTACTGACTCTAGACCTTATTTAATGTAAAATATCACTCAGAGGTGTAATTGGGATTCTGGGAAAACAATAAACTGGCATGATCTATGGACTGAATGCAAATGAAACATGGATGCTAATAGCAAGGTCACACTGATTGAAACATCTGAAGCAGACCCCCAAAGAAGGACAGCAAATTACCACTGGAGCTTCTTGAGTGAAAGTCAGGTGTCAGGCTGTGAATGTGCCAGACTCTCACTGACATCTCACTACAAATTTCAAAGTTTGCCAAGTCTTCCAACCTGCCAGTTGGCAAGCAACAACTGCATGGCATCATTGCCATGGTCCCACCACGATGAAACACACTGACATTGATGGAAGTACTCTCTTCCGCTTCCCTTGGCTGTGAACAACTTTTTGGTGTTCATCGTTACTGCCATTTTTATTTGAGAAGGGATAGTGGAAAGTCTGGGAGAAGATTCAAGGGGCACAGAGACAACAGACAATAGTATGGGGCTATGGTTACGAAACAAACAGGAAAGATTTTTGAGGTATCCTGAATTTTAAAGAATGGGTGCAGGAAAAGTAACTGAAGAGAAGGCAACAAGTAACTGTGAGACTAAGAAGTTGTCCAAGAATGACTCTAGACTTTAAACAATATATAATCAAGATTAAAAGCTAAAAGAAGAAAACAATTCAAAGGACTAAGAGAATCAAACAGAAGAGCTTTTGTAGTTGTGAGGAAGGAGGAAAAATATGTAGAAGAGGAGAATTTAAAGTAGAGAAACATAACATAGGAAAGAAAAGTAAGAATTTGAGAAATGTGTGTCAAAGTTGATTCAGAAATAATAGCTTTGAGTAGGTGTGAAGGGAAGAAAAAAGATCACAGAGGAAGTGGCAGGGGATACAGAAAACACATGGGGATGAGAAAAGAGTCAAGAGCTCAGAGAAATATAACAAAGAATTGTGAGGAGGAATATTTTGGGGTAAAAGGCAGGCTGATGCAGGCATGCAAAGAAGCTTTCCCCCCCCCCTTATTTTGTCTCTGCTGTTTGTTTATATCCCACTAAGGACTATGGGATCTTTCTATCTCTGTCCATGCTGTTGAACCTCTAGCTTTGCTGGTTTGATAGCCATACACGTCAGTGGAGTATTTAGTATGCAGAAACTAGAAGAATGTGACTGTACATACTGTCAACCATGTGTGCTTAGCTAACAGCACAGGAATCAAGCCTAGACTGACTCTAGCACATTAAGCAATGCCAGGGAATGTTCCTGAGAGCTGAAGACCACTTTTCCCTATTAAATTGTTAGCATGGATGTTGGCAACACTCTGACCCAGGTCAGATAGCACTCTCCTAGACAATTCCCAAGGATGGCTCGGGAGTTAGTGCATGCCAAGGGCAGTTCCCAGTAGGCAGTTTGGATGCATTTGCCCCAGTTTGTCGGGTAAGGGAAGTGAAAGGGATTGAGGCAGCCTGGTCTGTGCCAGATGTGCTGTGGGCCAGGGAACATTCCTTAGCACATTTAGTTTACTAGCATGGATGCAGCCAAGGAGTGCATTGTTTCCTCTCTTTTAAAAGAGAGGATGCAGTTACTCCTTAGCTTAGAATAAGGTCAGCTTCCTTTAGATAGGAAAAGGTAAAGAGTTAGAAAGCTGCTGGAAGAACAGCCCCGAGTTTCTGAAGGGGAAGAGGCAAGATACACACAGAACAGCAGAAGCACCTCCAGGCAATGGAAGAATGAGGGACTGTGAAATTAGAAGTGCCCATATAAATCTTGGAGTGGGGGGAAGCAGGGAACTAAACTGAAGATAGAGCTGTATCTGGATGTGCTGAAACCATTGCCTGTCATGCTGAAAAGTATTAGTGCTGCATTTATACAGGTGATAACATATAGGGTCTTGTCCATGCCCACGGTCAAAGGCACTAGGGCAGAATATTATACATGGAAGCAGGCAGCGTTACTTGTTTAGCATCTTCTCTAATGGCTATGCTCATGAAAGTACATGTAGTGAATTGTGGTGCTGTAGGCAGGACACGCAGTCCAGAAGCAATATGAATCTGGTGTGAAATGTGCAAAAGGTGACATTGCAAATTGGCAGATGATCTCATGGAGAGACCTGGAGGTTAAGTACAACTAGAACTGGAAGTAAGTACACACTTTCAGGTCTCGCTTCACCTCCTGTTGGCATTAGTTAATGTCCACATGTTGAAGATGAAAGATGCTTTATAAACTTATAATTAATGCATTAAAAAAATGATTTTGTTTTACTGGCTTATGTCATTTGTGCCTAGATCCAACCAGTCAGCTGAAATAAAATGTTGAGTAAAAACAACTTTTGATGTGAATACTGCGCCAATGAATACAGCCTTCTGTTGTGCCAGAAGTGTTGTTCTTCTGTGTTAGCAAGCAGAGTCTACAGGAAGATTCTGCACTTTTGCAGGACATTGGAGAGTTTAACAATGGAGCACAGTGCTGTGATCTTGTCAAATGAAATCCTCTGGACTTGTATTCTCCA
The DNA here is from genome assembly GCF_030936135.1 of Gavia stellata. Taxonomy (NCBI): domain Eukaryota; kingdom Metazoa; phylum Chordata; class Aves; order Gaviiformes; family Gaviidae; genus Gavia; species Gavia stellata. The sequence goes on along the minus strand of NC_082597.1, from coordinate 62,659,579 downwards.
TCTGTTTCCATTCAGGTCAAGTGCACATGCTTCTCATTTATTACTGTCTGTCATCTGCATGACAGGAACACCTAGAGGCCCCACCTGAGATCAGCTCCTGCCGATCCTAGATACTGTACAGAGACTCATACTAAGACACAGCCCTTGATTCAGAGAGTTTATAGTCCAAACAGCTATGACAAAAAAAAGGATGAAGTGAAACGGCTTCAGGTGGAAGATCAAGAGCTACAATGCAAGCAGATGAAGATGAAATCCTGGCCTCATGTCAAGGAGAGTTTTGCCATTCATTTCCATGTGACCTGGATTTCTTCCCTGGCTGACTTGTCCAAAATTACAGGGGAAGTCTGCATCAGAGACAGGAATTGAACTCTGAGTCCCTGTCTGGTGACATCACCCTTCCTGCCAAAGCAGGAGGATGATTTAGATGTGCTCCATGCACAGCACACTCAACAAAATTAATGGAAGTTGTGTACGTCGAGCGCCTACAGGCTTGGGCCATTCGTCCCTTGTACATCCTTTCCCTTCATCTCTTGGTAGAACCTCTGAGTTCTGAATGTGAGAGGTGAGTAAACTCAGCAGGTTCACAACAAAGGCACATATGAGCCTTTTGCAGCCCAAGTGTGAGCTTAGGGTTGGAAGGAATCCAAAACCTCAAAAGGAAATTCAGCTGAAATGACCAAGTTTTTGCCTGGTTTGGGGTCAAAACCTAGTGAAAACAACACTTCAGATGGTTTCTATATAAAAAAAAAAAACCATGAAGCCACCCAGGTTTACAGAAAACCACCTCAAATTTTCTTACTGGGCAGCCAGGTTCAGAAAGAAGGTATGGAAAACTGAGTAATACTGCTCAAGTTCCAGGTTGATGGCAAAGGTTCAAAATATTTTAAACCGGCTCCGCTCTAGGTTCATTTCACTTCTAAAGCTTGGCATAAATCCAGCAGCTAACTAAAATGGTATAATACCAAGATATTTACCAGACATTTGTAGTCTCCTCTACCAAACCATTTGTTAAGCTTTTTTTTTTTTTTTTTTTTTGGCATTTACATTTAAAACTCCTTCCTCAGGGACTCATGTTGGTCTTGTCAGAAAACTCATGATTTCCAGTGTTCCTTGGACGTTTATTCTCAAGAATTTTAATTCCAGACAGGTTCACCCCAGCAAAGGAGATAAAATACTAAGGTCTAAATTAAATATACTCCAAGAGTTTTCCTTAATGACAGGTGAGAAGCCTGTGCCTGTAAAAAGACAAGGTTATAGAAATGCATCAAACCAGTTATTTTGGTAGACCTAGAGCTCATGAAGTCTTGTTCTTGCAACAGTTGACAGCTGTCAGCTTCAGCTTCGGTGTTCTACGAGGCCCTTATTGTCTTGGTGGAATGGAAGACAATAATCCTTCCTGTGGACTAAAAATGTGTTTGCTGAAACTTCACGGTGTTAAAGATCTGCAAACAATGATATGTTGGCCATTTAAGCACAGCAAGAGCCCTGGAAAAGAGCAAACTTACCTCTTAAGAGAAAAGGGTCCTGGTTCAAATCTCACTGCAAATATGTGCACTACTTTCTTCATAGAATGCAAGTACTCTGCTTTAGATAGTCACTAGCTTGTAATTAATTCAAGTGAAAAAAATCTCTATGATTGCTGTAAAGTCTTTCTTCTTGGGAAACTCTACTAATGGTGACACTTTAATGAAGCATTCGAAAAAGAAAGAATTTGAATTCACTAAATGTCATTAAAAGCTCTTTTCTGAACAAAAAATTGTATACACAGACATACTTGTTAGAATTTCTAGTACCTCTGGCTTCTGTGCTGCCTGTTATCCGTAATGAGCTAAGAAAAGCTACTTGTCATGGCATTTGAGCAATGTTCTTATCACAAATGAGAATCAGGATAGTATCTTTAGTCCAGGAATAAAACACAAAAGCAGATAACACAGAGATGAAAAGTAACTTCTGCATAAGGCAACATCTTAGTTACTCTGTGTGTGTATTTTTAGTAGTCTTCTGGTTGTCTTTAGTCTTCTCTGAACCAAGAACAACGTTTTCCTCGGAAAATCAACATTGTGTTTTCAGTTGTACTGAATTTAAAGCCTGCTAAAGTTAGCCATAGCAGTCTCATTATATGAATACCATTGCTTCTGCTAGTCTCTTTTATAATGATGGGAAACAAAATTAAGATGGAGGAGAAAGAAATAAGGAGGATATAAATTGAGAGTTAACTAGGTGACACCTAAGCCATGAAAGAAGAGAGCCCATCTTAGATCATTTTACTTACATTTGTATTGTGTTTGCTGTCAAATAATACAGTATCTGGTAGGATACAAGTGACCTAGGGAATTACCTGCAATTAGATCCCACAAGTATTACAAAGGAGGAATTTTGTCCAACATATGAGAGTGGTAAGTGCTCTGATAAGAAAACTTCTGATTTCATTTCAGTGCTACCATCTGGTGGGCAAAATGCAGACAGCAGAAATCACATTGTTGTAACACTGGAACATTCTGATACAGTGAGTTTTTGTTTTATTTTGTGAAGGAAACATAAGATATTATTAAAACAACTTGAACATCTGGTTTGGGGATAAAGTCTTTTTGCAGTGTTGCTGCCAAGCCTCAGGGCCAAGCACAAACAGAACAACCTTCCCTTCCAACCTCTCCATAATGCATAACACCAAACTGTAAAACTTCATGTCCAACACAAATGAAGAACAAAATATACTGGAGCTATAGCTGTACACATCTAGAGAAATTCACCTGACAGCTTGAAAGCCAGGGAACTGTACGAGATTAAAGCTGCAGAATTTTAGAAGCCAACAGCGGGGAAGGGGAATCATGTTTATTTTAGTATGGGTAAGTTAAAGACAAAGTTACATCAGGCATTCTGAGGAAAAGAAGTGGAAAGGAAAATCACCAGAAAATCTTTGTAATTAGTTATTGAAAGGCTCTGTTAAGATGTCGTAATGAAGAGCAGTAGTGTTTTCTTTGGTACACTTAGAACTTACAATGTGAAGGTGAAAACAAGGGTCAGATCTGATCTTCTCCAACTACTGCCTGAACTTTTGGGATCTGGAAGAAAAGGAACTAATTGTTCCAATTTTATATTACTTACTTTCAAATTAATCTGGCCCCAAACCTCAAACATTTATGCAAACTTCTTGCCTGTTAAAATGTACGTAACTGTCATAACCACATGACTTTAAGTTTTACAAAACCTTGGGAGAGATTTTACTGAAAACAATTCTTCAGGGTTGAAGTTCTGGTGTCATTAACCTTAGTGTGGCTGAGATTTTACCCCTGGCATTCTTCATCTTTCCTGTACTGTCATTTTCTCAGATGTAAATAGGAACTAGCCACTGATGTTTCAAATGCTTCCAGTCCCTACTCAAATGCTCTCTTTGGCCATCTGCCTGCACCCAATAATGAACTGTCTTTTAAAATGTGATTGAAGTTGTATTATACCATCTGGGATCACTGTGACCTTTAACCTGGCATAAATTTATGAAAATGAAACCCAGCTTAGCAAAATTTAACCAATAATGGTTTTTTTGAGCAGGTGTGAATACACCATTACTCGTCTCCAAGACTGATACATTAAATCCTTTCATTTAACTTGGCAGACTTATATAATAATCTTCTGTGTTTAAGTGCTGATATTGGTATTTTTTGAGTCTTGGGTAATGTAAATCTACTACTCCAAAAGGTCAGCCAGTAGGTGACTTAATGTCTCTAAGAACTTCCACTAATGCGTACAACAGTAATTCATGATAATTTCAACCTTGGTAATAAGGTTCACAGAGATCTGGTCAAGCATTCCAAAACTCCAGCTTCATTGGGAAATTTGTACTGCGGTTGAACGAGAATAAATAACCTTTTTCTGAGATTTGTCTCATATATTGCTCTTCTGAGTTCCTGCCAGCCTGTTGACTAGAACAAATATCCATTCTTCCAGTATAGATTAAAGTGACTTCTATTTTTCCTACTACAGTCTTGGCCCTTGACTTACAAGTGATAGTGATCAGATGCAAGAAAGACTGAGATGAGTTACTGTGTTATATGTAAAGAAATGGAAACCATTTTTCAACTTTTGATAACGTCTGTTCCTGAGGTTTCTGAGGTTTGAGCCCCTCTACAAATTTTATGTTGAAAAGGTGAACAAATATTAGAAATTCTCTGATTTTAATGTCAGAAGAGCAGAAAGAACAACTGCTATTCATTTAATCTGATTTCCTACAGCAAGTATTTCAAGGGTATATGGAAGTTTGGGGTGTGTTTTGATTTGCTTTTTCTATTTTAGTGCAAGTGTATTATCATTATTTGTGGAAAGATCTCTTCTTGCTACCCCAGAAATTCAGCAATCGCTCCTATTGAGACATATACATAGGAAATGACACATGCTGGCTCAGAGATGCTGCTTCTCCCATATAGAGTGCTCTGTATTTTTTGAAGGGCAATACTGATTGGAACAACTTTTGCCGAATGCTGAGCTCAAAAGGACCTTGGTGTCTACCTGGGAGTTTGACACTGTGTGCTTTCCCTGGGCTTAAACAGTTAACTAGGTATCTCTTGTCAGAGACAGGCTACTGAGCTAGGCAGAGCTTATCTGAGCTTGCACAGGTGTTCTTGTGTTTCTTCGCATGCTTATGTGAGACCCAGTTACCTAGGAGGCAATATTTTGCTTTCCTTTACGGCAAAATCACTTCAAAACCTCTGAGGCCAAAAGAGGAGCTGCTGCAATCCAGTATGGCATGGTTCTCCCACTATGGGAAGCACAGCTGCCTGTCTCCCTGGACTGAGACCTCAGAGGAATCTGGGGTCGGCAGCAGCTGCCTCACGCCAGAGGCTGTATCCTGACTCCATGGTACTGGCTCTTGGTTCCAGCTGAATTCGAAGCTTACCATATGCCTTAACTCCCACAAGGGTGGAGTCTTCTCTGTGTGAGAGGCAAATGATTTTGGCTCCCCCTTATACTGAACTATACTAAATTCATATCTTTCCCCCCTTATTTCAAGCCCTTCCTGTATAACGCTAGCCATAAATTATTCCCCAGGAATTCCTTTCTTTAACATATGTCATCTTTTTGATTGCTATGGTATCTTTTAGAAGGAGATCCAGTTCTAATTTGAAGACTTGATCTGATGATTTTTCTCCTCTCCTCAACATTCAGTGACCGTACTACATATGTGTGTATGCATTTATTTATTCTTTGGCTTTGAGACAGGATAGTACATGGCCAGGGAAAAGACGTGAATAACATGCCCAAGAGAAAAGGATGAAAAGAAACGTGTAAGGATTTCTTACTCAGGTTTTAGTGCCTTTTGAAGAAAAATAGGTTTTGAAATTTTTCACAATTTCTGACTTGCTTTTCGTGGTAGTTTACAATAAGCATTTTGAGCTAAGTATTCCTTATAGAGCAGGACTGGAAGCAACATCTCTGTGTCAGGATAAGGTGCTGGTAGTACTGTAGGAACAATATTCCTTTGAGACGATCCAGGAGATCTACTAGGTTTTCCCTTTCACCGTACCATTTTTTCTGATGAGCCACAGAGATGGGTACACAAAAGTTGTCTGGGGCTCTGGTCTTCCATAGACAGCATGATTGACACCATCAGAATGACCTTCTCCTTTATGAACCTATTCTGACCTTTATAATTTTCTTTATCACAGACCACAGTAGTATCAGTCTTGCTGCTAGTGTCCGTGTCATTAAGCGTACTCACAGATATTCCAAAAATAAACAAATAGAATTGCTTGCTTCCTTCACAGGGGGTCCAAGTTGATTTTTAAACTGAGAGTAGCAAAGATGGAGTCCTGCAAAAACTGTACATTTTTTGATATGTCTAGCAATACTAGATTTGAGAGAGGCAATTTCCTGCATTTAATGTTTTAGCATGCTGAGTGGTGAAGTAATGACTATTTTCAATAACAGCACTTTTTTTTCCAGTGGAAACTCATTCCCTTTTCATACAGCAGCTGCTTCCTACAGGACAACTTTAAGGCTGCGCACATTACAAAGAGGCATTGAAAGCGACAATGGCTGGATGTGCTTCAAGTATGTCGGAAGAGAACCCTACTGGCTCTCAAAGTGCCTGGGATGGGTGGCACTCGATCAGAAGGTGCAGAATGGTACTCCTATTGGATCCGAAGCTGCAAGAGTCTATCTACTCTGGGCTTTTATTATTAATCTGTGCATTAGCAATAATTTCACATATATTCTGCCAATTCCCCAGGCTTGGCTGGTTGTAGGGTTCCTTCCACCAGATTTTTTGGCCTGTCTTCTGGACCCCTTCTCTGAGGGATCACTCCCACTTCCTTTATGTCAGAATGGATAACAAGGCACTTACCTCAGTAAGCCAGCAGAGTTTACACAACATTTCCCAGCAGGCTTCACTTTGGATAATGAGGCAGGTTGTCTGCAGCAAGGACTAGTGGCTTGTGATACAGTCCTTTTAAAAGCTATGGTAAAATAGGGTTTACAGTGATACTGGCTATTGAGAATTTGATTTCTGTGGTGCTGTTAATAGAGTTTTTTTCTCCTTCAACTTTTTGTCTCTTGGCAATAGTATCCATTTATTTTATGAACTTATGAATGCTCTTATGATCCTTTTGTGGCCAGCAATGATGTCTGGCACTAGAATATTTGATTATGGCCAGCAGAATAGAAAGTGAAAATGTAACCTCCCTATAGAAATTGTAAAGATTTTGGGGGAGAAGATGTATTGAATATACAGATTACAGGAGAACCTTCCTGTCTAACTGGCTGGCTTCCCAGGCTATTTTGCTATTGGTGCAGTATATAATAGATGGAACTATATCACCATTTACCTTCTTTCTGCTGATTTTTTTGAATGGTACCACAGGATAATGAGTGAAATTCTTGGATTCCTGCACTAGCTTTTTCAAGACCCAGCAGACTCTAGTGAAATTCCTTCTTTTTTTTTTCTCTGTAGCATCAAGCTACAGACACAAGCATTTCACCAGACATATGGAACACATTCTAACCACTTTATTGAGTTTACCGTTACACTTCAACTCTATAGGTGAAGGAAAAAGGGGCATTTTTTAAAGTACTGTGTCAACTGATCCCAGTCTTCAGGCAGAACTGGTTACAACTGTTGACATTACCAAATGTGGGGTTCCCCAGAATCTAAGGGCTGCTCTATGCCCTGCTACCTGTGGTAGGACAAGGCAAACATGAGAGTTTCATACTCATTTCATTAGAATGTCATTCCCATGAGGCCAAAACTGTCAGTGGTATACAGGATGAGTATATTCCTATGGAAGTAGGTGATTATGTTTGCATGTTGTCAGTAGAACTAAACCATGGCATTTTACATGCTTCTAGTTAGATCCTCTTTGATTCATAGGAAACATAAGAAATAGTCTGGGGCAAATCTTAAAAGAGTGTACTGAGATTAAGCTTATCCTGTGTTTTGGGAGACTTAAAAACTTATCTTCAGTGAGCAAATCTGTGCTTAAGGGGTGGCGTGAAAATAAATTTTCTCTGTACCACTTCCTGATAATGATCCCATCTTTCCTAGCTTATTTAGAAGGTGCAGATAATCCCAGTGAAATGGGAGGGTCTCCTTGCCTTCTTAACCATATATGCAGGAGCAGGGCCTTGTGCATTAAAATCCAGTTGAAACACAGAATGTTACATTATATAAAGGACTAAAGAAGAAAAAATGATATCATGTCAAAAAAAAAACGTTATTTTCGTGAACCTCTCACAAAAAGTTTTCACTCAAGTATCCTGAGAGAGAACATTTGCATGTGTTGTATTAATGTGGGCTTCTGTTAAGACTAATAATTACACAGAAGCTTCCTGGCATGGTACTTGCAATTACACATACACTTCCCTCTCTATTTTGAAAGCAGTTAAAGTCTGAATCTGGGACAGAACCACTGACTTTCTTTAAATGTCAACACAATAGTTTGATTATTCATTTTTCACTAGTAATTTATTCAGAACAGTGGACATCTCATTTTTTCTTTGGAAGTTCCTAATCTGGAATAAAAAGAAGAAATTATGTAGTGTTATGTATGATCTTGTATATTTGGCAGAGTTTTTCCTCAGTTGCAGCACCATTCTTTGCTCCATAGGTAGTGTGTGGCCTAAATGAAGCCTTCAAATCAGACCCCCTACAGAAGATGAACTTCTGATCTATGCTTCATGCCTCAAGCCAATCTCTTTTAGAAGGCTTAATTAAAAATAAATGGAGTGGTTAAAAGCTCCTTCTGACTGCACTGGTCTTGGGATCAGGATGATGAGTATATAATATTTCCAGTGTAAATCCTTGGATATACCTATGTTTTAACCATGTTTGTAGACATAGTGTCTTCGTCTGTAACATAGGAATACTCAACATGTCACAGACATCTGTAACACAGTCACTAGACAAAACCACAAGCAAGCAACTAAACTAAAAAAAAAAGAACCATAGACAATACATTTCCATAAAGGCAAGATAAAGTTCAAAGAGAAAGCTAGACTCAGACATTCAGTTATAAGAGAGATTTATGACTGTACTGGAGAAATATTTAAATATGACAGTTCCCATGTTTATGAGCAAAATAGCAAGTTCCCATGCAGATAGATGAAATGCATTTCAATATTCTTACACTAGTCTCTGTTTATATGAGTTTTTGCCAGAATTCAGACTAATGATAAGGATTTGCTACTGCAAATAACTAAAGATTAATCCAGATTTTTGTTCTTAGAGGAGTAGAAAGCATATGTATTGAAAGCAGTGAAGCTGCTGTTGATGGTTTCTTATCTTTAGTGTTACATTTTGTAATGTGTGGTAGAGTTGAAAGCAGTGCACAGGATGGATGAATGATATTGCAGTAGTTGGTATGGAGCAGTTAGTAGAAAACAGATTTTGTACTGGTTTGTGGATAATTTTAAAGCATCCAGCCTACCTTCAGTGCTTATGTAGAATTCTATGTCTTTACTAAAAATCTGATTCTCCTTATGTCTTTTTTGCTGTTATAGGGGAAAACATAGTGGCTTTGCTGTTAAGACTTGCTTTTTTACCATATCTGCAAAAAAATAAGTGTTGTTTTTCTTTGTGAACCTAAATGTCTTGTTACAGGATGGGATGGAATGTGATCCTTTTGACTCTACTATGGATTACAGAATAGTGTAAGGCAAAAACTGCTCTACCCCTAGTGCACAGGACAGCTACTACTCACAGAGTGTAATTTCTTGGGAACTATGGAAGCTGGGGTCATCATGCAGTCTGATAACCAGTTTGTGCTGCTGGATCAGATTTGCGCTGCTGGATCAGATTTGCATGGGAGAAATAGCAATAGCAAATGGAGGAGACCATGAAGGACAGACAGCAGGGAATGCAGGGAGAGGAGCACCAAAGCCCCACTCATTCTTCCAAAAGTTTGAAACCTTCTAAATTCCAGCCTAAATTTAGTCCTAGCCAGTTTACAACCACTGACACTGTTATTGTCTTCAGATTTTCAAATTTATTCTCTGTATCTACTTTTATACCTTCCCTTATGTCTGCTGAACTTAAAGTCATTGGGACATCTGGCAGTCTTTGTTTTACTAGGCTGAACAACCCATTGGTTTAGGTCCTCTTCTACGAGGCAGGCTCTGATCAGCTGTGTGGCCATTTTCTGTACCTGCTTCATCTTCAATACATCTTTGTTGCACATGGGTGGTCAGAATTGTATTGTATTCATAATGGAGGCTTGCCAAAGCTTTTTGCAATGACATTAATACTTCCCTTTCTTTGACAAGACAAGCTAGAGCCATAGCTGTCATCTTCTTTGTCGCTGCATCTCGTTAATGACTAATCATCAACCCTTTCCCTCTTCTCTTCTCCTGTTAGAGCTGTCCTAATAAAATCTGTAGCTGTGCACTGTAACTAATAAGATGGATTTTGTTGCAAGGCTATGCTTGGATATTGCCATAAAAGTTTCAAAGGAGAAGTTCCTTCTGTTTGCATTTTTCAGGCAAAATTCACTGCTTACTCTGACCTCAGTAGCCAAAAGATTGTTTTAATATGTGTGGTATTTATGGGTAAAGAGTCAAACAAGTGAGGTTGGTTTTGTGGTTGTTTTTTCCCCCTTTTTCATCCTTTCCTGTGATTATGACATAAGATCCAGGGAGTAAGATGAGTAGGGTCAGCCTGTGCCAGATGGTCCCACTTCCACTTGATTTGGAGAGCAGAAAGGATTCACCAGCTGAGTAGCAGGACCACATTATTTAGGTGATCTATATCTTCCTCACAACCATTTGACTTAGTGACCAACAAACTACAGAATGCTCTGGTGGCAGGTCCTCACATAGTGCCATGGTGCCACTTGGCAGCTGTGCACACAGTCACAGCTGGTGCCTGCTCAGCCCTGCCTGTCTTCCCTCACACCTATCTACAGGAGCTGCCTGGGCCAGCAGCATTATTTTTGAACAGGCATCAGTGCTGTTCTTGAGGAATACACAAAAACTCACAGGCATGCTGGAATAGAAAAGCAGAACTGCAGTAGGGGTCTCCTCATTATCTCACTAGTACACACCTTGCTATCCCAAAGCACCATCGGCTCCCTAATGGGCCCCAACACCCATCTCTCCAATTTACAGCTCCAGAATGCCTATGCAACTGCAGAGATCACAGAATCATAAAATGGTTTGGATTGGAAGGGACCTTTACAGGTCATCTAGTCCAAGCCCCCTGATGTGGACCATGTGTTGATTCATCTCATCTCATCTCATCTCATCTCATCTCATCTCATCTCATCTCATCTCATCTCTGGGAAACATGTTTAAATCAGTCTGTGTGTTGCAGTCATGATCATCACTGTAAGCCAGAGTTTGGGACATTTGAGTAATTGCTGCAAACTTTTACCCATAGTTCCATTAAAACGGCGCCACCAGTATCTGGTTCCTGGTTGATATAATGCCCTGAGACTGTTTCCCCATATTTGCAGGGAAGTGTCCATGTTACTTGCAAGGATTCTGGAGACACTGGTCCTTCACAAGGAAAGCAGAGTCAGTGGAGAGACATACTGGATCTTTTGTTAGTCCCTAAAGACACCCTCCTCTCTCCCTTAACCTCAGAGCAACTGCGGGCATTTCCAGAGTACATCCCAGTCTGCTTGTGTGTATCCTTCTCCAATGAAAGTATAGGAAAGCAAGAGAAAACATTAGACCAGAATATCTAACAGCCCTCTATGACAGCCCTGAGGATAGCAGATGACTGGCAACAACAGCACCTACTTCCCCCTGCCTTTGCCTAAATCTTCACTGGTTAAAGGATTTTAAAAAGCCTGGATAATCCTCTGCCCCTATTTCCAGTGTTAGGATCTTAAAATCCAAACAAAATAAGCCCTAGTTAATGTCCTCAGAATGGATTAGGTGGAAACCATCAGGATTCACTAGAACTCCTCTAGGAATTCATTAGGAATAGAGTTTATCTCTTCAGAGCCTATTGATATATTAATGCTGCTACTAGTACTACTATAAACACCAATAATCATAAAATCACAGCTTATACAGTATCTGAAGGACACCTATGGCTGATATAAAAGATTGTGTATATTTTGGTTAACTTTTCAGTCAGTATTTAATCTATTGCACATCCACTTTCCTTGGGCATTTGTTGTTGTTGGTTATCTTGTCACTGTAGCCCAAGTTGTTCTTCGAGGCATGGTTCTCTGCCTTCCTCTTGTGATTAATTTGTTTTGCTTTCCAGCTTTTTTTCCTGTGGGTTGAAAATTCAGCCATCAGCAACAACTGACTCTCTTGCGTTTAAGACAGAAGGCTCTCTTTTGTGGTAAGACCACTGTGTTTGTACAAAAATAGCTTTACTGCTATGCTCACACTCCCATGATCGTAGCACATTTGATCAAGTCCCTCAGTGGTTTCTCTGCCACCAGAAGGTCCCTCTATTACACTGCTTGTAGCTCCCAAAGGGCTGTTTCTCTTGATGAGGAGCAATAACAGTATAAGGTCTTTTCCAGTTACAATGTCATTATCTTGTTACCCTACCCAAGGCAGGGAGGAGAAGTGGAGTGCTACCATATTCCCCAACTGCTATCCTCTATATTAGAGAAATCTTCCCAAAGGCTGTGAAGCCAGGTGTGAGGCATGTTTATGTCACTGGCCTGCTGCACGGTAGTCTTGCCGGAGCTGGCAGAGTGGCCTGGACCATAAGCATATTCTGAGAGGCAGGCAATTCAGAAACTCAGGAGCCATTTCTCTGTGTGCTGGCCACAATTCCTGCTTCCCCTGCCAATATGCTTATGGTTTGGCATTTGTAGACACACCACAGCTGTCCAGTTGATAAACTGACACACTCTGGGTGGCCCTCATCTCTTGAGATTTTACAACTGCTGTTTGCTCCTCCAGACATGAATTGAAGTCTTCCAAACTCTCCCACAGAGACTTTCCTGGTACTCTGGTGTCAAGTTCAGAACAAGAATTCAGAGCAGACATTTTATTCCTAATAACACTTGTTTTCCTACACTGCTGCTCTCCTTCAGCTAACTGGTGCCTGTGATGAACCCACTCTTCTGTTCACTGCTTCGTCCTGCTCAGCAGTAGTCAGAAGTTATTTACAGTACCCTCCAATCCAGTAGCCCTCTACCCTTGAAGGAAAAAGGACTGTGTATGCTCTACAGTCAAACTCAGGATTACCGATCAAATTTATTGCTGTACATGTGCATTTATATGATCCTTGGGCCTCTTGGTGGTGTTTCCTGCATGCTCTTTGTGCAGGTTAAAGAAACAGCTATCACCCACTTATGTACAGTAAAACAACACTGAAAAATGCAATGTCCCTAGCAGAGATCTTGGGAAATACAACTGCTGGGCTGCCTGCATTTAAGGTAAATTTTGTAGTAGGTTATACTGACTGGTATGTTTCTTAGATCTCTCATGCAGTTCTTGCTTTACTCACACATTACTCCTGGAATATGTAGCTACTTCATCTAGTAGAAAAAGAGAAAAAAGATTTAACACCCATAGGAGGTGATGTTTCAAGCACAAGGAACTGAGATAGTTTCAGTTTTTAGTGGTCACTATCAAAATCTTGTCAGTATTGTTATTTTATAGCTCCCACATCATGGGATTCAGGTAACAGTGAAAACGGATTTATAAATAACTCTAATTTCATGTCAGATTGATACCATAGTAGAGCAACTGTTGGATTGCAGACAAAAGGAGAGGTATTCATTTCCGTTTGCTTCTGCAGTAGATTCACTGAAATGTGTTAGCTCAGCTGTATGCATATATGCTGATGTAATCAAGCCAGGTGCATGCACAGGATTTTCTAACAGGAGGTGGAGATGAGTCTAGATCACGTAAAGAGGAGATGGAGAGCTGTGCAGGATGTTTAAATGTCACAAGGATGCTTAACATTTTGTACCAGACGTGTGAGGAGGGAAAACAGCATGGGAGCACAGAGTCGTTAATACACTGAATGGCAAGAGAGATACGAGTTAGGCATTTAAAGGTCCGGAGTTCCAGATCATGTATGGTGCAAGGGAGAGGAGAGGGGACTCTGCGCCTTTGTGAGTTTAGATAGAAAAGATTAGGGAACCTGGGCTACTTATAGGAAAGGCAGGGAATGGAGTAAGGATTAGCTAGGTAACATTTTACTATGCTACTTGAACCCGACCAGACTTTTTGGTAGGCAAATGTTTGCTTCCAGCAAAACAGACCCAGAATCAGCTCTCGTAAAATGTATAAGGTTTTTTTCAGTCATTCAAATACTGCATTCTAGTTCAGTCTGTTGTTTTTCAAGGGAATGTGGTTTTCCTTTGCCGTCTCAGGAGTGGAGAGAGATATGGGGCAAGGTTGTACAGGAGGACACATGGATAAACAAGGCTGAGCTTGTAGAGAAAACTCTCCAGTTTGATTCTTGCCACCAGAGACTTGTATACCATTAAACTTCCTAGATAGGCTCTCAGATTGTGTAAGTGAAAAAGACATTACATAAACTGCCAGCATTTTCTCTTTTTCACTTTGAGAACCACCCTTGTGGGACAGTTATAAGGAATTTAGTAGGGCTGGCTCTAATAAATTTCTGGGGATAGTACTCTAAAAATACAGTCAGAAGAGGAAGCAATGCTCTTTTTTTCTGGTTTTGTTTTTAAACAGTTATAGAGTTCTACAAAAGGGATACAATTCTTTTAAAAGTTTTATAGGGTACTGTGGGAAACCTTTCCATTTTCATTGCATTCTATTACACTTTCAGTACAAAGGAGGTGCCGTCAGGTATTTTCAGTGGAAGTGAGTATGTGCTTTCAGGTCTCACCAAAAACTGGCTGGATTATGTGCTTAATCCCCAACCTTCCTGTGACCTGATAACTACAGGCTGCCTGTTTTGCATTGTTAACAACAGTCCACCACTTTGACAGGGACTGTTATTCTATCCCTAAAAGAAATGACATATTGCTGCAGCCCCAGGAAGCCTGCTTGTCCAACTACAAGTTCACTGACAGAGTAGTTGAACAAGGAAGTAAATCATGTGCCTCCATGCTGGTCATCAAGAGTGGCCATCACAAAGGAATATCACTTTTGACCATCCCAAGCAATAACTCCTTATGCTCACCCTTTCTTCTAGATCACAACAGCAGTCTCTTAATATTGACATGTCATGAATGGCTTCAGTTTGGATCCCAATGGCAATAGTCTGGGAAGGAAGAAATCCTTTTTTTCTAGTTTCAGTAAAAGTTTCATGACCCATGAATACTGGCATGAAATCCAAATCCCGTTAATTTAGTTTCCAGGTTATATGGAGGTCTGAGATCAGTTTCTCCCAAAGAAGTGGAGTTTGACATACCAAGTAACGGGTGTGAAAAGCATCACCCTCATTTGTTTCAACCTAGAAGCTGCTACATTATTGCCTGTCACTGACCTCCATGGAGGATGCAGGGCAACGCATGGCCTCCCACAGACCTCTGCCACCAGGTCACATAGGAAAGCCCTGTCCCACATCAGCTGTCTTTCTTGTTCCCCCATGGGGTTGCTCAAAATCAACTGAATTATGCAACGAAAGCTGACTGAGGTTTCTATTGGTAAATCCAAGGCCTTTGCATAATAATTCCGGGACCAGTCTTTCTCTCCATCTTCCAAGAAATTTGATACCTAAAGATTATGACACCTCTGCAGAGTGACTTTTCCAGATCAGTGACCATTCCCTATGAGGGTTTCATCCACCAGAATGTTTACAGTAACTTCAGAAACAATTTCTTCTATCCCATTTTACCTACACCAGTTTGGTATTACCAATGTTGCTTCCAAGGTCAAATCCATAGCAGCATTCATTTTCATGAGAACCACTAGTAACCTCTTAAACAAATGACCTCATAAATGACAATCTTTGTCAAAGGCATTTGGAGGAGAAGGGTACCATAGACACATACACACACTCTGCAGCTGTGAAAAAAAGGCTCTTCTCAGCACTCTTCTTCATGTATATTTTTTGTAGCCAAAAACTAGAGTGGGAAAGGAAAAGATAACATCTGAGTTGGGATGACCAAAGTACATAGAGAGAACAATTTAGTCTCTTAAAACAATGCAAGAAGTTAGATTCCAGTAGTAATTCAAGTGAAGGCAGGGGGTTGGGCCAGATCCAAACATCTATGCAGTCCCAGTGACCCAAGCTATCACATGTGATATACCTCACTTCTTTATTTGCTTGTTTATTCTGAATGACTACAAGGGCACTTGATGTGATAAAATGTGGACAATGTCCTGAGTTCAGCTGGAGAGAGTTAGGATATTATCTTTCTGGAGCTTCTCCCTGCAGTAATGATGATACCCGTTTTGGGGTTAATTTTCTGTTGAATAAGCACGTCAGGTTTTAAGGCACTGGTCCAGACTGTAAACAAGTCAGTCTCTTTGGAGCCTGCTTTGGCAGCTCAGCCGAGGTTACTATTTGTATTAAAATATTTGCTAACCTATTCTTCATAAAGCCAGGTATGTTTCCGTGAAAAGGAGAGGCAGTGTTGACATCTGTCCTCTTGCCAGCAGCAGAAATCACATTGCCTTGTTATCTCAGCTAGCCCTCCCCCATGCTGATGCATTAAATAAGGGACTGCTGAAATTCTGGCCTGGGGCTGATTACATTTCTGTTCCACACACAACCCTGAGTATCTGTGCAAAAGGCAGGAGCAGATTGGTCCCATCGTTCCAGTGGCACTGAGATCAGAAGAAACCTTATTGCTGAGAGAAATCAGTAATAGAAAGCTCTGGAATGTAAATTTTACATGAGGTAGAGATTTTTCACATGTGGCTGACAAGCAATTTAAAGCACTAAGGAGAGTTCAAGAGGGAGTTAAGTGGTCCACGTAGATATACAGATACTAGAATAATTTGGATGTATTTAGGATGCAGGGCAGACAAAGAATTCATCTTGTCCCCAAGCTGTTTGGAGCTGTGACTACATTTTGGTTCTCAGCTTGTACAGAGTTTTCTATAGCGAGACTAGCCCCAACTATAATAGAACTTTGTAATAGCTCTGTTCATATTATGAGGTTGGGGAGTGGAAAGCAAACAATCTAAACAATATAAGCCCACCACAATTACTTCAATTGTTTTTATAGTTTACCCATAAAATTGTGGGCACTTCTGAGGCATAGAAAAAGGCATAGACTTGGACTTGGATCTTATAGCCCAAGGCACTAGCCCAGTGTGTCCTCCTTGTACTTTCAGAACTCCCACTGACTGCAGGAAGTTCAGGATTATTATTTATGCTTCAAGGCTAAATGAGGTGTTTGCAAGAAGAAAAAGGACTAGCTTCTGGGGGACAGAAGGTTGCTGTGCCTTTTGTATAAATGTGCATACTAAAGGCATAGGATGCTTTATCTGGTTGGACTTTTTTGCCTTTTGAGCCTTCCATTTGCCATTGGGTAGAGTAGTTAGTGATAACTTTTCTTTGCTTAGACTTCCCATTCTCCATTTCTTTGCATTTGACATACAGTTCAAAGTCTGATTAAGAAATATTAGAAATAATCGATGTTGTATCCACAAACAAGAAGCTAAATCAGGCACTCTATTGTCTAATTTTTAAATGATGGGAGATTTACACCTGTAAGGCAGAGAATTTTTTCTTTGAAATAGGTAAGATTTTTCAAAGCACCTGGGGCTGGCCTCATGCTCCTTCCACCAAAGTGAAAGGTTAATGCTTCCACTCACTTCAGTAGGAGCAAAGGTAGATAAATAATGACCACATTTGGGAGCATTCCCCATCAAGCAATTAGGACTAAGCATGCTGCTGGCCAGATCCTGAAGTGATTTATCAACTAATGAAAATTTATATGCATTCACTTTACTCGGTGTAGCTGGATCAATTTATACCTGACCCTCTGTTCTAGGAATTCCAAGTGACAGTATTGATATAGCTATGATGGGCTAAGTACGCAGGCAAAATCAGTTTTCTTGGGAAGAGGTGATATGTTTGTTACTCCAGCTTATATTGTTGGAAAAATCAGACAACCTTCAGGGCATATAAAGCCCTTTTTCCATTTCATACCTGAAGGTTGGCCCATATTTCTGAAGGCATACTTGTTTTTTTCTAATGGTATTAGTTGGACTGATGGGAGATACTATCTTTCCCTGCAAACTTAGATACGAAGATTTCTTCAAGACATGACTGTCTGTGTCAGCTCTTTCTCAGGTATCTGTCTTGCACAAGGCAGCCTCTTTCTTTTCACTCACTATTCACCGCTGTTAATGTCTGCCCTTTTTCTTCTCTTCTTCCCACTTCTGCCCATTCCCATCCATTATGATTCCCTTCTTGCAATCATCATGCTGAACTCCTATTTAACTTTTCCCCTTATTTGGTGGTATAGATGGGCTTGCTCCACAAAAGACAAAGCAATCCACAGTATCTTTATTATTGTGTTTTGACATTTTTTGATTCTCATGTAATTATAGGCTGAGTTACTTTGATATGGACCTGATCCAACATCTGAGTATTTTATTGGTTTGCATACTGTCAGTGTTAAAGATTACTTTTTTCTTTTAAAGTGACAAACTTCTCTTATTTTTCCCATCTTGTTTTCATTAGCTTTTCTTGACAGTAGGTCAGGTTAGGTTCTTTGCCATATCTGCTGCTTCTGTCATCTCCTAATGTTGAAACTGACTTTTATAGAGGCTGTTGTTCTTATCTTTGAGCTTTCAGAGCAATGTTTGTATGTGGGGTAGTTTTTTTCCTCTCTGTCTTCTTTGCTGTCTCTGCTTCTTGTCCTTTTGGTTTGTCTTTGGCTTTCGTCTTTCTGTTTTTTTGGCTCAGTTGTTCAGTAGCAGAGGCAAAGTTATTGTTAGCTCTGGCTGAGATGTTCTTTTCTTCCACAGTTTAGTTTCATGCAAGATCTTCCATTATGAGCCTGATTTTGAATCCCACCCTGACTTTTTCAAGCTGAAATTAATCCACCTGAAACTGCACAGGCAAACTTCTATGTCAGACTACAATTTTTCAGGAAAACTTGACTGATATTAGGCAAAACATTTGGGACATAGGAAGATATTTTTAAAAGTGGGGTGATCTCACTTTTTGGATAATTTCCTAATGTGTATTTTAAAGAAATGTCATAACTCAAAACTATCTTGACCGAGAAACTCCAAATTTGGGTTACTTTGTTGTCCCTGGCAAGGATAGGTGCTTTGGACTCAGTTTCAAAGGTATGGGGGGCTTATAATTTAGGTATTAGTAACAACAATGTCTACATACATTAGAAACACATCAGTTTTCTGAATACCACATTCTGGCTTGTGCATTGTTTATAAACCACATACCAACAGCCTTTGTGCTCTTCAAGCAGTATGCAGTACTATACACTCTTTAGGAAGCACATAGCCAAAGGCTACCAGATGCCTGAACAGTTGCTGTTATATCCATCAAGCAGGATGTAAGAAGCACTCAGTTTGAAGCATCTTCTGATCTCCACAGGAGTTTCTACAGAGTCTGTCAACTTCATGGGCATTCTCAGGATTGTGCTGGCTGAGAAGACCCCTCAGTGCCTCTCTGGGCATATCCCAAAAGTGAGGTCTCAACGCACCCTGCTCCTAGCCTACCGCTTGATTGTGAGTCACTCCCTGCATTAACTATGGCTTTTAGGGAAGCACTTACACGTTTCTCTTCAGGCCCAGAATGCTGAAATGTGGAAGTTCCTTAATCTAGAATTAAGCCCAAGGAAAAAGCAGTAGTTAAAAGGGCAGGTGGGGATGTGGAAAAGTGTTGTGAATAAGAGGTTAATCCTGAAATAATGTCATTACTTGAACTCCTCAGTTATTGGCAAATAAATATACGGAAAGTATAGAATTAGGGTAAACTGCCCCTAAACATCTTGATAGAGAAAATTACCTCATTATGCCTGAATCTTACTACATTCAAAGGCAACTTGGTCTGCCATGTAAGCTCTGCACAGTCTCTAAATATTCTGGTCCATAATTCCTGGATTCCCAAGTCTGTTTTGTTGGGTGTTCTGCTCTTAATCAAAATTTACATAGGTCAGGCAAGTACTTTATTAACTGGTATTACTGTAGCACATACTAGGACATCTTAAGAGTGAGCGTTGAGTGAGCTTTGATTCCACTGAAACGTCAAGACGACAGACTTGGCCTCCAGCTGCAGATGAGTGCCAGCAGGGAGAGACTGGTTATGGGAGTGGGGAACTCAGCACATGCTGCAAAACTCTCTCAAGATGGGCAAAGTAGCCCTTACTAAGCTCCTTGCTGGCACAGTGAGACAGCTACCTGTGCGCAAGCAAGGTGGCTTAGGTTAGGTAAGTTTACATTACAAAACCATTCTGTCTGCCATGTAGAGAAACACTGAAACATTTTGAAATTCCTTCAATAACAGTACCTTTATTCAAAATGAGTCTGGGATATTGTACCACCTAGTAAAACCATAGTCCGGATTTATTCAGAGTTTAAATACCCACAGTAATTAAATCAAACTAGTGAAATCAAATCCACTTCCAAAAAAGGAGATCAACACACCTCCAAGATACCACTTTGAATGCTTCTCTTCTGAACATCTCAGTTGTTATGGGGAGAGTAGTGAAACTAGATATGAAATGCTGTTTCTGAAATCCTTCGCAGAGCAGTGAACTGCTGAGGAAGATAAGTCTTCTTGTTGTGAAATGCGTGTATTTTGCTGATTTGGACCCAAGACCTCTGTTCCGCTCTGAAGGAATGAGAAACAAATTTATTAGACTAGCGAAATGGGCAATAGGTACCTCTTCAGCAGAGACCTTGTGTACTCCAGTGATTAGATTTGGGATAAGTTGTCCAGGCAAAAGGTAAATGAAGCTAATAAATTCAAGCGCATCTTCTGAGAAGCACAAACTACCTTTTACATTTGGAAGGGTGATTTTTTTGACAGGTTAGGATTTTCTAGAACACAGAATATATCCTTCCTCCAAAATCAGTCTCAACTGTGTTTGCTGTCTCTTTCAAGCAGTATCAGAAACACTTTGGGGATAAAGGATCATTTTCTAGAGAATACTTTGGTAAGACAAGGGGTCTTTAGCCAAATACGACAATAGTCAACATAGTTCCTTGTGTACTTCACAGTTAAGAAATCTTATTGAAAGTTCAAAGGATTGGATTAAATTCCTCTTGGATTTCCTGTGATAATCTCAGTTGGATCATCTGCTCTTACATGCTACAGCTCAACAATGTCTGAGTCTGTTAAGGAAAAATGACATTTATTAGACACAACTTTCCTTTACAAACCTTCCTCATCTGGCTGGGACAACACGTGCTATTTAAAGGGCTGACTTGCAGCTAATGAGAATTTTGTATAGAGAATCTAAAAATAATATCAGATGGGAAAGAATGAACTGCATTAGCCCTTTACCATAAAAAAAACCCATGGTGATTTTGGACTTGGCTTCTCTCTCCTCAGATGTTAAAGTCTATTTAATGTATACTACAATTTCAGTTCTTGTTAGCAAAGGTTAAATTCATTCTGCTTTGCATTGCTGCAGGACCTGGTTTGAAACACTCATACATTATCCAAATTGTATACCAGCATGCTCAGGAGTAGTTGCACAGAATGATCATTTTCAGCACCTGTGTGCCAGTGTGAAGGTCCAAGAGAAGGTTTCTGACAAGCAATTTGGTGAACATTAAGGGTCAGAGTCTTTGGATATAGACTTGTATTTCAGGACATGCTGTTTGTGGGTATTGAAGGATAGAACTTCAATCACAGAATCACAGAATGATAGGGGCTGGAAGGGACCTCTGGAGATCATCTAGTCCAACCCCCTGCCACAGCAGGTTCACCTAGAGCAGGTTGCACAGGAATGCATCCAGGCAAGTTTTGAATATCTCCAGAGAAGGAGACTCCACAGCCTCTCTGGGCTGCTTGTTCCAGTGCTCTGCCACCCTCAAAGTAAAGAAGTTCCTCCTCATGGTTACGTAGAACTTCCTATGATCAAGTTTGTGCCTGTTACCTCTTGTCCTGCCACTGGGCACCACTGAAAAAAGACTGGCCCCATCCTCCTGGCACCCACCCCTTAAGTATATATAAGCATTAATAAGATCCCCCCTCAGTCTTCTCTTCTCCAGACTAAGAAGACCCAAGTCCCTCAGCCTTCCCTCATGAGAAAGATGTTCCAGTCCCCTAATCATCTTTGTAGCCCTTTGCTGTACCCTCTCCAGCAGTTCCCTGTCCTTCTTGAACCGGGGAGCCCAGAACTGGACACAGTACTCCAGATGCAGCCTCACCAGGGCAGAGTAGAGGGGGAGGATAACCTCCCTCAACCTGCTTGCCACCACACTCTTCTTGATGCACCCCAGGCTGCCATTGGCCTTTCTGGCCACAAGGGCACATTGGTGGCTCATGGTCGTCCTGTTGTCCACGAGGACTCCCAGGTCCCTTTCCACAGAGCTGACCTCCAGCAGGTTAACCCCTAACCGGTACTGATGCATGGGGTTATTCCTCCCCAGGTGCAGTACCCTACACTTGCCTTTGTTGAATTTCATAAGGTTCCTCTCTGCCCAACTCTCCAGCCTGTCCAGGTCACGCTGAATGGCAGCACAGCCTTCCAGTGTGTCAGCCACTCCTCCCAGTTTTGTGTCATCAGCAAACTTGCTGAGGGCACACTCTATCCCTTCATCCAGGTCATTGACAAATATATTGAACAGGACTGGACCCCTGGGGAACACCACTTGTTACAGGCCTCCAACTAGACTCTGTGCCACTAATCACAACCCTCTGAGCTCTATCTGTCAGCCAGTTTTCAATCCATCCGTTCATCTAACCCACGCTTCCTAAGCTTGCCTATGAGGATGATGTGGGAGACAGTGTTGAAAGCCTTGCTGAAGTCAAGGTAGACAACATCCACTGCCCTCCCCTCATCTATCCATCCAGTCATGCCATCGTAGAAGGCTATCAGATTGGTCAGATATGACTTCCCCTTGGTGAATCCATATTGACTACTTCTGATAACTTTTTCTCCAGATGCTTTGAGATGATGCCCAGAACGAGCTGTTCCATCATCTTTCCAGGGATGGAGGTGAGGCTGACTGGTCTGTAATTTCCTGGGTCTTCCTTCTTGCCCTTTTTGAAGACTAGAGTGACATTGGCTTTCCTCCAGTCCTCAGGCACTTTGCCTGTTCTCCAGGACCCTTCAAAGATGATAGAGAGTTGCCCAGCAATGACTTCTGCCAGCTCCCTCAGCACTCACGGGTGCATCCCATGAGGACCCATGGACTTGTGGATGATCCTCCTCAACCAAGGGAAAGTCTTCCTTCTTCCAGACGTTCTCTGTTACCTCCAAAGTCTGGGACTCCTGAGAGCTGGCCAGAGCAGTAAAGACTGAAGCAAAGAAGACATTCAGTAACTGCCTTCTCTGCATCATCTGTCATCGTGGCATCTGCCTCATTCATTCAACAGTGGGTCCACATTTTCTCTAGTTTTCCTTTTGCCTCCGATGTACTTGAAGAAATCCTTCCTGTTGACCTTGACACCCCTTGCCAGGTTTAATTCCAAGGAGGCCTTGGCTTTCCTCGTTTCATCCCTGCATACTCTGACAGCATCAAATGGACTAACACTTCTTTTGGGCAGAATAGTTATTCTTTGCATTTGCTCTTCGTATCTGGCAATCCCCATTAGCTATTTTTAAGGGCATCTATACTTTGGGAAGGATGCTTATATGTTTGTTGTGTTAAAATCTAAGTAGGCAAGTACTAAATGTTCAGCTAACAGAGATCATCCTAGCTCCACTGATAGTAAATTTACTCAGCTAAGCATCTGTTCTGATCTATGTGAAGTCATTGGAAGTTTTACTGTTGACTTTAAATGATCAAATTTCACTCACTCTTTTAAATATTTAAACAACTATATTTAGTAATTGTGACCTTGGTGAGTGCTTTGAGTACACCTGATAAAGGAAATAAGTTTGCAATGTGTTGTACCATGTGATGAGAATGCATACATTGTTATTTTGTTTGGTTTAGTCTATTTTTATAGGGTACTTGAGGAGAAATCCATAAATGTGAGTAGTTTAGTCCACTAGTTAAGCAAGTGTAGTGATCTCTTTTGGGTCAGAGCTTCTTGCTTCCTCTATTTATAATGCAGAAGTTCTCTTGTAAAGATTTACCTATATGACAGAGGCAAGGTTGCTAATTCCGTCTGTTAGCAGATGTGGATTTTGCTTGAGCAAGTTTAAGTGGCTGATAGTGATCTATGTCATGACTCAAACACAAGTATGGAAGAAAGTTTGTGCTGGCTTCCCTGAAAGAATGCCTTTGCTGATTTTTATAGGCTTCATCCAAAACCCAACGAGAGAACACTTCTGTGCCATTAGAGAGGCAGAAGCATTTCCAAGAAAAAGGAAAATTTGAAAATCTGCATTTTCAGCAGTGACTAGTATTGGTTATTCCTCAGTTTCAAAGTTCACAAGCAGAGAATTCAAAGGAAAATTTGGAAGGAAATCCAAATGAAAATGGGCCCCAGTTTCAGGTTGTTGGTACTTTCTGCTTTTCAGACTCCTCTTCTGAAGTGTCTCCAGTCAGGCATCTGAATCACTAGTCATTTTAGAACTTTCAGGCTCATTCTTTTCTTTTTTCCTCATCTTTTTCTCTTTTCCTCTTCTCTTTTCTATTAAGGTCAAATCCTGTTTCTCCTCATGCCAATAATAAAACTCCCATCGATTTCAACATGAGCAGGAAATATGCAGCTTGCTATTTACCACAACCACCACAATGAATCTCTGGGAAGAATTCATTTATATTCATTCCAACAATGCCATGAAAAATGGGCTCTTGCTATTCTATCACATCCAAACTGTTGCTCTAACTCTAACATCCTAGCTGTTGCTAACAAGTCAGTGATGATTTGTAAACCAACAATTTATGGTAACCACATTCCATCCCCATTATGATGTGTGGTTTGGAAATGGAAAAGTAATCAAGACCTCCTGTTAAGAGACTTTATTTCAGTTGAATGTTCCTGTAAATAAAAGCATTTTGAAAGGATCATTGCTATATGTTTCTAACTCCAAATTGTTCATTTGATCTAGGCCCCATCTACGCTCCAAATTCCTACCAGGCTCTGTCTGTCAGGAGTGTGAGATCCCCAACGGTGGCATGAGCATACTGGCAAAACTGTTTCCATCAATGTAAGTATTTTCACTCAACTGGATAGTTTCACTAGACTGGAACAGCACTTCTATTTCTTGGAGACAGTTATGTCCATTCCTTGGAATACTTCATAATACTTTATCAGCACACTATAAGGGTACTCTGACATAAATAAAGGCCTCCTACTACAGTTACAGTAACAGATGAAGAATTATAGTCAGATCCATGGTAAGTAGTAATGCCCTTGGGAACTAAGAGCCTGTGTAGTTTGTGCAACACTTTGTCTTGGTTTAAGGATTGTGGGCAGTCACTATGACACTAAGGAGGACTTTCCAGCACTTTGATAGAAGACCACCTAGAGACTAAAACAAGGGAATTTTGTTCCAGTACTAGGTTATGATACCAACTAGGTTGAAAACCTTCTTTTGATCTCTTTGACGCTAATATACTCTGTCCTTTCAACCCAGTGTAAGAAGCCTAGCAGCCTTGGTTTGAGGTTAGAGCCACTTTTTTTAGTAACCTGCTAAAGGAGATATCAAATTAGGCAGTCTAGAGAGTGCCCTAGTTTATTAACACTAATTATGTTGTGATATGAAGATAGGGCCCACATTGATTAGGGAATAAAGCTCTCTTCCTACCCCTTCCTCTCCAGTAAAAATCACTACTTGATTAGTTTACATATCCCAGGATTGAGCATAATTCACCGGGGGTAGGATGTCAGCTCAAAGGGTTTGTATGAATGCTCTGATTTTCTGTTGAACAAAAGACTGACTGCTAAAAATCACTCTCAAACTGACTTTTATTTTGTAACCTAAGAGTATGAAGAGGTTTTGAGCATGTATGAATCCTCATGAGGTGTTCATTAACTTGGCTATATTGTAATAACCGTATGAAAAATTAACAAATAATTTGTTATTAAGTAACTTTCTAAGTGGTGATCTCCATAACATCGATGTGAGATACATATTTGAAAGGACATTTTACCTCATTTGGTACAACAGACTGAAAAATAAGACACAAATCCTAGCAAGAGAGCTCACTCACCATGGGGGACTACAGCCACAAGTCCATGATAAAAAGTGTTAATGGGCTTAACTCCAGTTTAATGTGTTCCTTCCCACTGCTGACCCTCTGCTGCAAGCTCAATGCCTTCTCGTTAGTGGCAGCACAATCGTTCAGGAGCCTGTGTTGTGAACTAGACCTCTGAAATTTGGTTGGAAAAAAGCAGTATGTGTAAGGGAGAGAATAATAATGTTGAAGTAGTTTCCTGATCTGTCATAGTCATGCTGCCAGGTGTGGGGGGCAGCAAGTAGCAGTGGAAAGTGGGAGGAGGTTGTATATGGGACTGTCCGAAGCCAGTAGTAGTGCTGGCAAACGAAAAACTATAACCTAAACTAGCTTTAGAAAAGAGCCTAAATATTTCACGAAACAGATGACCAACATATGGTCCTACCAGCAGCTAGATATGGGTTCTGGTGGGCCTTGAAAGGACAAGTTCTACCATGCCGCACTCTGCAGCCAGAGAGCCACTCAAGTGTGATGTTAGGGGCCACTGCAGCCCAGCCAGTTTCATCCCCCTTGAGCAGCATTTGATAATATCTGGCTCACCAGTTCTGGAAAAAAGTCAACATTTCAAAGCTGGGTTACATGATTTTATCCCTACCGCTCATTCTTTCCAAATAGTCCTTTCGGGCATGGAGTAGATTTCTGTATCTCTTCTTTATTTTCACAAATATGTACTATCCCGATGTATATGTCTTTGGCCTAATATATCACGCTGTTCTTTAATTAGAAAGTTAGCAAAAGGAAGAAGATTGTCAACATTTGTCCAGTAGTAGGAGCCTGTCAGGTAACTGGGCAAAAGATAAGCAAGCCACCATGTTTACATTAATGCTAATGCTGCGCTACCACCTTGTGGACAAAAGGTAAATAGCACTGAGCTGTTCGACACGCAGGTACACTATCCGTTTGAAATAAATAGAGCTCTGGTTGGGAAGGTGACTGTGGGCAGTCTAGCTGACAAGGACAGTGTAGTCTGAATCCTCTAGATTGAGCCAGTTCAGGGTCTGGGCAGCCAACAGAAGCCAAACAGATTGTGAAAATCTGCTGGAGCTCTGAAATGTGATAGCAGGTGAAGGGTACCCCTCAAACGGATATGACAGCCTGATTCTCCTCTAGGATATAGAGAGACGCAAGTATGATTGAAATCATGTTCCTATGATACTAGAGTACCAGTGCCTTTATATAGACAACTACTCTGATCTGCCTGCTCTTAACCACAATCCTCAGAGCTACTTGCAGCTTCCTTGACTACCTTCTACCTGCTAGTTCAACTGACAAGTCCCTTGGCAGTGTATTACCTCCAAGTCCCAACTCCTTCATGGTCTTCTCACCACATGCTGGGATTACAGCAGCTCTCTTGCATTTCAATACTGTGCTTCAGGAAAGAATAGAGATCAGAACACCACCTAAAAGTTCAGTTACTTAACATGTTGTTAATAAGAATATTACTGGTAGCCTTTTCATCCCATCAGGATGAAGTGCCCTGTGGCACTTAACAGATTCAAGAGAAAAATATGTATTCAAAACCTTATCTTCCTTTTCCCTAAAACTGAAGGAATCCCTGAAGGATCCTGCAGGTCTGAAACCCTGCACGATCAGGAGGAGATGTGCTGTCTGATGAGCCTCCTCACGTATGAACTACAGAGGGATCTGAAGAACAAATGTTACTCAGACATCTCAATTACATGCCAGAGATGATTGGCATGGTCTGATTTGGGTCTTACATGGCTGAATGCAAAAGCTTTTGGGGGACTGAGCCTCCTGTCAGTCAGTAGGCTAGAGATCCAGATTTATACTGATGCCAAATTCTCTCTGTGGTCTGATGTGACACAAAATCAAAACGAGGCTTTCCATATCTAGATAACATGTCAAAAAAACCCACTTTATTTGATATTGCAGAACAAGCCTTCCTCAGTTGCTCTTCTATTATAGTAGTTCTCTTCACATGGTAAATTAGGTGTCCACTGGAGCAAGAACATGAACTTGGGTGTCTAACGTGACTACAGATTGCCTTAATGGTAGGCAGTAGAATTTTTTCTGCTTTCCTTCCATCTCACGTTCCCCCATCCTCTACATTTTCTTAAGACAGTTTGAGCATTTTTTTCAGGATTGCCTCTTCCAAACTCAAGAATGGTCCATCCTGACACTCAGGAAGACAGGGAAAGATGACAGGAGGCCTGCATGGATGAAACAAGGATTTCCAGGCAAACCTCAAACATAAAAAAGAAACATGCAAGAGGTAGAATTAGTTTCAGATCTCCCACAAGGAATATAGACACATCATATCATGCAGGGATGAGGTTAGGAAAACCAAAGTCCAGCTGCAGTTGGATCTGGTGAGGGATGTAAAGGGCAGCAGGAGGGGCTTCTACAAGTATATTTGCAGCAAAAAACTGGGGAAAATGTAGGCATGCTGCTGAATGGGATCATGGAAAATGCTGAGGAACTCACTGACTTCTTGGCTGGAGAAATGGGACAACAGGAATCTCAGGAAACTCAGCAAAGTGCAAAATGCTGCACCTGAGAACGATTAGCCCCATACACCAGTGCAGGCTGGGGGGATCCACCAGCTAAAAAGCAGCTTGGCAGAAAAGACCTGCTGGCCTGGACATACTGGTGGACAACAAGTTGACTACAAGCCAGGATTCTGTCCTTGTGGCCAAGATGGCCAACAGCATCCTGAGCTGCATTAGGAAGACCATTGCAGGAAGATGGCGGAAGGTGATCCTTCCTTTCTGCTCATCACTGGTGAAACCATATCTGCAGTGCTGCAGCCCATGCTGGGCTCCCCAGCACAGGTCATGGACATACTTGGGCAAGTCTAATGAAGGACCATGAAGATGATTTAGGGATTGGAGCATGTGAAATACTGGGAGATGGTGAGAGAGCTGGGGCTGTTCAGCCTGGAAAAGAGAAGGCTCAGTGGGCTCTCATCAATGTGTATAAATACCTGATGGTGAGAGTAAAGAAGGTAGAGACAGACTCTTCTCAGCAGTATCCTGTGAAAGGACAGGAGGCAATCGGCACAAATTCAAATACAGGAAATTACGTTTAAATGTAAAAAGCTTCTTTTACTCTGATAGTGGTCAAACACTTGAACAGGCTGCCCAGAGAGGTTGTGGAGTCTCTGTCCTTGGAGATAGTCAAAGCTTGACTGGACACAATACTGAGCAAGCCGCTCTAGTTGCCCCTGCTCTGAGTAGGGTGTTGGACTAGACAGTCTCCAGAGGTCCCTTCCAACCTCTCCGATTCTGTTGAGTAACATGTTCATTATTCCAGAGACAGTTCTGAAAGGAGCAACGCGCCTGTGTACAACTTCTTGTTCTCTTTTTGGCAGAGAGAGGAAAAACATTTCTCTCTCTTGATTCTGCTTTCAGAACAACATTCAGCCCACAGGAATTGTGGGACATGAGTGAGTACTCCTGCTCTCTTCAGCACTTTTCCCTGCCCTACTTCTCCTGTTGCCCAAAGAAAGTTACTGAAGCATCACAGCTCCCTTTTGGCCCCAGCTTCTGTCTTACAAGGAGACAGGAAAGACCAAAGTACATATATAATTTTTTGACGTGGCAGAATCTTAGGGCATGGAGGGCAGTAAATGTACTGCAGGTGCTCTTCCACTCCAGCTCTATGGAAGAGTGGTCCTTTAATTCAGGAGCAGATCCCTCACCCCTTGCTCTGCCTCAAGCACAGAAAAATTGCTACACAGGACTACCATGAATCTAGGACTATCTCCCATTTATGCTCACCTGCTGTAGTTTGCTTCTTTCTTCCACTGACCAATACTGTGAAATAGCAGAGGTGCCATGGACAAATGTGTTGTGTACCAAAGACCTTAATCTTAAAGATGTGTTAATTTCATCTACCAAGATCTTGCTAGTGAACGATTTTCATGCCATGCCAAAAATAACAACTTCTTTACTAAGGGTAGAAGTCTGGTAAAGTGACAAGTGCTGAACCTGTTTCTCTGGAGAGAAATTACTAGCAGAAGACTCTGTGATGGTGTTGTGGGAGGAATTCAGAGCAAAACAGTTCTTGCTGGTTTTTGTTGGTGCCCTCAGCTATGGGAGCACATTCTTCCCCACTTCTGTGAGTTGGTTTCCTTATGTTAAAAATTATTTCTCCTTGCTCCATGTTTCCTAAATGATATAGTTTATCCTACTCTGTCTTGCATGCAAATATAAACAGGATTCCATAATCTCAAAACTGGTATATTAGAAAGCACAAAACCTGAACCTCCTTTCCTGAATTCTCAGGCAACATAGTGGGCCATGTAGCATAGTCTAAGACAGCTCTTCTGAAACTGGTGGTGTAATACCATTTTATATCAGCTTAGGATACAGAACTAAGCCATCAGTGGGAATCATACTGGGCCCAACAGTCCTCTGTAATAACTTTAGTTTCTTCAGCTGTTAGTCAGCACCTAAAGGCTTTAGTAAACCACTGGAATGTGAAGAACAATTTGCAGAAATTAATCAGGAAAGTCTTTGTACAGCCAGTCTTTGCTATTTAAGTAGTAAAGTGTGAGATATTCTCTAGTTTTCTGCATAATGACATCATTGCTTCTTTGCTTCATGTTTTCAGTCTGGTTCCTGGACAAATAGAGATATCAAGGCAATAGGAAAATCCATTTTCTCCACCCAAATTTGTTTTTTTATCTGTCTTTAACTCCATTTAACCAAATAAGATAGCAATGCAGAAACTAATGATGTATCACAAAGTACTGAGAAAATGTGCTTGAATGGATTGCCCACGGTCCAAACAAGCAATATCATCATAAAGCCATCACCACATTAGTGATGGTGTGGAATTATTACCAAACTGTGCATGCACTTGATAGCACTATTGGATGGTATATTTGTAATAGAAAGCCCATTCTGGTAACCTTTGACTTGTTTCCTGTCCAGGAATAAAGATTGGTAATTGGAAAAAAGTTACAACAAGCAACAGTGACTAGCAAGTTTTATTTACAAAACTCCTTCCTCTTCAAGGTCCCTGCAGCTAACACAGTGTTTCATAAAGGGGGCTAAAATTCAGATTCAGTTACAAGGCCTGCCTTTGTAGGACACTAGAGACACAAGAATCGAGTGAAATAATTTTGTTTACTCAGATTTAAACCAAGAAATATGAACTAATACAAGAGTCAGAACCAAATTGAAATGTCTGAAGTACAAGACTTAAACACTGTACAAAATTCATATCATCATCCAACACACATTCCATTTCTAACCCATCAGTTTTGGGATTCATTCAGGAAATACTTAAAAACAGGCCTTTTTTTCTTTTTTTATGGGTTCTGTTGAGAACGTTTCTAACACTCTAGTACAAATCATAATGATGATCATCTGTTTCATCTTGTGAGATGTTCTTGAAAGACAGAATTTGTTAATTAACAAATTAATAGATGTTTTCCTTCTACAAGTTCATTTTAATTGTCTACTTATGTCAGAGTATTTAAAGTGTGCTAGTCTACCACTTCAAGGAATATTTCTGTAATACTGATAGTTGGGGTTTTTTTCTCTGCCAGTAAATGTAAAAGGAAAGTACTAAATGCTGCACAGTGATATGACTGTAAACGGATCCTTTATTTTTACTTCCACATTTTAGCTATTAGCCTGCTCAACAGAAATTTTGCTGTTGATTCAGAGTCTGTAAGTGGGATCAGTCAAACTGGCTTCACTAAAGTCAACAGCGTATCGTGCTTTATTGCATGCCATGCTCAAACTCGACAACTTCAGCAACAGCTAAAATAGGCCACATAATTGTGAATGGTGTCCAAAATTGTTACAAAGCAGCCAGTTCAGATACTGATCTTCCAAACTGGAGGATTTTTCTAGTAACTGTACCTGACAGGTGTTACGTGCTAAGTTTTATACTTAGTAGTTCATGTTTAAATATATCATGGGTAATTTTGTGAAAGACAAACCTTGAAGACTAACACTACAGGTTGTGCATGGGAGTAGAGATTTGGTTTGGATATATCAAGTGGTAGCTGTCACCTCTTTTACCCAGATGTAACCATTTTGCTAGGTCTTAATTGCCTTCGGCAAGGGCCAGGTTTAATTTTAAGAGGGTCCATTTGTTGCTCAAGTTCCACCCAAAACCCTTGGAAAATAATATTGAACTTTCTCATGTTCAGCAAGCTAATCTTCTCCATTTGCAAACACAAGTCAAAGGGATCAATAAATAACATTTTAAATAAAGGGAAAAAATAAAACGCTTGACAAAACGGTTAAGCAGGGTAAAAGACAGCACCTAGCATACAGCTAGAGCAATAACAATTTTACTGTCTTCTGCTGGAGGGACGGTGCTTGGCCAGCTACTCATTTTCCCATCCTAAGGTAGCCTTCACTCAAAATGTAGGACTCATGTCTTGCAGGGCAGCAAGGCCTGGTGAACTTCAGCTTTCCCACACACCATGTAAAAAACTCTTTCCCAAAGACCCATTCTCTGTTTTCTAACCTGTGTACCTCACGCTGAAAGTAAATGCCTTAGATAAGGCTAACACTCCTCAGGCACAGTTAAAAAGTCTTTGACCTCGACCCCTCTACACTCTTACAGGTACAAACTTTCCTCCTTTATGCTAAAAAGCTCCCTTTCAAACAGCTAAAAAGCTCCCTTTCTCAAATATAATGAAACAGCATATGGAAAAAACCCATGTTTTAGGCCTGTCTATGGGTCCTTCCCATTTCTTGTCCCTTTGCTCTGCCAGTTGTCAGCCAGACTCCTTTTCTAGTCTGACTTTCTTTCCCCTGAGGAATTCTTGTGGTGGGAGAGAGTGCCAGAGATTTGCTTTCACTTTGGGCCTCAGCCACTAGCATTACCCGAAGTTAATATATATTTAATATGATACAGCCAGTAACCCTTTCTGCCAACCTCTGATCATGCGCCAGCTGAAGAATGCTGCGAAGTAATGTCCTCTAACTGAATCTCAAAGCCCACATATAAACTCCTGATTAGTGGTGGCTGAGATTACTAGGGGTGTATGTATATACCTCTCTGTTTCTTTGCCAACTGGAATTTCTCCATGCTGTAGGATATCTATGGAAGCAGGCTCCAGAGAACCTTCTGTTTTTGCAGTACGTGAGTAAGGCAAAGCTACCAGAGGGTTTTTCCTGGTAGCTTCATTTCCTGCCTCAAGCAGTCATGTAACACTTCTGTGCATGGTTAATTGACGGGCATGTTTTACTGGGTAAGTTATAGCATTTCAGTGATGGGTGTAAGGTGATCTTCATGTGTGTAGTTGTACACGGAACAATTTCATGTTTTAGGTTTCTTCAGGAATACACTATCATTTCCATGGAATTTTGGGGTTTTTTGGTTTGCTTCTTCCTTCATGGATCAGTAGAGACAAGCAAGACCGAGTGTAATGAAGTTTCCATTCTTGGAAGGTCTTTTTTTTCTTCCTTTTTTTCCACTGCTATTTTTTTAATTGGTTAAGTAAGGTTTACGTTCACCAGGTAGTATAAAGGTCAAAATGTTTAGGGAACAAGAGGGAAGTGATTGGGAAGGTCTTTCTGAGGATGACAGCTCTGCCTTGTAATACAATACTATTTCTCATGGGAGTGGGTGGGAGGCCTGCCTAAATTTCCTCTTCCTGTCCTGCCAAATTCCCCAAATTGCATAACTGTATTCTCCTTACACAGTGGTACCCTTGGCATCCCTAGTAAATCTGCAGGGAAGCAGGGAAGCAGCTGGAGGCTTGAAGGGGGACCAAAATTGGTAGAGGACAGACTTGGTTAGCCAAAAAACAAAACAAACCCAAACCCACGAACTGAATTTACTAACTCTCCCATGTATAACAGAACAACACGATACAGATTTAATAACATACACTATTTTCTTCTAAATGCACTCCATCTAGGAAAAATAAGTTTATCGGGATAAGCAAGGGACCCATGGGGAGTTCACCAGTTCAGTTTCAAGTCACAAGATGTATTTTACTTGGCTTTGGAGCCTTCTTGTGCAAGATTAATGTGAAACTGCTGAAATGCAAACTGACAAAAAGGCATATTTTTACTGGTTGGTGCTTTTTCCTCTGTGCCATTATTTTCATCAGGAGGCCCCATCACTGCCTTCTCCATCACCCCTGCCTTGACTGACAGGAGTATGAGGTACTTCTTGGCTTCTGTGAGGAAATGAAAGAATGACTATTGGAAGAGCAGCATGACCAGTGTACCTCCTAAGGATGTAACCCTGAAGGCTTTTGCTTTGTCACTACACTGAATCAGAAGAGAAGAATTTGGACCTCCTTAGAGGGGAGTGTCAAACATGGCTACCCTGGGGTAGGTTTTGCCTGAGTAAGGAGGGAAAGATTTGCCTCCTTCGGAAAAATATTTATGCTTCTTAGAAGTTCAAGTAGCCAAATTCATTACTTTTGAAGCTTTGCTAAGCTTCGCTAGAGCCTACCCTAGCCGTGTATGCTGGTTGACTGTCATTAAGACAATAAAAAAGCAAGTACACCTGCAGAAGTTTTGATACTCCTACTCTTATTGTCTGTGTACAGCACCTTAAATAGGCTCAGTACTGTCGCTGGGATTGCTCGAAAGATTGGGTACTACTCAGCGTGTGTAAGGGTGGGAGAATCTGGCTCCGAACAGTTTCTTTTTCTCTCCTTGCTACAGGAACTGGAAAAGACAAGGGTGTGTGGGCGGGCCTGGAGTCCCTCCAAGGAAAGTGTGAGGCCTTGGGCAAAACAAATCCATCAGGTCTCTCATTTCTTCCAAATATAGATCTGTTCTGAGCAATATCCAAACTCAAGTCTAAACTGCACATTCAACCATTTCAGAGGGAATACATGAAAAAGACCCTATAGCCTACAGAGTCCATCTATAGAAAATATTTTGATAGCTCTTCCGCTCTGGCATTATCTTCCACTTAAAAAGAAAGAAAAAGAAAACACACAAAACTGGAGCACATGGTTTGATTTTCACTGTAAAACAACTGATTGATGAAAATAATACTTCTGAAAACAATCTATTGTGAGCTATCAAGCATTTTTGCCTATGCACCAATTGGCAGGAAGTAGACACATAAATTATTACAATATGTAACAAGACAAATTGCTCTGAAGAGAAATGGTATTTGTGTGTGTGTGTATGAGCAGGATAAGTAGAATTAAATTCATAAAAGTATGCTGAGAGATCATCCTCCATCATCGCAGAAATATACTGGAAGCAAAGGAACTCGCTTCAGCTCTGTCCCTGTCTGAATCTCTAGCAAAACAGGGTTTATGACATGCAAGCGTTCTCCTGGAGTAGAATAGAAGAATCCTGGACTTAATGAAAAAAAGAATGAACTTGCGGTGTTCCTGCTGTTGAGATGAAGGAGTATCATAGCCTTTTTTGCTAAGATACTTCCAAATATTTCAGGCATCACCACATTTTAATAAAATGGAGCAGTTGCAGCAGCTCCCCAGATCTTGAATACTCTATTACTGCCCATGGGAAAATTTTCTGAAGTGCTTATAGACATGAAGATTTAAGAGACAAAATCCCATTAACTTTCAATAAGACAGTTTCTTCAGAGCCTGGCACATGCACAAATTACAGTGAGATAAGCTCTGTATGAAGTAACAGCACGTGAATTGCTCTGTTGTGACTTTCTGTGTACATGCTCCTATCCCACAGTGACCAGTTAAGGCAGACATGATGACTCCTTTTCCACTAAGAGCCAAACCACCTCACATTTACCTCAGAGTTCAGACCATGTACGCTGGCAGTTAGTGGACAGCAGTGGACAAGCTTGCTGTCTGCCACATGCTAAATATACTTTTGAAAAAATAAGTGGAGCTTATAAGCTGTGCAGGATAAATCCACCTTGACATTTGTGGATCACTGTCACCCAGCTTGAGCCATGGGATCCACATTGCCCCTGCTTATTCCACACCTGTAACCTTCATCAACCCCACCTGTTTGCACTGCTGCTGAGAGGGAATCCTTCTAGGCATGAGCCTTGTCTTCTCTTCCTGAACTAGTCTTTAATTGTGGATAGTAATGGAAGGAAGGGGACACAAAGAGCATGAAAGTCTGGAAAAGGCAATTATGGGATTGATTCTGGGAAACATGACCTGCAGAGTGTAGATAAATTTCAGAGAGGGACTGGAGAGGGAGGCAAGATGAGTCGGAGCACATATCTGATATTGTTTCCATAGCAAGTTTATATGGCTGCTAGTCGTTGATTTTAGGTTTTACACTAGATGTTGCATAGCTTTGGCCTTTTGGTTATTACTACAATCATCATGACATCAATAGAAATAAAGATCTTTAAGGGTCTCCAGGAGCATCCAAATCCCATGAAAAACCAACGGGACTCTATTTCTTAAAGGTTTATTTGAAAATCATTCCTTACACACAAATTTCCTTCCCAGAATCCAAATTTCCCTCTCAAATTAAGCATCCTTGCATGTGACAGAGGCAGAGTATCATGAGCCTATTATCTTCTGCTTTTTTTAGCCAAGGGACAAATATTATGCCATCTCAAATATGACAGGAAATTATTTTGTCATATTTGAAGGCTACTGAAGGAGATGAGTGTCTAAAAAATAAATAGTGAGCAGAAGTAAAGGGTTCCTTTTACAAACTCTTGCATTTGCACATTGTAAGGGAAACATTCATAGTTTGTGAGCACAATAGCTGATAGTAATTGCTAGCAGAAATGAGCTAGCTGCAAGGACTGCTAACTGTAGGCAGCTAGCCAACCTAAAACATGATTGTGATCATGTAATTTAAGCAGCAAGTAAAAGACTGTGTTGCTGAAGAGTTACTGTGCTATTTTGTGGCAGATAACTTGAAAAGGTGGCAGGTGAATAAAAAAAAATGTAAAAGGCCAATAATAACAGATAAATATACTCCAAACATCTGCAGCTCATATCACCTACCAAAAATTGGAGTAATTTGGCCTTGATTGTCATTGAAACATACTCAATAGGAACTCATTAATGTGGCTAAGTCAGCAGCCTAAATTACAGTGAAATACTAGCTTGACAGAGCTGTTTTGTGGGTTAAAGATTTCTGCATGCAACTACAACTTCATCGCTAAATCTTCAAGTGCTGGAACCATCTACAAGTATCTGAGTGCCAGGTGAGATGTACTGCTGTAATTTTAAGAGAGGTTTTCAAGGGCCAAGCAGAGGTTTTTCAGTTCCTCTTTCATCTGATGGAGTGCCCTCTTGACTTTCTGAGGTGTGTTCATAACCTCTATGCTGCTGGTGAATGGATCGTAGTGCAGAGAAAAGGGCTTTTTGATCTTCATTGTGTAGTTTCTGTGGGGGAAGAAGACAGAGCTGCTAGTTCAGAAGCTATTTCCCAAAGTGTAAAACCTGCAGGACCTAATTTCTCAGTATGTAGGCATGGACTTATCAGGGAGCAGAGACTGCAGTGACACCTCCTCACTGTAACTCCTTAATGTTGTCTGCTGCAGTACATCCTCCCCACAGCTGAACTACTTGCAGTCCAAAAGATCTGCAGTGCCTGCTTTTCAGCATGGCTGGCTCAGACCCGTGTGTGCTCTTACAGTTCTGCATTAACACAATTCAGAGTTATTACAACCACAAGCTGAGAAATGCAGGAACACAACAAGTCTGCCACCTTCACTTCCAAAAAATTACCTGGAGTAGCTCTTTCTGTGTAAAATTTTAAAAAACTGTTGATACTAGGCATCCTGGGCTATTTTGCTGTCTCTATTAAAAGAAAAAACATGATTGCTTGCCATTTTTGACAACGTTGCCATTAAGTACATGCTGTTAGGAACCCCGTGTACTGATGTTGCCTTGTGTTTTCTGTTCTGACAGATTCTTGTGCCTTTGGTTATTTTGAGCAGCTTTGGCTGCGCAACTATTGAAAAAATGTGTGAAAAAGCTTCAGGTCTGAGAATGGTGTATTCCTTGTCCTTGTAAGTTCTTTTCAGGTTTGCCTGAGTCAAATGCTCTTGAAAGTCCTCTGCCTTCTGCCAGTGAGTTCTCAGCCACACATTAATAATTTAACATGAACCCGCAGATTTAAGATGAGGGGCCTAATTTGCTATTGCTATAACCCCAGCAGACAGTGCTTCTGGGGAAGAGATGGGGGCAATAGGGAAGAATTTTGACCCAGGTTCTCTTCCTCTAATAAATTCCTCATTTCAGCTCCTACATGCTCCCCCGTAGCTCCACAACCAGCCTTCTGCCTCCAGCCACAATTGGTCATGTTGTCCTAACTGTTGGAGTTGAAGGCCAGAATTTAAAACCTGCTTACTTTAAAAAAAAAAAATTAAAAAAAAATCCTTACTGCATAACATAACACAGTCAAAGAAATGCATTTAGAAACACCTCAAGCTAATTTGAAATAATGTTATTTAGGTGCAGTCAGCTACTTTGTGGAAATTAGATTGCCTGTGAATGCTGATTCTGCATTCTTGTGCAGATATAATTAGAAGAGAAAGGCAATCTTGTTTTTAAGCCTCCTGCTGATCCACGTTAATTCCTGAGTCTACTATAAAATTTCCATGTGACCTTGGGTAAATGAGTTCTTCACGACCTCCTACTTGTATGAACTAGCACATAGGCACGCCAACTGTGGGATTGCACTCTACTCTCACTATTCAGTTAGGGAATTTACTTCAGAAGTTGCTAAAATGAGGCTTTGCTAAGATGAAGCATGGGACAGGGCATAAGAATATATAGTTATGATTTTCTATGAAGCTTTTCTGAGATAAACAATCTCATGTTTAACTTTGTTGTAAAAAAGCCACTGTGCAGATGAAGTGCACAGCGAGATAGCCTGGCACGGTTATTACAGTAGTGGTAGATGTATTTGAGATTAGGATTCAAGCCAGTGTGCCCCCCTCAGTGAAAATACCCACAAACACTTTACTTACTGAAGCTTGGCCTTGGCATCTTCCAGATTTTCTGCTATGAAATAGACAGGCTGGAAGGCTTGATCCTGATAGGGGTAAACTGCAGTCACTTCTGGATCAAAAGGCTTGTACTCTGGCTTGTTTGATAAAGCGTACTTTGTAACGGGAACAACACAAGTTAGAGCAGGTGAATGAACATAGGAAGAATTAGTGCCTACTGGGCTGTGAAATGCTCTTTGTGGAATAGTTAAAGGTAATATCAAGTCCTGTTCTTTCACAGGTGAAAGCTGCTTTTTGTAATTAGCAGTTAATAAACCAAATAATACAAAAATTTTAAAAAGAAAAAAAAAAAAGAGAGATGTATTTCCTGTATTACAGTGATGTATGATTGGGTACCATAGCCATGTTCTCAGACAGGGAGGGGAAAGTCTATGCCACCCTCCAAAATCTGAATATCTAGAAGAAAAAATAATATCATGCTGCTTTTTTCAACTAGTGTCATAAAAGAATCACAGCCCTGTGCAGCACTATTTCAAAGTCCCCAGCCCATATCACAAATCTCACATATCCTGCTGCACTAAAGAACAGACAGAATGCTCCTGGTATTTTCTGCACAGCTCCCATGGCAATTAAACTGCCTAAAAGCTTCCCTGAAACCCAAGATATAAATATGCACTATACTCTGTGTGTGCGTGTTTGTGTTTTTGGCCTGCAGATGTTCTTCTATAAGTTCTTCTCGGGTTCTTCTACATTGTCCCCTCAGGCAGTCAGCAGGATTATGGAAGCCACTTATATCCACACTGCACATATAGGCACATCTATCATTCGTTTACACATACCGGAGATACCTTTAAACCAGCCAGCAGCAGAGCTGGTGACAGTGTGATTGCATAGGTGTTGGTGTTGGTTGTTTAGTACCTGCACAGGGTCCTGGGAAGGCAGCGCAGCTCAGGCTTAAAGTGAATTCCTGCACAGTTTGTCTGCCCCTGAAACCCAAGTGAGATAGCTTAAAGCTAGCTCAGCTCCAGTGACATTTGAACTGCACTGTAGATGTGCCTACAAGCTGGTCTGGCCTCAAACTGGCCAGGTTGGTGAGTGCTATAGCTGCTTTGGTGAAGCGTCCTGGGTACAAACAAAAAGAAAAAAGGCAACTCATGAAAGTCAACGTCAAGATCTTTCTTTCCACTTTCAGCCTGGACAGTTGGCCCCATCCACCTACGGACAGTCTTCTAGTACCCACCCCTTCTTTGAGATCTGCCTGTTTGTCTTTCTCTCTTCTTCCCCAGTCTTCAGAAGGCTCCCTTCACTAATTTATGATCCAAATGCCAACTCCCATGGTACATGTAAACAACTGGTAAGAGTGGGTGACACTGCACAAAACTTTCAGCTCAATCTGCTAACTGGAAAAATTCAGACAGTACCCTTAACCACATTTTTAGATATTTCACTGAACTGAGCCTAAACTTTCCGTCACTGGAGGCCTGCCTTAACCAATAGGTCAATTTGCTGCAGAACTGGTGCAGAAATTAATAGAGGGCTTTAAAAAAAAAAAAAAAAAAAAAGAGAACAAGAATATAAAATGCTAAAAGATGGTGTTTTTCCTGTTCTTCATTTGTAGTGTGTAATTGAAGAATAAACCTTGGAGAGCACTCACACAATCTAAGATGGATGGTATACACAAACATGAGGCTGCTCTTATAATCTTAGAAGCTCTGGGGACTAATGGGAAAAAGATTTCAGAAACTCAAAACCTAACAGGGGTCCCACTATGCTGTCAGTATTGAAGCAGAACTGAAATCCAATTGATTTCAGTGGAAGTGCAGCTTGAAACCGGATGGCCTTAAAGGCCTCTACAAGTTAAGTACTTGTTGTGCTGCAAGAAAAGCATATGTAGCTCTGGGTGCTGCCAGAAGTGTGGTATGAGCCGTAAGATTTTACAGTATGTAGGACAGAGTCCAGCTGAGTGTTAACAGGAGAAGCATTTCGGATAATGTAGAACAGCTGACAGAATATAGTGAAATAAACAGTGCAATACCGAGAGCTATTGGGGAGGAATTCTTACAGTTCAGAGGAGGCAAGGTTGGCCAGCAGTCAGACCCGTTACAACTGTTCAGTTTAGACTTGGGTATGGTTATCCTGTCCCTTCTGATACCTAGCTGCTGTCACTAAATGATTTGTTAGATAACATGGATTCAAGTACAAGTCTCATGCAGAGGGCATCTAGCTCTACCTCTCATCCTTTGCCTTTCTCCCAAGTTATGCCCTGAGTTTGGGCAGGATCAGCTCATCCACAGAAAATAACTACCTGAAGCTGAGTTCAAACTGGTGACAGTGGGTGCTGTGGAGAGGAGGAAAACATTTTGAAGATTTCATAGTCAGGATGTGGTTTCCTGGGTTATAGTCACACACCCACAGTCAGTCAGTCCAGGCTGCAGTTCAGGGCTGTTCACAGGCTCCTTGCTGATGCTAAGATCTCACATAACATTAGCCAGACCTGCTGCTGCTCACCCTCTCTAGCTGGTTAGATGTTATCTTCTTGTAGCCAACCACCTAGCCTTAGTAACTCATGCCTTTATTGTCTCCTCAGTGACCAAATCATCCTGCTGTTCCTGGTTCAGAAGCCTTCAGTGATGAGGAAACCCCTCCTTTGCCGACGTTGCTGCAGCGTGTCTCCTCCATCACATGAGCTGCAGTGAGTCTACCTGTGCCAAATATGCCAATCAGCTAAATGATAAGGAATTGAGTTTGGGGCCTCCGTGCACAAGCCCACGTCTCGGCCCATACTGAGAAGACTGTCAGATAATTATCAGGATGGATGATAGCTTTCTCCCAAGCAGTAGCAAAACTTATCTAGAGCTTTCTCAAGAGCCAGTCTAAGACTGCAAAGTGAGCTTTGCAAGAAATTGAAGGCTATCATGAGCCTCTCTATCTTCCAATCTTCATCTTCTCTAACAAAACTGCCTAGCCACTGCTGTATTTCTAAAAAATCCCTTCGACAAAATAGACATTGCACTGCACATATTTCTGCTCTTCAGGTGTAAAAGAAACAGCTGGGCATAGGACCTCAGCACTTTACTCACACTGCCACTGTCTATACTGAAGTTAGAATCAGATGCTTATGCAGACTGGAAGGATTAAATGGAAACATTTCCGTATTTCAGTTTTGTTCCAAATAAAGATCTGTGAGATGAATCAGTCAGCTGTGAAAGAAAACTTCAGCACTTAAGGCCATGGATATATTTAATTTGTGTACAAGAAGTTTCAGATGCTCAAGGTGAAGTCCACAGAACCCACTAAGCTGCTATCCCAAAAGCTACACAGTGATGAACTTATAGAGCTCACACAAGGATTGTACAGGGCACATAGCAGCATTGCTGGTCAACTGCTTGCCCATCTTCAGACTGTCTTAGGTGTTACAGGTAAGATGGACAAACTTTTGGAAGGGGAGTAATCCTTCTTCATTACCTATCAGATATAAATGCTATCACATCTGCATGTAATTTCAGTAATATAATGGATGAAGATCTAGGTGGACCCAGCTGTATCAAAAGTTTATCCAGCAGCATTGCCCAACAGCTACTGATGATAAAAGTAATGACAAGAATCTTCCATTTATCAACTCAAGGACAGTTACTATTTCCATTGTCAACCTTAGAGGTAGGGAATTTGAGATGCAATTATACTTTTTTGTTATATAGCACAGTTTTGTGAACAAGCAGT
This sequence comes from Gavia stellata, assembly GCF_030936135.1. Classification (NCBI taxonomy): domain Eukaryota; kingdom Metazoa; phylum Chordata; class Aves; order Gaviiformes; family Gaviidae; genus Gavia; species Gavia stellata. Next base: position 62,617,414 of record NC_082597.1, on the reverse strand, counting down.
TCTTGCCTACCACTTTAATCAAAAGCAGAAGAGCTTGTTGGTGTCTGGTGAAGAAAAGGGTAGAAAAAGAGGAGAGAGAGCACAAGTCTGGTACAATCAACTCCACCCACCAAAAGTGAGCATTTCTGATATGACTTTTACCTTCATCTGTGTCAAAGTTAAACAGAAAAAGGAGGTAACATCATGCAGATAGATCCTGTGGTGCATTTTACTATGAAAGCTACGTAAGTATTAGAGACATGATTACCTCTGCCCTTTAGTACCCTGTTTAACATGTAAATGCATTTGATTTAAAACTATAAAGTTTTCAGGCAGGCAGAGCAGAATAAATGTTACCTTCAACTGTTCTTTGATATTGAACATTTTTGGTTTTACCAGGTGAATAAAAACAAGTCTAGATTTCCTGTTTATTGGCTGTGAATATAGCAAGTACTGAAGGATCCTCAGAAAAACAGTAGCTCCAGCCTTATCCTAGAACAAATAGACATGTAAACCAAATGCATTACACTAGAGCCTAATTTGTAGGGGAGCTCATTGATCTGCTGTTTCAAAACAATACGTTCCACTGTTCTACAGATGAGTGCTGCGATAGTGCTAGCACACTTCTGCTCATATTCATGAGCAGTCAGGCACAAGATCAGGTTGCTTTGTAGAAAGAAAGGCACGTTTATTTCTCTAGAGGGCTAATGACCATGCAGCTCTCTCAGCTTATCAAGAGAGAAAGCTCTGCAAATCATATACCACAGAGTTTGCTCATAAAAGTCTCCAGATTGCAAGTGTTGGGAGAAAACCAGTGCTAAATTTGGCAGGTGGTAAAATGAAGGTTGATGTCTGGGAAGGTTCCCCTTTCTATATGTTAATTCTCAGCTGCCCCTCTTTTGGGACTCCTATTATAAATATCTTCAGATACATTAACATGTTGTTTCTTCCTCCTGTCAATTGACTGGGAAGTGGGCTGACTTGCATACCATTAGGAGAGTTTTGTAACATGTTTATTGTCATAACAACCCAACTATCTCCAGTTATGAGAGTCCAAGCTGTGCTGATCTAGCCATGGTTCCTTGTGAATGTGTCATGTAGCTGGCTGTTAGGCTGTTGTGCTATGTTAAGCTTAAAATAGATCTCCCATGAAAAAATTGATTTCTGGTTTATAAAAATTCTTGAAAAGAGTGCTTTTTATTTTCCTTTGACTCTTACTAATTCCAAAAAATCATCAGGTATCTGCACAATCTGAAGCAGTTGAGACCTGCTGATACCTGTTTAGGGCTTTTGCACTTAGAAACTGATAATCTGCTTCAGTGCTCTGCAAAACTGAGGAGAAATTAATACCTCCCCTATCAGCTGTTTGTCCAAAGGAGGGGAAACCCATAAGCTTTCTGTAATGATGTACAGTCCCTCTTTCCGCAGTTAATCTGTACAGGCAGGGCTGTATCAAACCTGTGTACGCAGATTTTCATCTACATAAAACTCAAGCTGGGATTAGTTTTGAAACATATTTAGGAGTGTAAAATACTAAAGCATTTTCTTTTTGTCAGTGTCCATGCTATTTACAGTTTCTTCACACTTTATTTGGTCCAGTCAGTCAGTGCCTTTCTGATTCATATGTGCATGAATGTCAATGGCATGGACGAAGTAGCAGACTTCATAATAGGCATAATATTGCCCTCTAGTGAGCAATTCAGAAAGGTACATGAGTTTTATACTAAAGTCAACTGTATTACTACTGGCCAGGAGCAGTAAGAAACAAATCTAATACTTTATAGGATGGTTGTTTTCTTTGCATTTCATCTCTTTGGTGGAAGACAGGTATAATCCTAAAGTAATTTTTACCCTATTTAGTAGCTTCTGGGAAGAGAGAATTAATTTCTTCACAAAAGAAAAATGAGTATTTTAAATCATATTGCTTTATGTGAGGAAAAAATATTTTGCTTTTACCAGAGAGTTCAGAAAACTGGATTATAGAAATCTTTCAATACCATATGTTTGACACATACCATAAGCTCCCCATAAGATGAAAGCAGTCCTGCCCCGTAAGCTTTGATTGATCCATTTTGCTTGCAGAGACCAAACTCCACAGTGAACCAATAAAGCTGGTAATAAGAACAACTTGTGAAAAACAGTTTGAACAGGCAGTTCATTTTTAAGCTTCTCATTTTACCTTTAATTTTCTTTTGATATTATTCCTTAATGTCTTTGTATCTTCAAATTTTATAGTTGTATATGTTAAGAAAATTATTTTTTCTCTCAACATATGTAACACACACGAATTACAACATGTTTTTTTTCAAAACTTGCCATCCTTCCCATTCTCACTCCCCCAAAAAAAGAAAAAAATTGTTAATGATAATTACATGGGTAAATAAAGTCATAAAGTCCTATCCCCTTCTTTCTTTGGAAGGTGTTAGAAATTACGCTGCAACCTCTTAGCCCTGAGCTTCGTTATAGTCAGTAGAAACTGACAGATTTCAACCCACAGTCCCCAGAAGGACAGGTAGACCCCCACAGAGGGTTCAAGACCCTAGGAAAGGTACTTGAAAGGACAGTTTCCCTCCTCTTTTGTCTGTGTGATAGCATTCAGAAGGATTGAAGAATGACTTATCCCTTAGCAGCAATGTACCCTTTAAGATTATGCCAATTACATCTTTATCACGCTTCAATAGAAAATAAAGATACATCTCTCTGAGATTTTCTTGCAGTAAAGCATGCTTAGGACCATACTTCCTTTACCTGCTGGACAGTAGTGGGATAAAAACAACTCTTGGCTCTGCCAACCTGTTAGCCCTTCCTTTATTATAGCATCTAAGGAAATGGACAGTGAAGACCAATTCTGGACACAGCCTGACCCCTGAGCAGCTGTATAGATATGGTGTGAAAGAAAAACATGGAAAACATGAGGCATTTCAAGAATATGGCTTTGTGTCACAACTCTTCAAGGTTCCTTTAGGGACACATAGCTCTTTGATGCCTCATACACAGGGCTGGACCTTGGCTTTGGTTTAGCCATAAGCATTACATTCTCAGCACCCTTCTCAAAGAACTGCAGGCATTTTGTAAAATAATGTGAAACTCTATGTTATTCTGTCTATTCTGCTTCTTACTTTCTTTCTCTTTCTTTCTCCCACCCACTTTCACATGTCTTATAATTCTGATGACTTGGTTTTAGCCTGCAAATTTACCACTAAAGAAACAGCATGCCAGGATCTTTCTTTCTGCAGAATCCTGAGCTGCTTTCTCTACAGTTCAGCTGATAATTCTGCATTCTTATTGTGTTAATACTCTTGATTCTTATTATTTCACAGTGAAAAGCCTTTCAAGTATCTCCTCATTTTGCAGAAGGTCTTTTTGACTGGAGAATGAGACATGGGAGGAGGAGGTATTCTTTTTAGTGTTTCCTTAGATATCGTGTATTTGGCTTTTAGTTAGTGAGCTTCTTTCGGCTCTCACTGTTTTAACAGGGTACAAGACACAGTACTAGTGGCACTCTGTGGGCAACATGAACACTGGCAATTTCCCAGCTCTTGTGCAGGGATCCACCTGCTTAGAGAAGTCCAGGGACTGAATGAAATAATGGCGTTTCAAAGTTTGTCTTACAAATGTTATAGACAACAAATGTTATAGCAACAAGCAAAGTTTATATTCTTTAAATAAACTTTTAGTTAGCTTAAATGCTGTCATATCATCTAAGCTAGTTACCTACATTCTCTTTATAATGAACAGAGAATGACAGGGACTTCTAGAGAGAAAAAAGAACTTATCTTAGACGTCTATGTCAGGATAGAAATACGCTACAGGTTCTTCTCTATCTTCACTTTCTAGTGAAGGAACCTAAACAATAAGCCTAGATTACATGTCTAACTTTTAAACAATTGACGACTGAGATGTTAATCCAGAAACGTTTACTGTTCAGAATACTTGAATGGCGCTTACAAAATTGTAAGTCATCCTGAACTGCAGGTAGCCCTTTCAAAAATGTGTCCTTATTCTACCTCCCCAAACCCTAAATGATACTATGACAATTTCAGATATAAAACCCATCATTCTTCTAACTTTATCCTTATCTCTAATCTAGTCCTAGCCAGTCCAGGGTCAGGGAGGAGTGCTCGCTGAGAAATGCTATGTAAACCACTGGCCTTCACACAATCTCACCAAGACCTGGGTAACAATGCAAAATGGCTCTCCAGGACCCATAATTCTTTTAACCCTAGCAAAGGCATGGATCTTAATCTTACTCTAGCCTCTCTAGACCCAGAGAGGGGAAATTGCAGAAGAAATGTGTCACTGCCTCTTCCCAAATAGTCCTTTCACATCACCAGCCCAGGACCTGGATGATACTATGAAAAATTCAGGACTAGTACCTTTTGCTCTCCAAACTCTAAAAATACTGCTAGTATTACCTAGTCCTGACCCAAGGATGGATATGTGCACAGAGATTTTAGGTGAGCCATAATCTCCTTCTCACAGTGCCTCGTTCCACTTCACCATGAGTAGGGCTGTGGGCTGGGTGAGGAATTTCAGGAGTGACAGCCTCCTCCCATCTACCCCCTTTCCTGAATGAGCCTCACCCAGCTGGGTGAGGGTAAGGCTCCTCTCCTCCCATGAAAAAATCATCAAGACTGAGAAATGGCTGTCATTATCAGAAAAAAAAAATCATTTGGCCTCCAGCACACTTTCAGAACAAGTTAAGATGGCAGCAAGGGGCTGCATGAGTTGTTTTGTCAGATGTATACAGCCTAGTGACTCAGAACCAAATGACAGTACCTGGTTTCAAATTGCTTTTAAGTGCTCACCTATTTTGTGAGATTAATGAATACAGGGTGAATCAAATTCTGATGGTTCCCTGCACCTTGTGTAGGAGGAAATGCAGGAATCACATTGGGTATCCAGTCTATTAGGTGAATCTGGAAAGCAAATTGGGACCCTCCTGTGGCTGAAACTGTAGAAACTCAGCTTCAGCAATATATTAAGCATGAAGTTCAACAAGACCAAGTGCAAGGTCCGACACATGGGTCAGGGCAATCCCAAGCACAGGCTGGGTGGACAACGAATTGAGAGCCGCCCTGAGGAGAAGGACTTGAGAGTGTTGGTTGACAAGAAGCTCAACATGAGCCAGCAGTGCACGCTTGCAGCCCAGAAGGCCAACCGTATCCTGGGCTGCATCAAAAGAAGCGTGACCAGCGGGTCGAGGGAGGTGATTCTCCCCCTCTGCTCTGCTCTTGTGAGACCCCACCTGGAGTACTGCATCCAACATAAGGAGGACATGGACCTGTTGGAGTGAGTTCGGAGGAGGGCCATGAAGATGATCAGAGGGCTGGAGCACCTCTCCTATGAGAACAGGCTGAGAGAGTTGAGGTTGTTCAGCCTGGAGAAGAGAAGGCTCTGGGGAGACCTTATAGCAGCCTTTCAATACCTGAAGGGGGCCTATAAGAAAGCTGGAGAGGGACTTTTTACAAGGGCATGTAGTGAAAGGACAAGGGGTAATGGCTTTAAGCTGAAAGAGGGCAGATTTAGATTAGATATAAGGAAGAAATTCTTCACCATGAGGGTGGTGAGGCACTGGAACAGGTTGCCCAGAGAAGTTATGGATGCCCCAACCCTGGAAGAGTTCAAGGCCAGGCTGGACGGGGCTTTGAGCAACCTGGTCTAGTGGAAGGTGTCCCTGCCCATGGCAGGGGGGTTGGAACTAGATGGTCTTTAAGGTCCCTTCCAACACAAACCATTCTATTATCTTACAGAAGCAAAAAGTATAAGCATTTCCTCAGGTGGAATCACAGGTTTCTGGGCTCCCTAAGAGGGACTCCAGCCACTGCTCCAGCACCTCCGTACCCTGTGGATGAGGAGAAGAGACGATCCTCCTAATGCTCCCATTTTTGTAGCTTATCTGAGAAGAGCCTTCCCTGCACAGTAAGGGATATACAGGGAATCGTTTGGGTTTTGCCTCCAATATTAAACTACCATCTGTACTTACTGTGGCCAGTTTCTCAATCTCCGTTTCAGATGATCCAAGGGAAGCCAATCCAATATCCTAAAGCAAGTAAGCAAGCAGGCAGTGTTCACTAGTGTGATTATTCAGCCCAAGGGAGAGAAAGAGGGGAAGGGGGAGGACCACATCATTTCTAGCATGAATAGCGTGAACTATTCATTGTTTTTGTCACCCAAAATGACCTTCCATGGCTTCCAGGATGCCTACCTCTCCCTGGCCCCCAGCTACATACCACTGGGAGCCACATTAGATGAGTGTTTAATCCTCAGCATTCTCTGTCTAAAGTTAACCATCTCTTGGCTTAATGCTGGACTATCCCTGGCAGGGATTTATAGGGAGGAGTGAGAAGGAAGGACAGCAAGGTAAGTTTTATCTTTGCCATTACCTTTCTGACTCTGACCCTCTTTCTGACACCCCTTATGAGTGGGTCAGATCAGTGCAGGGAGGATTCTGTTTACTGTCATCTGTGCTCCCTGTTAATTGTTATTCTTACAATAGGAATCTGTAGTTGTCTCTTCTTAGCTATTCCGGGAGCCATATCATGCATCAAACGAACAAAATTAGGGCATTTTCACCATTCATCGTCTCATGTTGAATGAAACAAAAAAAGAATTTTCATGGGGTGAATTTCCATTGTGAAAATACATTGTGAAATAAGAGTGAAATGTGAAAATTCATTTAATGTGATACCATGTTGTATAGTCTGTGTTATAGAAGGGAAAAGAGGCAAGTGGGAAGTTTTGAAATTGCTGTAATCTCTTCTTTCTAATGTGTCTTCAGTTCTGGTATTGAACTGAACTGAAGAGGTTTTTTCCAGAACAGATTACAGACCACCAGGATATTTTAAGTACTACTTATCTGAGTCTGATAATAACCAATATTTATGACCAAAATGGAAACTGGCATGTATCCAGTTGATATAACTGGAAACCACATTATATGAGGTGAACTGGCTTTCTTTTTAAGATATTCTTCAGGGACCTACATCATGTAACCCCTCTGCTCTTATTGCCACTGATTGATAAGCCTGGAATATGAGTTATCTTCTTCCCTCTGCTATGGTTTTGAGGCACATTCATAGTTCTGAAGTCTTAAATTATATGAGGTCATTGAGTTCACTTGGGTCTGATACTGACTGCTCATACTAAATGGCCCCTTATTGTACAAAGAAACCCTGTTTGTTTTTTGGACCCTCCTCACCACTGTGAGCAATGCTGTGAGAATCTGGTGAGTTGTTAAAGGAAAAACAACTCTAATGAATGACATGGTGATGGATACAATTAAAGTATCATGTGAGATAAAAATGTACATCCAGAGACAGAACCAGCCTGGGGGCTCGATGGCTGTTGCTGGTTAGATTCATGTGGTGTAGGACAGGAAGCCAGGGGAACAGCGTGGTCAGTACAACTCAAACATGCAGCACCGCAGAGGCTCCACTGGCATCCTTCTGCAGACTGACACAGCCCTCCCACAGAGAAGTCCCACAAGCACTGCCTGCCCTTCCTTTTACACGATGTCCATAAGGAGCAGTGCTACCACTCCCTTGGAGTAAATGTCTTCCGGGGCACTGATAGCCCACCACTCCTGGAGGTTGCAACTCAGGTACAATCAAGTCTTAAAATAGTGTTTCAAGCATGGTGAGCTGCATGCCTTTGAGGCACTGCTATCTAGAGGAGTTGGTTAAACAGCCAGCAGAACAATCTTCTTACCTGTGAGAACTGGGCAAACTCCTTGTCAGCTAGCATGGGAACATGACCCAGTAACTCATGGCAGCAGTCTCTGGAAAACAAGTGACCTTCTTGTTTAACAAAGGTTTCTTTTTTTGCCCTACATGAACTTCCCATGAAGGATTTTAGCTGATAGACCCCCAAAGGGAGTTACTGTGAGGGCTGCTCCCCAGTAGCTTCCTCTATACCTGGCCTAGCTCTGCAGGGAACATGATAGAGCATTCCCTTCTGCCATGGGGAGCCAGCTGCCCCCCCGCTACCTTGGGTATTGTCTCACTTGGGATGGTGCAGGCACTAGTCTCCTATGTCACAACATTTTTGAAAGGCCCCTGTTTTGTCCCAGCATACAACAAAAGCGTCTGTGTGAACTTGTAATTTCTCATGAAATGTAATTGCTGTTGTCTGGCCAGCACTTACTGGGAGAGTTTCACAGCAGGGAATCAAACCCCAGCAGATGGTAACTGAAGGCAGGATGAAAAGATTAAACCAGATATTCTCCAGTCTTTTCCTTCCCCAGACAACTTTGCAAGAAAGACAAGAGACCCACACCCTCTCATGCATGACTTCCCCTTCTAACTCTCCAGCTACCAGTTTCTCAAATTGTTTCATTCTGTGGACTACTGGATAGATCTCCAGAGCTGTTCCCAAGAGAATCATCCCCAACACATTCAGAAGGACAGGATTGTGCCACGGCATCAAACTTACGGTTCCGGGGAATGCATAGGAGAAGAGAAATGCCTTATATACTGTGTGCTCTGGAAGACACGAAATGCCAGGCTGGCAAGGAAGTCACGAGCAGACAGCAGTCCTGCAGCTGGTCTCAGCTGGAAACCTGTTCTCTCTGCAAAGGGAAGTGAGACTGAATTTAGGCATTTCTAGGGTTAAATACATGGCACACTTACTTCAGGTAAGCAATTTCAGAGGATGTTGGTGCTCTGTTGCAGTAGTTCCCTGCCTCTAAGCATAGTAGGAACATCCTGGCTTATCATTATTGACGTGCCCCTGTACTGCTATGGGTCCAATTACTGCAACATCAAATCACCTAGCCATCCATCCTACATGTATTCACACAGCAATGATATGAGACGTATGGGAGTACTGCCTATCCCGGTTTACATTTTTAGCACATTTACACACATTTATCTACTATGTCCCACATGTCAGTGATGTGTCTGAGGTCACATATGATGTTTATGATCAAGCAGGGGACAGAACCTGCATTTTCAGCCCTGACTAGTCTATTAATTTTTGGATTATCGCTCTAATTTCCTGTATAGCATATATAAAGGAAAAACAGGAGTTAGATAAAGGACATGCCCCACCTCTACCCTTGTCTGAGAGTACCTGGCTTTTCCCTGATGCTAGGTTACTGTTCAGCCCCTTCCTCCAGACTTTCTTATTCCCTGCACTGAAACCCCTGGTACCTTGCACTGCTGAAGACAGAAGTAGGTGGACCATGGGTCTGCTCGAGTCTGGGCAATTCTTCGGTTCCTCAATGGGCCTGGTTCAACATACCCCAGAGGCAGAATTGGAGCATACTATTCAACATCATTTCCCTTTGTCAGTGCATGCTCCACAGGTATTAACTAGCTCAGCACTGGCAAAACTTTCTATCCATTTTATCTTTCTGCCTGGACTTCTTTAGAATGGGAACACACAGGAGAAAGAGCAAAAAGGTCCTCATCAGAGATAAGGGTGCTGGAATTTGGTGCTGGAATTAACCATTTAATGTCAGAGTTTCCATCAGTGCTCTCACCTGGTTTTCCCCTCTGTTTTTTTCCCACCATTATGTTTGTCTAGAACTAACTACACAGCCTCCAGTGATGTGATCATACATGTTTTGCTTTGCATGTGTCCATAGAACAGAACAAAAGAATGCAATACTTCTGCACCGTGATTTCAGCTTGTACTATCAGTGTTAACCTGCATTACTAAGAAAGGTCTGTGAGAGATGACTAACAAAATAACCAGTCCTATAGTCAGCAGAACACAAAATCTACATTTCCATGGGAAACATGTTGGTGGTCTGCAAAGCTAAGAAAATTGAAAATCACTGCTTTAAAAGAGAGCCAATGATAATCTTTTTGAAGTCCTATATTCAAAATCTGTGTTGCATTCTCAGCTCCCATAAATGACATTTCATCTTCTTTAAAGCATAAAACTACATTTTAAAAAAATTCAGAAATGGCTTTATTCTCCCTTCTCTATCCATATTCTATTGTGTCATGAAGCCTGGAACCTAATTTATTTTATGTAAACAAACAAAAAAAAAAATCCCACCCAGAAACCAAGGCACTTACAAGATTTGTTTTGGTTTGGTTTTTAATGTTTCTTCCAGCATTTCTTGTCTTGCTTTGTCTGGCTATTAGCACTTTTCTCATTTGAAAAAAAAAAAAAAAAAGAAAGAAAAGGAAAAAAAAAAAGGCTTCACTGGAAGAATTAGAAGTAACAAAACATCTGAGGCTATACAGGAGAAAAAAAGGGTGGACAGCAAGGAATGGTTCTACCTGACAATGTGAGGGACTAGGTGGTTAGCATTTGCCATGGTTATCTTCTATTGCTCCACTGAATTCAAAGGTAATGGGTACAGAACTCCCTCAAAGCTGAACAACTGCTAAAAAACCTATGGAGATTATGTCTTTAACTTTGTCTATATGCTGAGCAAAGATATCAGAGTTAACCAGGGAATCAGAAGTGGTTGTAAAGCACCTTATTATTCTCCCCCTCCCCAATTAAGAAAGCAGGGTGTTTGGGGGAATACACAGACCATCAGCTATGTCTCCTTAGGCACTGGCACAAGAAGGGTACTTCCTTGCCACTAATGCCATACTAAGCCAATCCAGAGCAATGTGAAAATCTCAGAATCTGGTCATCTTTGGGCTAAATTCTGAGTATGAGTGAAGTGAAAACTGCACCAGCTGAGAAATATATCAGACAAGAACCAAGCCCTAAGTAACTCAGTTTTGGAAGGACTATGAAAGAGTCTAGGGAAATTTATATTGATTTAGCATCCATGTTGGAGGAGCAGAGGGGAAAATGAAAATTACAGCTTATGTTCCCTGAGATGCCCTTTTAAATATAGGCCAATGAATCAGACAGTCTGCTGATGGAACAGACTTGGCCAGTTGCCTTGAAAAGCCATAGGAAAAAGTTATCTGCTGAAGGTAGTATCTGCAAAATCTGAGCTTCTATTTCATTACTGGACAATAAAACCAGCAATCAGTAGAGAATTGGGGGTGTGGCTGATTGGACCTTCTGCCCGAAGATCTCTGAAATCAAAATGAGTTGAAGAGAAGATCTTGAGCACTTGACCTAACGTGATCTGTAAGGCTTAATTCTTGGCCTAAAAAACTCATGTATACAGGCCTGTGCGTTGTAGTGTGAGCTTGCTTGACTTCACTGGCTGTAATTTCTTCCAGCTGTGGGGGACAATGAATGCCTAAATCCAAACATCTTTCCTAGAAAGATGTGCCTAGGTTCATCTAGTTAACCCTTTAGAAAAACACTTGCCATGTTAAATGATCACATCGTTAACCATTTAAATTCCCTTTAAGTAATTATAATATACTTCTGATGTAGAGTTCATTTCTGTTCAAACCAGCCTCACTAGCAGGCCAGGTAACACTAGACAGATCTTGTAGTTCAACTTGTATTGAAGTCAAGAGCAATTGCTTTCTTGAGTTCACAGATACTGCTTAGTAAAAGAGAAGGTGGAAGTTTATCTGGCTGCGTGGGCTGGTTATAACATGATCACTTTCTCTCCAGGATATCCCTCTCTCTCTCTCTCTGCATCTCTAGAGTTTATTATATCCAAAGCTGCACCAGGGGAGGTTTAGACTGGACATTAGGAAGCATTTCTTTACTGAGAGGGTGGTCAAGCACTGGAACAGGCTTCCTAGAGAGTTGGTTGATGCCCCAAGCCTGTCAGTTTTCAAGAGGCATTTAGACAATGCCCTTAACAACAGGCTTTAAGGTTTGGTCAGCCCTGAATTGGTCAGGCAGTTGGACTAGATGATTGTTGTAGGTCCCTTCCAACTAAAACAGTCTATTTTATTCTATTATATTCTATATAAAGTCTCATCACCACATATGCTAAAGAATGGTCCAGTCCTTAGAGGCAGTATTTAGCAGATATGTGCTGGGATTTAAGTCCTAAATGTGAGAGTGGGACAGTTTGTGGCTTACTCAGAGCTAGCCAGTGACAGGAGGAACTGCACTATGCATCACCACATAGGCTGTATTTGAAATACATCCACTGTATGCCAAGGAATTTTGGGAGACACATCAAAGCCTATAGTTTTGTTAAGGTTTGGTTGGTTGAGCACTGCACACCTGTAACACAGGAAAGAGCCTAAGCACACAGTTGATTGATGAGTTGTAAGGAGCAAAAATTCTGGCCTTGCAGATGCTGGTGGTAAAAGCCACCCAAATTAGTAACAAATCAGAAGAAGTCCTTATAAATCATACTCTTCTCCCAGTGGCTGCTTGGCATGAGGTTGTCTTTAACGCAGATTTTGCAGACCTTGCTGATGCTTCTGAGTCAGACTGAGTTTGTTACAAAGGGACCTTACAATAATGTCAATCTTCATGCTATTCTAGAAAGTATTCTTCATAATGAAATGACCTTATTAGAGGGAATCATTAAAGATAAGTAAGATATCAGTTCAGAGCCCCATATAATGGGACTAAAATAGCTTGCTCACTCTTAATTTTATCTAGCTGTAAACACAGTTCTTTTGAACAACCTTTGTTCCATCTATGCAAAATCTTTTACAAAGCCTGCAGGCTAAACTAATCCAGGTTTTATCTACAGTGCAAGGAGAGTAGGACCAGCACTCTCAAGAGCCATTCTTTCCATTTTCCTTAGACACCCATTTCAGGATGGAATAAAATGTCTCTGCAGTGCCTGATTCTCATTCCCAGTCAGAATAGTTAGGACAATTAGCTTACACTAGACATTCCATGATTATAGTAGATGAGTTGAAACTCACTGTGAACATCTACCCAACCATTATTAGCAGAATTTGCAGAATTACTATTTTTACTGCGTTTTTTTTGCTTAGGACAATTTGTATGGCATAGAGAAAATTTAGAACCAGAGCCTAGAAAAGAAGTAAGCAGGCCCAGACTCCAGGCAATCAAATCCTGTCAACTAACACGAGCAATACAAATAGTATTATGACAGGATATTCTTACATTATCCTAAATTCTCCCACTTTGAAATCACCCAATTCACTTAAAGAATGTGAATACCTGTGGTAATCAAATCAGCATCACATGATTTCTGGACCTCCCTGCTGTCAGCTACAGTGTAAATGAGATAAGATGAGATCAACTACTTCATGATAAAAAAACATTTATCAGCCCAGTTACTATAGGAGGGAAGTAAGATGGATAGTTGAATAGAAGGGAAAATACTTGAGAAAATACATAATGCATACACAGAAAAATTCCTACAGCTGGATGTGATGGTGCTCATGAAAGATGCTTTTCATATGCCAACCCTCCATTCCCTAACACTAAAGGTGCAATAAAAGCTTTGTCATCGAACAGCTTAATCTTCCCTAAAAATGGCAATGTCTTAGAAAACTCTTCAGCAACAGAAAGCTTATTCAAGCTTACTAGCATCACCTACTGATGCATGGAGCAGGTCACTTGATTTCCCTAATATTGTATTGAAATTTAATTTATTTAAAGTTAATCTATATCCTTCATTATTTATTTCATCACAGTGATTAGCTGTCCTCCTCTCTCTGGCACTCCTTGTCACTGAGAAGGAGCAAGGGGGCTTTAAAGACTGCCTTTCTTTAGTCATTCTTGATAATGGTAGGAAGTCAGCTGGTTAACACAAAGCACCTGGCCTTGGGAAACCATGCAGCCTGTGGCCTTATAAAAATAATGCAGGGTCCCTTTGTCCCCTGCCTCTTGCTAGTCAGTCCCCAGCTAACAGCAGGTATGTCAGCCTAGCCTTTCATCTACGGCCACATCTTCATGCATTTACAAACTAGCACCACAGCCCTTCTGCTTTCCTGTCAGCCATATGGTAGGTACCAAAGAGTTAAGTGGGACCATGGAGACAGAAAGAAGCAGTGTTGTTTCAAGGCAGCTGCTGACTGACCAGCAGGAGCTCCTGGAAATCATTTTCTCTAGCACACATTGCCATCCTGCCTCATGCTTCAGAAAAAAGTGGACTTGAGAGGTATGTACCTGTACTTGTGTTTGGGTCTTACTAGTAGCATAGCTGCAGCAGCATAAGCTACAGCCAAACCCATAGAAAACCTGTGTGTGGAAATCATGCTGAGTAGTGTGCTGCTGTGGCTGTACTGTTGCTAGTACTGGAATTAACTGGTTAGTGCTACACCAACTTCACCCACTCACAGAGCAAACTTCCTTACAGCTTGGCCCCTAGATATGCCTGGTATTAATGCCCTGTGCTCAGCTCATCTTGCACAAGAGAACTCTACAGCTAATCAGCTCTGCTCACTAGCTTGGGTCCTATGAGATCATTTGTGTGTGTATGTGGTGTACAAACATATCCAAGAAACCCTAGAATAAACTATGGTTCGTAATGACTGACCTCTTAAAAATCTGGAGACGTCCTGAAGTTGAGGTATGTTATCCTCTTGGTAGCCACAGTATTTCTCCAGCTGCTGGAAAGCATCCAGGTACTGTGTACAGGCATGAGTAGGGTAAAGGCTGCTCAGCTTCCTGTAGACTTCTCTCCTGAAAAGCAAAAGCCATATAGTATGACCCACCTCAATAAAGCAGTACTTATTCACCCTATCTACAGTTCCACAGAAAGACATAAACCCACAGGTAATGGTCTAAAAATCCGAACTCAGGACACCTGGTGCTTGGAAGCTGATGCTTGAGTGGATGTAGCAAAGCATAAGGGGTTTTTGTTTCGCTTTTCCTTCAGGAGGTGGGTTCTGTTCAGCAAATCTGTTTTATCCCTTCCTATACCCTCCTTTAATGTAACAGGACTCTAATCCTGATTCAGAAGTGTTTCTTGTTTAGGTATAAGGGTGTTGGAGGTACCAGAGAAATCCCAGGGAGAAAGATGAGGCTGTGGCCCTCTCTATGTTGCACAGTTTAGGGGTGGAATGAGTCAAGTATTCCTTTCCTCTCTATGTTGGGGTACAACTTGAAATGCCGGTCCCTCCATCTCCGTGCTGAAGCCTAATCTATATTTGACTCTTACAAACCTCCTCCTAAAAAAGCACATTTTCTGATACTGGAGAGTAACATCTGGACAGGCAAAGAGGTTCATACTTTTGCAGTTCAAAATGCCTGGCATGGGCTATGCATTTGAAAGACATGCCAACTTCTTGAAGCATTTAGCCCATTACACAAAAAGAGACCAGCTGAAGAAAAATATGTGTAACCAGATTTGGGCACAGGCTTCAAGCTTCTCCCAAACTTGATGGTGCTTGGATTTAGAGCTTTGGTTTGGAATATATTTAGCTGTTGCAAAACAAACAAGTAGTAATACGATGGCAAAGAACCTTATAGAAATGGTTATTTTTGTTCAGACATGGCCCTAGGGTGTTAACAATTTTATAAACATTGTTTTATGAAAATTGAGATCATTCTTGGAAATGCTGGCTATGGAAAATGACCTTTTGTTGTTTTTGTATTGTATTTTTTTTTTATGCTATTGTTGCTATGGAGGTGATAGCCAGTCCCTGGTAATGGCTCTCTTAATTTGTACGAATGTCTTACACAGTGTGGGAGTAATGAACCAGAATGAAGCGGGGGAGGAAAACCTTAGGAGGAAAAAAAATTAAAAGAACAGAGGAAAACAGTGGCTGCTGTCACTATTGCAAAAGCCGCAGGACACTGGGCCGTTTCCATAGAAGAATTAGGAAAAAATTAGTAGGACTAGAGTTCAAGTCTTGCCCTGGCTTATTTCCCTGTAGAATACTACTGACTTCAGTGGGATTGCATAGGATCTGAACCAGAGTTCATCCCCAGACTGGAGTCTAGAGACAACAGGCTTGTTTACACTTCGGCACATATGGTCTCTTTTATCAAAGTATCATTCTACTGTGTGTCCAAACATTGACTACCACAGAAACGTAGGCAGTCTCAGAGACTAGTGATGAATTATGCAAAGCTAAGTGTCCCTCCTCTCTAAGTACCTCTAAGGCAATCATCTAAGTTCACTCCGAAGTCAACAGAGTAGCAGATATTTCCAGACAACAGTTTAGCTTGCCCCAATGTAGTGTCTCAAATTAGGTGTAATGCCTCACCGTGTGGAGGTGCTATCACTCAAAGGAGCGCTAAGCTGCTACTTGATGGTACTTCAGTCCAGAGATGGAAAGAGAAACTGCTGAAAGCGTGGTCTATAAAATACTCTAGAAAGGAGCCTCATAACAAAGGATGGAGCCAGCCACTAGAAAGACTTTAAAGGCAAGACCTTATTTTACATAAATTTCCTTTTTCTTTTAGAAAAAAGTGGCACTGTTCAGCCTTACTGTGAAGATGCGACAGGTGCATCCCCATAATTTTGTCCTAGATTCTCCCTTTTTCTTATGTAGCTTTTACCTATAAGACATCTTTTATGACTACTTAGTTTCAGGGCCTTCCAAGAAGCCTGCTTGAAAACAGAAACTCAGATCATCTGTACTCTCTGTTTTCTGAAAGTCATATTTCTTCAGTTGATTAGTTTTCATTTTTATAACCATGTTGCTACAAACTGAAGGCATCCAACAACTCTTCAGAGTGAACACCAAGGGAATTTAGTCTGCGCTACAAATTTCCCGTTCAAATGCACAGTGCTCAATTAAGTTGTGCTGTAATGCAGCTGACCTCAAGACACAGTCCCAGGGGGCTGTGATAACCATTGGGAGGTCTAATTTTGGAAACAGCTTTACATAACAAGACAACCTGGGTTGCTGGGGCTGGCTGTTTGGGGAAATGGGCAGATACCCCTTTAAAGGTCTATTCCGTTACCACAGTGGGACTAATTCTAGGTGGAGAAGGGCTGGAATGACAGAGGTTGGCAACAAAAGGGAAAAACAGGAAAGAACACAAAATTAAATTTTCTTAAAGATTACATTCCCACACACCATCCCATGCCAAGATTGTTGGCTGGTGGTAGCAATCATGAGCATGACACCGACCATCAATCTTTCACAATTGAAAGATGCTATAAAAACCTATTTGAGCTTAATAAAATTGAGACTGCCCGGATGAGTTGGATGTAAGGTTTCTATGTGATTGTGGGCAACACCCCTCAAGCTTCCTATGGCACAGTAGATATTATTTAAAATAAAATAATCACTGAAAAAGATGCGATGGTCCTGTGGTTGAGGTTGTGGCATGAGACATCTAGTGTATGGATTTGATACCTGGCATTGATATAAACTTTGTGTATAATTTTGGGCAAATCACCTAAGCTGTAGCTTTTTCAGTTCCACAGTTACAAAATGTGGTCATCATTCTTCCTTTTTCCCACCTTTAGTCTGTCTTTCCATTTAAATTGTAAACTTTTCTGAACAAAGACTCTTATGTGCACATGTGGCACCTTGCACAATCCTGGGACTCTGCTCTTAGTTGGGATGTTTGGACATATTTACATATTCGTATGATAATACACACATAATTATTCCTACTTAGATTTGTTAAAGTTAGTGGGAGAAAGTGGAAATAGAGGTATATGAAATAAGAACTCTGCTTTCTTTCAAATCTGCCACATACTTCACATAAAGTCTGCAAACAAACTTTGAATTGAATTAATTTTGGTTGGTCAGTTAGTTGTCTTTTTTTTTTGAGTGGCATATCTTCAGAAGAAACAAAGCCCCAATGAAGAAATGCTGCACCCATGTAAAAGTAACTTGCCATCATTTCATATGACATCAAAAGCCTTTTTACAGTATAAATAATGTATCCTGGAAGGACACTCCAAAATTTCCTTTACCTTCAGTTTGAGAGAATGATACCTATTCATGTTAACAGCAATGCATACTTGCAGGAGAACAAGCAAGGCTGGTCTGTCCTATGAACATTGGATTAGCCACATCTGATGAGTGGTGAGACACTGGAATAAGCTGCCCAGGGAAGTGGTGGAGTCACCATCACTGGAGGCGTTCAAGGAACGTGTGGACGAGGCATTGTGGGACATGGTTTAATGGGCATGGTGGTGTTAGTTGATGGTTGGACTTGATGATCTTACAGGTCTTTTCCAACCTTAGCGATTCTGTGATTCTGTGCGTGGACTTCCATCCCGCAAGTGGGCATTTTCTCCTGATAACAGATTTGGAAAGGTGGTATTTCTGTCACCACCATAGCTATGGTTAATTAGAGGTAAGTTAGAAGAAGTTATACTATAGGCTCCAGGTGTTTTCTGGCTTCTGATATCTTGATGGGATTGGCAGGCAGGGAGATGGTCAGGAAAATGCATTTTGCTCTAGAAAGTGGATAGTTAAGACCAGCCCTGAGAATGGCTTTCTGCAAAACAAATGACCAAAAGATGACACTTCAGCAAGAAGTAAAATTTTAGATGGATAAATATGGTCTAAAAATGTTATGACTGTCTCACATTGCCAGCCTTTCCTGGGACTGCAGTGGAATGGCCCAGAAGTCAGAGTATAAGTAACAAACTCACCAAGTTGCAGTCTCCTGCGCTGTGTACTCAATGTGAGGCAAAGGGTCCCCCCTGTAATGAAGAGAGGAAATAATGCGTGTGTCTAAAGCAGGTTTCAAGTTCAGTTTCCAAGTATTGTTTTCTTTGCCTGTACCATGAATATTTGCTGTAATGAAGATAAAAACAGCAAAATAGGACATAATTCACATCATCTTTGTCTTGTAGGCTCTAATGTGTGCATTTTCTCCTCTGTTCCAGTGTGGGGAGGAAACAGAGGGATATGGTAAGAAAGGGAGCCATGTTCTGCTTTACAGAAGAAAAAAGAGGCCTTCAGGCTTACCCTTACCTCTGCTGAAGGCAATCTAGCAACCAAAACACAGTGTGTGCCTGGAGAGTCCATCCCTGGAGGGTGTGATCAGCACAGTATCATTGCAGAGAAGCTTTCATAAACTCATCAGCAGAGAGCTGCCCAGGCATACACTGCATAATTATCACGAACTTCTCTGATGGGCAGTCTTCTCTCCTCTTCCTCACTGTTGCTTCTTGAGTAGCTCTGAGTCAGTTCAGTGTGTACTTTTGTGCTGTTTTGTGCTGTGCTACCTGTGATACATGATGGTGGTGAGAAAACTGTACTCAAATAGAAGTCTCTCAAGACTTGGGAGATTTCACCAGTTCTTGGACACCATGAGGCTGATAATCCACAACCAGTTCTACCTATACATCTGATTGACTCTATCAGACAGCATTGTGATTCTGGTGAAGTTTTACACATAAAGGCAGAAACATTTTCAATCACCCACATGAGAGGTTTTTAGGTAGCTAATGTATGTGGCTAGAGACATTTTGTCAAAAAAATAACAAAAAAGTAATTTGGTTTTCTTTGTCAAAAATATGTTCCTAAACATTGTTCCTTCTAGTTCCTTGAAAAAGATTAGCCTCAGCTCAGGAGCTAGTCCTAAAAGGAACTGCAAAATTGAAATGGAAGAGTCATATTGAGAAATCTTCTCTGCTAAGACAAAATACAGCACTGAAGGAGATGTGAATGCAATCCTAAGATTTTTTTTATCTTAAGGTATATTTGCTGTGTTGTGGGAAAAGTCTACTTCATATGGAGTAAAAGCTTCTGTGGCTGAATTCTGTTCTCTAACAGACAGTCCCATTGATACATTGACAAAAGATTTAGTCTCTGGTATTTCTTGCATACAAAGATGTTTGAAAGCGCATGTGGACTGCTGAAGTCTCTCTTCAGCAGCCTTGTACTTACACTCTATAATTAAAGGCAAGGTCAGCAAAGAATGCCCTCCGTTTCTTATACTCCAGGTCGGCGTATCCCTGAGTTAGAAAATAATTCAAAAAAAGTTTTACATTCAGAAAACCTAGGCCTCAGATAGGTTGTTTTCTCTGAAGCAATGAATCTTGAGCCTTATGAACAGGGTAAGCCAAAGTCTGCAATCAGTTACATCTGTGACATTTTGATGAAATTTGGGGCCTGTGACCAGAAAGGAAAGTAACATGGCTTGGTGGGAAGGTTTTGGAGTTGTTCATAAACACAGACCATTACACTTACAGTCAAATTTAAATGCAAATCACATTAAAAATGGAATTAAAATAGGGGTGTCACTTCTGCTGGGGAAGAGCTGAATCTCTGAATAATTTCTTTCCTGTGCTAAGCACGAAGGTTGCAATATAGGGCTGTGATGGACATGATGGTACCAAGCCTAGTACCACCCCGCCAGAGAAAGTACACTGCACCTGCGCAATACCCTGCACTTTGGGCGAAGAATGGGTCCTCACTGGCTAGAAATCATCAGAGCCACCACTAAATCTGTAGAAAGTACAGGCTTTCACCTCAGTCCCCCATTGCCCATTTATTACCATGTTATTACAAAGACAGATTCAGCAGTATCTGTTTAAAGGGGCAATTTTCTTATTAAATACCTGAGTTTTCTTTTTGCCCCCTTGGTGTTCACTAGAAGTTGAGCTTCAAGCAGGCTTCTCCAGCTATTAAATATGAATAGAGATGTGGAATCAAATTCCTTTTGAATTTTACATCATTCATAATAGGAATAAAATCTGAAATCTGGCACTGTGTTACTAATATAACTCATAAAGCAGCGTTGATCGGCATCACTGTACAAATATTTATTATTCTAAAATATTCAGAATTTACTGGAACCACTTTGCATACTACAAGCCAAATTTCTCCCTTAGGTTTATTCACATAATTTTCAGTGTAGCAATAATACCAGTAATACTGCAGTTAATGAGTATTGTGTGCGTGAATCTGAGGAAAGAACTGGATCCCAAGATCATGTTTATTTTTGTCATGTGTTATGGATAATATGTTCATTCAGATGCCACCCTTGCTTGTCAGTAGCTGTAACAAGTCCATGTAAAACATGTGGAAAAGCCATTGGGCCAGACTAGCATTGATGCTGTGACCTCTCAGCTTTGTCCCTGCTGTTCCCAGGGCTGTGTACCCACCCCCTGAGCAGCAGGAGCCTCCCTGGGGGACTGTTACAGCCAGTGTCAGGGTACCCCAGAGACTGGTGTTACAGTGTCATTGGTGTGCTTTTCTGACCATTAAAGAGACAGTAAAGAACAAAGTGAAGCTGTTGAGATGGACAGCCCAAATTACCTATTTGGTAGTAAATGTATACGCAAAATCTCTGTTGAGTCACCTGTACATCACCAACCTGTCCATTTCTGAGCAATGCTTAGCAGCATAGTTAATGAGCCCATGTTGTACTCCCTCCTGCCACAGACAAATGATTTTTCGGTGCCTGAGCTAACTTGTTTCAAGCTAGTTTAGGTATTTCTACATTGCACTGCATTCTGAAGTGTAGATTTATCCCCAGTCAATACTTTGGTAACTCAGCACCGTTGGTGCTTTCTCTCGTCCTCTTCAGTGCTCATACCTCCTATTTGGCAAAGTAGGAGGGGACGTTAGTCCAATTCAAAGAATTCCCAAAGTGCATTAATTTATCTCATGAGAAACAGCCTCAGAGATAGCTCAGGAAAATGACAAATACTTGGATTGTTTCTATCAGAAAGATGTGAGGAAGAACGAAAGATATCCTGGTTAAGGAGGATATGAAGATCTCTTAGAACATTATAGTTTAATAGGTGATTCTCAAAAATAGAAGATATACTTGGAAAGTTTTTTTGTATCACACAGAACTGTACATAGCTAGCAACATTAACATTGTGTAGGTTAATAAAAGGGTCTAAATAGAATTCAGACATTTAGAAAAGGGAATGACAAAAGCTTGTAGATTCTGTTTACATCCATCTAAATCTTCCTTGCATTTTCAGTGCAAAGTCTGTGCTTTTCTTCCTTTTCATGCATCACTTTTATGTAATGTTTGGCAGAGCACTTCACAACAATTCTGTGACCTACCTTGTCATCAGCGAATGACCCTTTGGAGTCCCGTATTTGTCTATACCTAACTCATATCTCATCTGTACTAAAGTTGGAAAACTTTGATGAGAAATGAGTGTTTGTTTGTTCCCAGTACTTTACCTTACTATTATCACTAGAGCAGGACTCTACAGTGCATTTTTCCTCTTCCTTCTCTTAGAGTTTCTGCTTATGGCAACGCTAAGAGTACACACATAAAACTGTTATGAGTAAAGCCCTTTTTGTGGCCCACTCATAACCAAAACCTACTGCCTGAATCCAAGGGAAAGCCTGTCACAAACATTCTAACAATATTTTGCAGAGTAGTATCAATAAATACTGCCAAAATCCTGGCTTCAAAGACCTTGCGAAAAGTCAGATGTAAATTAGGATTATAATCTTTCCAACTTGCTTCCTATTTAAACTTTAGATGCTTACCTCAACTGAAATCACTAGACCTTCTGAGCTTCTGCAGTCATGTTTAACTCTCAGTTCAGGTATTATATCCATTAATCAGTGCTGCCATGTATTTATCCTATTTTCTGTCTAGGCAATTTTTGCAAGTTTAAGCATAATACTCCTCTCTGTGGGATCTGAGGATCTGGTATTTATTAGTGACTAGCTCTTTGCAGCTTGTCCTCATTACCATCCTCTGTACATCTGCACTTGAATGAGATTCTTGGCATATGCAAAATTAAAAATGCAGATATGGAATATCTGAAAGGTCAAAACATAGAAAACACAAAAAGCAGAAGGCTGGGGAACTTGACTGTTATGTGGACCAGCTAGTATCAAGTGGACATACTTCAAAGATATCAGGGGTGAAATAATATACAAGAGGGGTTTTTTTAACTAAACAATGAAATGTAAACTCATGCTAAAGAATATGTTGAATAGAAATTACTTCAGCATATGTCTGATATTAATCATATGTACCTTCATGAATCAGGACCCATAAGCTTTTCTCATTATTAAGTTATTCATTCTATATTCCTTAAGTCCACTGAAGATCAACCTTTATCTGATCCTTCATTTTTTTCTGTCCTTTCATGAGTATTTCTTTACTCCTGAAATTTTCCTTATAAAAGTTTCCCTACAGAGAGTTTCTTTTTTAAAAATGAAATAACAGTAACATCAAACTTACAGGGTGACCATGGTCCAAACTGGGATCATACTTAGTGATCAGATGGTGACACTTGTCCAGATCTTGGATTTTTCTGGGGAACCAGGGCACTGGAGAGAAAGCAGCGAGAGTTAAATGAGATAGGATCAAATAATTTTTTAAAGATACAGAAAATAAAAGTTGTGCTGAAGATTACAAGCTTTCTTTTCATCAATATCTAAGAATATTCATATCTACGTGTCACCATATGTCAGTAGTTGAATTAGTTTGCCAACCAAACTGGCAGACTGGATGAAAAATGATCTGAAGCTAACTTGCAATGATAATCTCTCAGTTTTAATTAGTAGAAACAATTTTTAAAGGCAAAATAATTTCCTTTTAGGCCAAATGAGATGTTCTGTTTGACACAGCACAACAAATTTATTTCTACATTTTGGATTTAAGAGAATATTTTGATCATGTTTAAAAAGCAGTCTTAACTTTTCATACCTTTAAAAGTGAAAACAACATTTTAAAAGGAAAACATGAATCTTCTAGAAACAAAACAGGCCAAGAAGTATCTTGGCTTCAAGTTTTTTCCTTCTGGCTCTTTTTTTTTTTTTCAGCAAAAGTATTCTAGCATTAGCTGAATTGCCAAACAGTTTCCTTTTCCTGAAGTGCGGACCTTTTCTGGTGACTAAAATAAAAATAAATTGTGCTCATTTTAATTTAAGTCCCAGAATTTATAACCAATTAATTTAAAAAATGCTGAAAAAAGACAAAGTTGGTACTGCTTTCTGAGGTCAGACTGACGCTGTGATGAGACTTAGTGTGTCACAGCTCAGGAATGGTCCATTTGGGGTCACCTTAATCTCAAACTTGACAAGAGACCAGGCATCTCTGTACTGAATGGCAAACTTAGCTTTAGCCCTATTATATTATATCCAGGCAGAGCCAATTCACAAAGGTACAAGGCTACAAATACACACCAATATTTGGAAATTCCACTTCTTTCATGCAGTTATGGCCAATTCTGTGATAAGAAGGGAGAAATACTAGTTTGACAGATGTTTTACATCACCCCAGAATTTTTTTGCTGAGCCTTTGTCTTTGGCTGTATGAATGGTTCTGCATGCAAGATACCTGTCCTGCCACCTATGGCCATATCTCCTCAAAACCTGTACGTCATCATAAGTCCTTCAGTGTATGTCCCCATACACATCTTGCCTATCCTTTACAGAGTCCTGGGAGAGGGCAGACAGGCTAAAGAGAGGGGAGGAAGGACCATGGCAGAAACCTTGGCCTGGTCACAGAAATGGATGCAGCCAGTAAAACAGGGATAATGCTGACAGATGCCAGTTTGGCTGCATCTGTCTCTGCTTCATGGAAGCAGAGATAACCACTGCTTTTCTCAACTGAGTACCAAATTAATTTGGGTTAAAGCCACTATAGGCAAGGCATTGTCTTATCACTTTCCTTCAGCAAACTGTCTGAGAAGTCCTGTCTGGCTCACCTGAAGACTCCGAAGAAAAGAATAAAAAGTCCATGTGGGAAAAAAATTGATTAATCCAGGAGCTGAAGCCTCAGGTTACAGGGCTAGCCAGAACGTACATATTTGCATCTTCCCAGTAAAATAAGTGCTGACCAGTAAGCATGTTTATACAACTTAGATATCTCCTAGTTAGCAATATGCTCTCACGGGCATCTGCAATCCCCCCCTTGAAAATGAAGCTGCAGCTAGCCTCTTTCAATAAGATATGCTGCCACTTTCAATAAGATAGACTAGTAAAATGGGCCACTAGCCAATCTTAGACCTAGGGGCAAACTGTGAGCTGAAAGTCCTGTGACACTTTAGCACCCCTGAATTCACCTTAATAGGACCAAAAACACTAAGAGCTTTAAGGCCAAAATCTCCAAATCCCCAGTTCTTGCTGGTGCCCACACCTAAGGTGTCTCTGTGGGCCACGAATACCAAATCTCTCACCCTTTCATCTTGAAATCAAATTAACTGCTTAGGGCACTACTGAATTCTGGGGTCTGAAACACACAGGAAAGACTCTTTACAAACTAAGGAGTGCTGTGTGTAAGTCTGAGCTAACTTAGAAAGACTCTAGCCTTTTGCATGCCAAGTCTGTTAATTCTAGTATCGTTACATCCAAAATAAGCCTGATTACTTCTATGATAACTATTCAAAACCATAAGAAAAAGGAAAATGTGAAGAAAATTGTGTCCCTAATATTCCTCTGCTTTAACCATAAACACACCCTCTTTTAACAGTCCCTTGTTTTTATTGTAGATCCCAATCCCAGCACACCTGAAACTAACCGCTACTTCTAAGCACAAACCTCGCAACTCCCAAGGAAGCCCTAAAGAAATGTTTCTTCAGCTCCAAAACTGTCTTTGACTCTCCATTTTCCTGATGACAGTGATACCCTTTTGATATCCCCACAGTCCCTGAGAACATCTTGTCACGGACTGCCTCTCATCTAGTCTGAAGGCAAATTTCAAGCACCACCCAAAGGTGCCCAAACAGGACTGTATTAGCTAAAAGGGCCCTGGGGATTTCTGCCTGGCCTTGTCAAGGGTGGGAAACTTCATGGCAATTCTGTATGCAGAGAACTCAACCTATGAGCGGGACCCTCAGCCTTCTCATCTATCAGGGGCACCTCTGGCATCCTCAGGATTGTATTAAAGGTCTCTAACGTCTTGTTGTACTCACCAATTCCCTACCTGCCTGTAAACAGGAAAAATACCAGTCTACCTCTGGCAAACTCATTTTCCATCCTGATGACTGGTAGGGATGGTGACTCAAATATAGCACAGGCAGTGGAGTAGCCACTTGCAGCACTTTGCTAGGCGAAATACTGTTCCTAAAGTGCAACCTTTGAAGCTGGACAACCTCCAAAAAAGCTTTTCAAGTGGCCTAATGCTCTGTTACTCCAGATTTGGCAGTGGGTCTGTTCTGTGCAAAAAGCTCATTCCCTGGTTCTCCCAGCCTGCCCTGCAGGCTTTCTGCTGACCCTCTCTCCCTCTTGCACTCTGGAAGCTTCTTCAAGCTGGTTGAATTTAGCTCATTTCAGTGAAAGAGCGATCTACCTGCAGACAATACTACTGGAGCCAGGCAGCAGTGGACACCACAGACAGCTACTGCTTCTTTTAACAAAACCAACACAATACACTACAAGCAAATTAAACATTCAGACCCTCTGCCTTATCACTGCATTCCCATCAAGTGTCTGTGTTTGCCTCGGAGCGGTCAGTTCTCTGCACAGCTCTCAGATCTCAGCCCACAGTCTTCCTGTCATTGGGGAGTTCCCAGTTTCTCCTCAGCTTCTTGTTTTGCTGCTTCGTCCTTCTCATCTCCCTTTTTGCTGGAATGCTTTTCTCACCTTATTTCCACTGACTATGACAAAATGCCTCATTTTTCACAACAATGGGAATGGTACTAATTCAGGGAAAACAGTCATGCAGTGAAGAAAAATGC
The DNA here is from genome assembly GCF_030936135.1 of Gavia stellata. Taxonomy (NCBI): domain Eukaryota; kingdom Metazoa; phylum Chordata; class Aves; order Gaviiformes; family Gaviidae; genus Gavia; species Gavia stellata. The sequence goes on along the minus strand of NC_082597.1, from coordinate 62,591,133 downwards.
ATGTATGCTCACCTGCTTTCCAGACTAATTAAATTACTATTATGAAGCTAATGCTAAAAAAGTTACTCCAAAAAGAAATAAAACAGCAGTAACAGATGCATAGGTTTCTTACCTTTGTCTTCTCTGCTAGTTTTCACATCCTCTGCTACTCTCTTTAAGGAGGTGATAAGGATATTAACATCAGCACTGTGAACTTCACATTCAACAAAAATGTCAAGATCATCAGCAGAGTTCTCGGCCTTTTTGGCTCGTCTGGTTTCGAAGTGATGGATCTGAGTTTCAAACATCTGCAAGAGCCAGATGTTCATGTGATGAAGCTTCTCCAAAGACTGAAAATCCAGGTATGTTTAGATATATTTCTACAATATCTTTAAAAGGTGACTAAAAGAGGTCTTCATAAGAAGTGCATGTTAAGCAATGAAGCCAAATAACGCCCGGTTTAGAAGGAGCTAAAATACAGGCAGAGCTAAAGATTAAACACTGTAGAATTAGGTAGAGATAGATGGAGATGAAAGATGAGATACTGTTGATTGTAGCATTTCGTCTAAGCAGAAATAACAAATGAGTGGCTGGGTAACTCTTAAGACCCTGGCAGAATGAAAGCACATCTATTGATGTATAATAACACCATAATCATTAAATAATTGCAAATGATTAAAAATAGGTAACTAATATAATACTTTCAATAATTCATTTTCACAGATGAGAGTGAGCACCTGGTAGGGATACTTCAAGTGCCCAGAATATATAATGCCTATATGGCTTACAGCTCTTTTATTCTCTGTATCTCCTGCCAAATATGCAGAGAAAATTCATTGGCTTTTAACATCCACACAATCTGAGTGCTTGAAATGCTGGCCTGTTGTTCAGTCGTGGCTGGCCACCACAACTGCTAGAAAGAAATAATAGATTGGTATCTGCTCTAAACAGCCCTTACATAAAATGATGATTCTTCTAAATAACTATATCCAGCTGCTCCCTCCCTCCAGAGCACTCTCCTTCTTCACCTGGAGAGTCCAGCCAACCTCTCTGAGCAGCTGTAGCAAAACAGGGACAAGGAGAAAGGGGGAAGGCAGGTGGTGGCATAATTCAGGCAGGGAGCAGGAGAAGCGTGAGAGAGGGGGAGATGCAAAGTGGGAGAGGTGAAAGCAATAGAGACAGAAGAGAGGGCTCAGTGGAGGAAGGGAATGGTGAGGCCTGTACCTCAAAGACTTTGGCTGCCTTAGAGAGCTCAATCTTCCTCACATTGCAGAGGGTGAAATTCAGGATGAGAGTGGCTCTGCCATCCTCTCTGGTGGAGTCCAGGCTGCCTCGCCTGTTCAATGAGTCTATGGCATGCATCTCCTTCTCCCTGCTGGCCTCTTCCTTTCGGCCTGAGATCCCCAAGTCAGTCTTCCTTGGGAGACAGGGAAGTGGATTGCAATTGCCAGATGTTGAGTGGAAACTGCCTGAAGGTGTGAGTGCTTCTCCCAGAGCAATGGCTAGGGGATGTGGTGGGACTGGAGATGCAGTGCGTATATGTGGGTGGTGAGATCAGAGCCGTCAGACAGTGGCAAAGCAAGCTGGTTGCTACTGTGTTAGGTGTAGGGACATTTATGTTGGCCATGCCAGACACATCAAGGGAAACCGCCTGCGTAGGATATGCACAAGAGCCCAACATAACCCTCCTCCTCTTGGTAACTTCAAAGCACGGCCCTCCTGCTCTGTTTGAAGGTGTCTGTAAGCCATTCAACCCTGGAGATGAGCTCCTTTGTGGAGAGGCAATTAGCCTGAGCCCCATTTACATCTCCCATTCTGGACTGCCCTGCACAGTGTCTGAGATTGCCCTTCCTCCCCACCCTCTCTTACCTCGCTGGGGCCCTCTCTGCATTGACCCCGGGGAACCAAAGGGGTTCTTCCCCAAACCCTAGCCCAATCCAAGTGGTGTCCCCTCTGCACAGACACAATTGTGGGAGTGCTAGAGAGACCTGAGCTAGAGCCAAAATTCATTGCCCACTTCTGACCTTTTCCTGCCCACAGGGTCTGACCTGTTCTACCCTAACGCTACAAGAGCTGAGTGCTGCCTCCAGGCTAAGTTCTTCTGTTGGAACATGTTTCTGTCATGATTTTATCTCCAGTGAAGTAGACTCTCAAAAAGCCCAGGGTCACTTCTTTCTCACAGCTGGCAGGGCAAATTCAAGGGGGGGGTTCAACTCTGCTCCTGCCAGGGCATGGCATGCCTTGACATCCGCAAACATGTTTCTGGGTATGAGCACCCATACATTCATACGCCAAGTTGCAATGTGCTGGAACCCCTGTGAAAGTCATCTTGCAGGCCCACAGAGAAGACCACCTCTCTGTCCTCCCTTTGCAGATGGAGCCATTTCTGATGTGCCCCTTAGCTGATCCTGGCTGGGTCACACACCCCAGTGCTGTATTGCTCTTACCTCCTCTGTGGCCAAGGAAGATAAAGACAGTCAAGCAAATTTTATTCTCCAGAGACCGCGACAGCACCATGTTTCCCCTTGGCCCAAGACAGAGCACTGAGAAGGTTTTGATTTCCCCATCTATTGCTTGGCTGAGACAGAAAACCCAAGGTGAATTTTGGAGCGCCATGCCCAGGAGGCAGGTCTTAGTGTTCTGAGGAACGTCGGCCCATTCAGACAGCAGGCACTGCGGGCTTTGCAGGGCATGATGAGTGCCAGCCCGGGAAGATGTGTCCCCTTGGCCGTGCCCAGCCCGGGTGCAGGCCAGGGCGCCGCCGGGCCCAGCACCGCCCGCGGGCAGGGCAGGGCAGGGCAGGACGCTGTCCGCGGTGCTGAACTCGGCCCGGCTCCGGGCTGCCGCACCCTCCGCTCCGCGGGCTGTCCCGGGCCCCTTACCCCTGGCCGGGCTTATATCCCAGGGGGCTCCGGAAGGGCAAGCGGGCGCTTCAGAGGCGGCTGAATTGCAGCTGCAAACTGAATGGGGCGGAGGGAGAAGAAGTGGGTTTTAAGGGGGGAAAAGGCTCTCCCCACTCCCACGTTCCCCCAGCAGTGGTGGCAAGACTGGGCACAGGAGAACATGTCGAGCTGAGTCTGACTATCTGAGTCCAACCTGGGCCTTTCGCATGAAGGGTGGCTGCATGTATCCCCACATCCAGGCCACAGGCATGGCACAAACAACAAATGGCACAAGGTCTCCTACTCCAGATATGTGTGGATGTGTAGGTGAAAGCCCTAGGGCTCAAGATGCATGTTTAAGGCACTGGTCACAAATACTGGCAGAGCAGGGACATCAGGATCCTATGGCTGTCTTTATGCTCTAGTGTCAGAGTTCCACCTCTGTATGTTTGTAGAGCACTAATCATCGTTCTGCATATGAATTGAGGTTTCTCTATAGAGCCAGACTGGACTCATCAGCCAGTGTGATAGTTGAAGCAGCATAGGCAGAGCTTACAGCACAGCTTTGCAGCCCACTGCAAAACCAGCACAGAGCGCCCTGGCTCTCCAGCTGGTGAAATGTCCCTGCCCAGCCAGTGAACACTCCAATACCACCTTGAATCCATGCCTGGGGCAGGCCCTGGAAGGCCTCACCCATGGTGTCATGATGTAAGTCAGCTCTGCTGAGACATCCCAGAGTCCTCCTTTCAGCACTTTTGGGGACCTCTAGGAGCACAGGAGGAGAGGTCTCAAGCTGGGTGCTGCAGTTTAAAGGGCTATGCAAGGGCTGGAGCACAGCGTGTCATCCTTTCCCATGAGGACAGGCAGCTTCTCCCTGCAGAATGTGGGGATCTCCCACCCCAAGAGTAGACTCACCCCCTCTCGTGCAGCCCTGGGGTGGGTGCTTTAAAAGGCCATGGCTGATCGCCACAAACAACCTGCTCATTTTTGGTCTGTTCCCATTGTGAATATCTCCACCCTGTATGAGCACAGTGCTATTTATTTGTGATGGATGCGGCATTAATATTTCTGTTTATTTAGATTAGTTTAAATGGTTACATTTGAACACGAAAAAAGTCTTCTCTGCCAACTGCCAGAATGGTTTGAAGCAGCGAAGAGACAGGCTTTAAAAGAATGCACTCCTGGTGGGTTCCTCTTGTGCTTAATCCCTCTTTTAACAATTTCTGCATCCTTTGGGGAATAAAGCATCCCTACTCCAAGGCTGCTGTCATATCTAGGCATATCAAGACACCCAGAGGTGGTCTCCACCTCCCTGTGTAACCTGTGCTGACATCTCCCCCCTCCATCACCATCACCGACCTTGGCCAAGGTCAGTGCAAAGGAAGAGGGCCTCGTGGGAAGGCTGCTTTGGTCACCTGAAATAGAGCTGGAGATGGGGACATCAAAAAATGTGATCATAGTGTGATCAAAGAAAGGAAGGTTACTTAAAAGAGTAGCTTCAGATAGGTTAGTCAGAGTAGCATACAGAGATGTACAGTGTGCAAAGGTAGAGCAATCAGGGCTTTGCTGTACATTTCTAGGTAATTACACACACCAAGAGATTATTTTTTTTTATATCAGTTTCATGATCTTGTCTGGATGAGTGATACTCAACCAGGGCAAGACAGCCTTTTTTGAGTTGGAATTCAGCTCAGATGGGCGTTCCCTCTCCTTGGGTAATTAATTCTAATTGACCTGTGTGGTTACCTTACAAAGAGGAGTTACACTGGCCAGATAACTGGCCATTTTGCTACACAGCTTTAATTTTCTTTAGCATGGAAATAAGAAATCACCCATTAAGAAGTACTGTTTAAAATGCAACTTATTTGTACTATTTAAAGCACATATGCACAAGCTAGTTTGTTCTGCAAGAAAATCTACTTTCAGTATATTTCCTCTGCTTTTAAAATACTGAACATTTAACTTTTTCTCATCTCCCAGTCTTGCTGAACAGCTATGGTATGCTGCTTTGGCTGGAGTTATTGCCCATTTAAACCTGCATTAAGGGACACAGACTCAGACGTGTGGCATCAATACTCTTTAACCATTCCACTTGCACATAAAAGATAAGCAAGAATCCTGGGTTCTCAGTATCACTATAGATTTATTGTGGCTGTCAATCATAACAACAGCCAGAACCAGAGGAGCTTGGAAGGCTGCCTGAGGATTAGTTTGAAAGACTTGACCCTTGAGATGAAATTGTCTCTTCATGGTACACAGTTACCTTATGGGTCCTATTATATTGAGAGAAAAATATGGGCTACTTTCACACTGAAAACACATGTCAAGCAGGACTGAAAGATCTACACAGACATTGTCATGAGAAAAAAAGGAAGAAAAAAGATACAGAGATAAAAAAGCTTACTTCAAAGCACCAAAATGTTACCATTTTGCATAAGTATATGTCTACTGAAAAGGTTTCCAGCTGGTATGCTTAGATTAATGTTATTACCCACCATAAATATAATGGAAACAGCTGTACTTTCTATCTTCCTAAAGGATGATGCTTACATTAAAGCTCCATTGATTTTCAAACTATAAATACAATAAGTACCATAGTATGTATGAGACTTGTGGACTTTCAAATCCCCCTCCATCTTTGGATTTCTAACAGAAATGTGACTCCTGAATCATGTTAGTATCATGATGCAGAATTGTTTTAAGCTGTAAATACTGTTCTGCTTTGCTTTGCTCCATTCTGTTCCAATGTACAATTGCTGATCTCCTTCCTCCTTCAACTAGGGGGCTACAGGGAGGCATTACACAATGTGGACCAGTCCAGGAGGGCATTTAGCTGCTTTGAGTGAAAGTTATTGGATAAAATACAGAAATAGCTTTCTGAACAGCCAAGCTCTTCTCTCTCCATGGCTCAGCCATTGAGTTAAGCTGGATTTACCATTGCTTCCATTTGCTGTCTCAGTCAAGCTATACTCCAGGAAGAATAAAACTGATTTAACCAAAAAAGGGAGATTAAAGCTCAAGTGGGAGAAGGAAGGAGACTCCAGAAAGTGTCATGACTTAGGACCTGTCTTGAAAGATACCATGTTTGGGTTTGAATGCCCTCAGACTGGGACACAGCTAACCCAGGTCTTCCATAGCTTTGGTGGGGACTCTAGCCACAAATACAGTGAGTTAGGAGTTGGAAGGCTCTGTCTTCAGCTGCATTGTAAGAACCACTTCTTCTCCATTTCCAAGGTGTTGGTATCCACCTCCTGGATTGTGAGTCCAGAAAGTTAAGAGACACCTTGCATCAGTGCTGAATAAAGCACTCTCAGAGAAGGACACACATAATACAAGGTAGCCTTCACATGTCAGCCTTCCACAGTGAGCAGCTGACTATGTCTGTTAAGAGAGGTCTCCCCTTTCTGCAAGCTGACTGGTCCTGAATCAGGTCTGAATCCATAATGTTACACAACATTACAGCCAGGACAGCTCTGAGGCTGGACTAATAAGGCCTTCATGCCTTTTTAAAACATCTGCATGGTTTCTTGCTTGCACAAAGTATTGACAAATTGACCTCACATCCAACTGCAAAAAGCTACACAGACTTGCCTTTAGGTAACTTTTCTCTGAAGGGGCTTTTTTGAGGGTACTGTATTGAGGCACAGACTCCATGCTCTGGATAGGCCATCTCAATACCGTGCTTAGGGACTCCTCTCTGCAAACCAATGACACATCACAGCATACAGCATTCTTGACTTGCACAAACCTTTTGGGGATTGATGCTTGTGCAAATACAGTATATTTATACACGGTGATAAATCTTTGTTAATGAAGCTGCAGCATACTTGGTGTCTTTTCCACTAGCATCTGTGCTTTGGATCAATGGCAATATCACATTTTTAGGAAAAAAATATATTTCAGGGTAGAGGTGCTTGTGTGTAAAAGTAGAGGTACAGAGGGACAAGCAGTATATGTATACCCCCTGAAAGGTGTAGTTTGGGACTCTATGGGAACCTTGCATAAATGTGAGGCACTGAGGGGAGAATAACTGTGAGAGAAAGCAAGGTGGATTAGTCTGTTAGTCATTACCATCCTGTCTCTGGGCCCAGGGTGATAATGCAACCTCACAGCTGCAGCAGACTATAGCTCTGCATGGTGGAGATCTCCTCCTTCTGCTAAATTTTGGCACAAGAGCTATGAAGGCTTTCCTCAGATTCCCAGAACTAAGTGATTTTTTGCATTAGTGAGAAAAAATGGATTAGTGGCTGAAGGCCAAAAGAGTCAAGGGTCACCTGTAGGTGTTTTTTTCTCTGCTAATCTATCGTAATTAAGATATATAACACAAGCATTCATGCAATACACAGGAAGATAATAGACTGAGACTAGATGAAGACTGGTATTTGCACATGGCAGCTTCTAGTCAGTAGCCAGTGATTAGCAAGTTAGAGCGAATCTTCATTTTATCTTCTGGAGGGCATTGCAAAGGATCCCCATTTCACCTGCAAAGGAAAGAATCAGAGCAGTTAATCCTACAGCTAGCCCACTTCTAACACTCCTGTATACATTTACCCTTTATATCCATTCCCTGAAAACATAAAGTGAACAAAGAAGTGCTGGATTGGACACATTTATTAGGGTCTTAGTGGAGTAAGTTTTGCAGAGTCAGTCCTTTGCCTTCATCAGCCATGCAAGGATGGCTCACAGGATCAGAGATGCTGGCTTTTAGAAGGAAAGCCAATGTTAGGGGGAAAACGTATCAGGAAAAAGGCTAGCATGGCAAAAGGAAATGTGATTAAAGCCAAGCTTTTCCTTTTCTTCCTTACTGAGAACAGCTGGAGCCACACATCAGAATCCATCACAAGGCCTTCTGGCCTTTCCTAGCACCTCCACTAAAACTCGATATTTCAGATATAACAAACTACAGTCAAGTGGAAATGCTGTTTTGAAGCTTGGCTAGAATTAGGAAGCAATTTTTGCACCAAAAAGGAGATGTGTGCTGCTTGAACTTGGTCAGGCTCAGAGCATTAAATGCAACCAGATGAAATCTGCTTTGTGGTTGCTATTTCTGATCCAAGTTTTGAGGAATTCAAGGTAACAAATCTGTAGTTCCTTACTATTGATAGTGTCGGCTAAGTTCTTCAGCTGCTTTGCATTGTCCAAGACTTCAATCCTCTGGGTGTAGGGATTGTACCGAACAGAGAAAGGACGAGGGATCGTTTGAGCAAATTTCCTGAGGCAAAAATACAAAAACACAAACAAACTTGAAAAGCTCCTTTTTTCAGTAACTCACTCTTTTCTTGGCATGTTAAATATTTTTTTCTTTGTCCCTTTTATTTTCTCTAAAACTGTTTTTTTTTCCTCAGCTCGTAAGTTTGCTTTACTATGAATCGCCTTGATGAGGGGAATAAGAAAATCTGTGAGAGGAAATAACTGAAATTCCTGCCAAGTGATCTGAGACCTACAGCATTCTGTAACGTGCTTGAATCTGCATTTGTCCTTACCAACTTTGATTTTTTCCAAACAGGACTAATTATGCTATTGGCATGGCAACACTGCTCCTGGTATAGGCCAACTATGTAGCTATTGGGATTTGCCAAACTTGAAAACCTCATTTTCCTTTCAGTAATGAAAAATATAGGAATCCTGATCCAAGTCTGCAATTTCTGGGAAAGTAAGGTCAAGTACCTATGTAATCCTGGCATACCAAGGAGCAAGCTAACTTCTGACATGGTTGGTAGTGGTTTCCAGGTCATTGCAAAGATAGGAGACAGTCAATAGAGTGAAGCAGCATTCTTGCCACCTCTGATTTGCAGCAGTGCCTTCTGCAAAATAGTTAATTCCACAGCAGAAACATTAAGATTTTGGTATCTTGGGAAAACGTTAATTTGCATAACCACAGAACTGTGGGAAGGAGGACTCTGAATGGGATGAGATGGTCAGAAGTATTGTTCCAGGCTCCTTGTAGACCCTGGCAGGATACTGGCTTATATATCTGTTTCAAATTACTGAAGTTATTGCTGAAAGAGGAATGAAAGCACGCAGGAGTTGATTATGGAGCCCCACTATACAGGCTGTGACTCAGCATGGTAAATCCCATATGCCCAGAACAGTGGAATATGCTGGATGCCACCTCCACATTGCTCCTTCAGTTTAGTCCTAATTATTATCAGCTAAGGCCATTGTCTCAAATAGAGTTCAGTGTGAGCAGGTCACAAGGTGTGACAGTGGAAAAAAATTATGTTGGCTAGGATGAAACCATTTAGTGGCATCAGTTCAGTTTTTCTAAGGGTAGAAATCCACATTAGAAGACAGTCTTCCTAAATCTCAGCTGAAGGTAAAATCCTAATTAGAACATGAATGCCTTAAGCAGAAATATTTTAGGTCAGCCTCAGAATAATTTTTCAGGGAGGTTTTCCATTACACAGAAACACACATGTCCAGGTGCAAACCACGAACACAGGCACTGCAGCAATGCCCAGACCTCTGTTTCAATTTAACCAGTTTTCCAATTTGTTCATTGAAACAATTAAAAGACATTCCAAGATCATGTTTCTAGAGTAAGGCAGCATCTTCCATTTTCTCAAGGAACTTGCTACTTGGTTAGAGAAGTATACAGAGAAGACAGAAACTGTATGCAGGATATTAATAGCACAAACCAGAAGAAAAGGCCATCTTTCTCAGGTATTACCCCAGAGAAAAGGGCAGAAGGAGAGGCCGCAGGCTTATGACAACTGAGAAAGCAGCAGGGGAAGTAGCTGGGAAGACTTTGGAGCTGAGGAGCCTGGGGCAGCAGAATATCTTGGGTCTTGGTATGTGCTTATCTGTGAATGGGAGAGAGAGAAAGAGAGAGAAGAGACTGCAGGTCTGGGAGAATTCCCTGTGTGGCATCTCCAAGTGAAAATTTTTTTCAGTGTGAACCAAGGCTAACCCCCGGTGCCTTGACTAACATTCAGAAATACGGTGGTGGTTTATTTAAACAGAAATAGAAATATTGGTGTGAGGTGGAACCCAAACTGAACCCCAAACACAGTCTGAGCCCTTCCTGTTTCAAGAACCAGAACTGAACCTGGACCATTATTTCAATGTCTTGTTGAACTGGAACTGAATCTGTATTTCAGTCACAGATGACTGAAAGATTTACTGTGTAGCCCTGTAGTCTTGTAAACACACTGCTGGTAACAAGCTGGAGGCTCTGTATTAGGCTAACCACACAGGCCTCAGGATTGGTCTTATTAGGCTTGCTTGCAGTTTTGTTTAGCTGTAATAGCAATTTTCTAATGACCACACAGCTTAATTCTGAATAACTGTGTGCTATAACACCTATCATTAATAATTTTTATATAGGCAGGAATAACAAATAGTTATGCTGTACAGAGCGAACTAAGTCTGACCCTAAAGTAGTGATGCAGCATAATAGAGTACCAGCATGGGCTGATAACAGAGGCCTTAAATGTGCAAGCATAGGATGATGATGGTTGTCCCCGGGCTATCAACAACTCCCCACTGGTCAGTTATTCATAGTAAAGCAAACTTAGGAGCTGAGGAAAACAAAAACAGTTTTAGAGGAAATAAAAGGGACAAAGAAAAAATATTTAACATAAAATTGTAGAGTCAGAAGTAACATAGATTTGCAGACCAATGTAGAAAAAGCAAGACATAAAGCATGTTAGAAAAAATAAAAATGGCCCTGAGGAGACCATAGGCTGAGGAGGAGGAAAGGAAGCATCAACACCATCCACCTCCTCACAAAAGAGGAAGAAGGTCCATTCGTTAACATCACAGCCCTGCTCTGAAGACATCAAGATGCTGATTACTTGACAACTCCACCCACCACCACTAGACCGAAACTGCTGACTTAAGACACAAAAGAAAGTGTAAGGGTGAGCATAACTTCAGAGGAAAAGGAGTAGATACTAGGAGATTTTTTGTACAAGAACTTATAACTATAGTATTGTTAAAGAGACTTGTTTTGCATTAGTTAGCTAGCTTCGACCCTAAGTGTTAGTATCATTGCAGTTGGGCTAATAATAATTTTTTGTTGCATTTTGGTTATACAGATGAAACTCTTAATTAGACTAGCCATAAATTCTTGGCTTCATGTATAAGGTATGTTCCCCTTATTGCCCATAGCAAGATTTTGAGTGTAACAACTGCTTAGTCTCTTTAAGCATTGCACAACTTTTTCTAATGCCTCTCAAAACATTACTGTCAACCCAAGACTTGTTATGGCAATGGGATCCATTGTATTGGCAGTGGACAAGAAATTGGATCTTATAGGGAATGACTGGATTACCTTAGCTTTTCTTTTGCATCTTTAAAACTTTCAGCAACATAGTAGACAGGCTGGAACTCAGTAACAGGGTACTTCTGCACAGCAGTCTTCTCCAGGACAAGAGGCTGAATCTCAGGCTTACTTGATAAACAATACTATGAGCAAAAGGATAATAAATTTATTTCAGTTTAAAAGTGCTTGAATTTTCTGTGAAAGAAAGATAGAGCTACTGAACGCCACCCAGTTTCAGACAGGAAAGGGTTGCTCCTGTGGAATACAATGACAATGTCACTTACTGGGAAAGAAGCAGGTATGAGTCTCCTGTGTATGTATACACTGACACATTTATTAGAGCTCTTCAATCAAGTATGACATTTTATGCTACTTCTATGCACAAAGTATGAAGCATAATAAGGATCTGAAGACATTCAGAAGAGAAATTTGAGCAATTATAAACATCTTTGAAATGTTGTTTTATAGAACACACCTGCAGCTCTCCAAATGAAGACAGCAGCCCTGCACCATACGCCTTGAGTGAATCGCCTTCCTTACATAGTCCAAACTCCACCGTAAACCAATAAACCTAGCAAGAAAATTAGACAGAAACATATGATTCCTGATCAAAAAGAGCAGGTGCACATCATTGATTTGAATATGTTTGGAGTTTACATTTCTATTTAAAATGTTGCCATGTGTCAAATATCAACTGTATAAATACAATAAATGTCCACACAGACTGAAATTCTTCACCTGGAAGGGGCACAGTGCTAGAATTAATGTGCCTGCAAATCAGTTCTGTTCCCTGACAAACACAGTTGTGTTTTACTGTGCTTACATTTGTCAGCAAAGCAGAGACAATGAAACTATAGCAATAAAATCTCATTTTTATTGGCCAACCCAGTTGAAGTTTGAACGTTAGTTCATAGAAGTTTGTGTCCTGTTTCACACAGAGGGTGTCTAGCTGCAGCAGCAAGAAAGGGAATGGGCTGTTAGTGCAATACTGAAGGAAGATGGTGTGTGGCCTACCTTGACTTCTTGGTCTGTCATTTTGAAGGGATACGTGCTCTGGCTCAGAAGAACTACCTCATCTATCAGAAATAGCAAAGATGGTGCAATGCTTTGCCCAGGTGAGTTAGCACTGGGGACACTAATCTGACAGGCATATCCTTGTTTTTATTTGAGGTTTGTAATTCTGGGTCTCAATAGTCTCAGAGCAGGATTCAGGTGAGCCACTCTGACTGCAGAGGACATTATCTGCCTGGCAGGGTGGAAGAGAAGGGACACTTGCAGGTAGAACAACTACTGAAGTTGCCTCCTGAAATTTCCTGTGAGGATGTAGTAACATGTAATCTCTTCTTGCTCAATATGTTTGTGCTGGAGGAAATCTTGTCTGGGCTTCTGTGTTTAATCACAACTGTCACTTTGAATAATGGGTGCCAAAGTTATTTTCCTTTAATGCAACTGTTTCAGGGTGGGGTTTTCCAATCATGGACTTCACTCTGTTCCCATTCAACTCTATGGGAGTTCTATCAGTGACTCCAGTGGCAGCAGAATTAAGACAACACAGGGTGCTTTGGAAAATTGAGCCCTCATTTATTAAATTACCGTAGCAAGTTTCTCGATGAAATCATCCGGAGCTCCTAGAGATGCCAGTCCAATTTCCTGTAACAATAAACCATTATTCTTCAAGCTGTTTATTGCGAACATTCTTCCTGTCTCGTCTTATGTAATTTCTCACTTTTTAAATGTTACCATCGATTACTACCACACACAAATGTTTACAGGACATGTTCCTATCGTGCAACATCAATTTTAAACCAGAAATCTCTCCAGAAATGAACAAAGGGTCCTGTCCAAATGTCATTTACAAGGCATGATCCTTTGTGCCTGGTACAAAGCCCACTGAGGTCAAATAAAATTTTCCTCTTGCTTTGACAGGCTTTTCATCAAGTCTAGAATGCACACCCAAGAGAATGATATGGTCAAAAGGAGGTAAATCAGTGACACCCACACACCTTAAATATTTCTCTTTGTTTTGATGGGCCCTTATTGCAGGAGTTTTCCTGGAGCCTTGAATGAGTTATTTTTTCTGAATGGCAGGGCACGATTTGAAAGAGCTTATTTGTACCTTAGGAGCTAATGGAGACTTTCCCGGCAGGCACGCAATAGCTGGATTTGGAAGACAATCACACAAGACTGTATATAACCAGGTACCTTTCTTGGTTCGCTCCAGTGAGAACTGCGCAGCGCAAAATCAGAGCCCCACACACACCCACACCAAAACCATGGGAGAAGCCATCACCATGTCAAATCCTAATAAGCCAAGGTGCAGTAGGGCTTCTCTTGAAGGAAACCCCGTTCTGGGAAAGGGCAGAGCCTGAGGGCAATAGTGAGTGCTTACTAACTACATCAAGTTGACTTTTGTCTTGTGAGCAGGATGCTACATCAAGTCCATTTTCCCTCCTTTCCTTCCTTCCTTCCTTCCTTCTGTCCTCCATCCTTCTTTCCATCCTTCTTTGTCTCTCTCTTTTTCTTTCTTTTCTTGTCTTTCCTTTTTTCCTTTTTTCTTTCTTTCCTTCTTTCCTTCTTTCTTTTTTCCTTCCTTCCTTCCTTCCTTCCTTCCTTCCTTCCTTCCTTCCTTCCTTCCTTCTTTCTTTCTTTCTTTCTTTCTTTCTTTCTTTCTTTCTCTTTCAGTCTGTCTGTCTTTCTGACTTTCTCTCTTTGTGTCTTTTCATGTTTTCTGGTAAGATGCAGCCAAAAATTTACTCCTTCACCGAGGTTTGGCTTCTTTTCCAGAGACATTAACACTACCAAAGAGAAAGTTCCTCTCCAGCCTTCTCCCATGCTTGCAGCTGGGACAGTTCCCCACTTTACTCAGCCTCCTCTGTGGCTTCAACAGAAAATAAAAAAAATCTTCACTTTCCCTAACATTTGTACTGCAGGGTGGGACAATAATTCATCTGCCTCATGAGCCATTTAGCTTTGCTCAGAAGGATCAACATCTACAAAAAGGTTTTAGATGATGGTTTCACAAAGGGTTTGCCTGTAAAAAAACAACTCACACAAGACATTTGGAGTTTGGGTATATGAGTTCACCTAAGTGATTTGTGTTGAGATTTCAAGCAATAAATAAATCAGCCTCAGTCACTCTTAAGCAATATGCTTAAAGGTGAATCCACCCCACCCCTCATAGCTCTTGGTTTATCTTCTGAATTACCTAGTCTCTGCTGTGTTCAATTATATAAATAGTATAACCACTGAGTAACTTACCTGGGAAAACTGAGCAAAACTGGGATCAGCAAAAAGAGGCACATGTCCTAGCAGCTCATGGCAAATATCACTGCAGGAAAACATGACATCTGAATAACTTTAATGGAGGAAAAGTCCAGCAATGCTGGATGAATGCCCTAGTGACAACACATAGTCAAGAGTGCAGTGCATTTTCTCCTACCAGCAAATAATGCTCAAGACTCACGGGAAACCATTTTGCTCTAAAATTAATTATTCTTGTGATGTAAATGTGCACACGCCAGGGTTTTCAGTGCATGTATCATCACACATCCCTCAGAGGAAGGATGATACATTATTTTTTTTTCATTATGAAAGAAAACCATCCATTCAACGGCTCACCCAGCTCAGAAAAGCCCAGAGAGAAATCACCCCACCAAAGGGAACATGGACTTTTCAGTCTCAAGGACAAGAAACCTCTTTAGATGAAGCTCAGGCTACTAAGGCAATTCACCATGGTGTCAATATGTACCTCAAGAGCTCAGCTCCAGTCCCTGTTCAGGCCAACAGCCTCCCACTGAGAGGTGAAAGCTTGCCTTTCATCAGGTAGGACTATTTTCATCGCAAGTTGAAGTTGGCAGCTGGACAGGCATGTTTGGGGAAGAACTAACCTAGGGACTGCTAGATTTTTCAAAGACAGAGAAGTGATTTGGTGAGATGGAAAGGGGAGAGGGATAAGATGCTCCAAGGAGGACCAGGTCTCTGGAAGACATTTCAGCCTGGCTTTGTGCAGGATGAGAATGGGGTGAGGAGAAGCAGGGAGGAAAATCAGAAGAATGAGGGATAGAAAAATGGAGGGGAAAAGGAGGTTGTGGGCCATAGTCGGAAGGAAAGCAAAAAAATGGTAAGGGAGGGGAGGAAGAATTGCAACAATATAAAGCTGAGGAAGAAAACTGTTTTGAAAACAGCAAGTAGAAAAGGACAATGGACAGGGACAGAGAGGAACATTACAGCATAAAACTGAAAAAGAGAAGGGATCAATGATCTGGGCTTCCTCTATCTTACTGCCAGAAGATTGCTTTCAACATGTTGAGACATTCCTGTACTAGATTTCACACTACTGTTTGGGTGCTAATAGCTAAACTAAATGTCTTTGTACACTGCTCTCTCACGTCCCAGCCACCACACAAGCATGCCTTCAGTAGCAAAACTGTCTGATCAGTCCCATAAGAATTTGCAGAAGAGGATCCAGCTTGTTAAAAAGACCAGAAATTTTCCAAAAGTTTTCAGAAGAGAGTAGTCACTTGGCCACTCTCCATTAGCTCTGTTCCCAGGAGTGCCCCAGAGTCCCACATGGTTATTATCAGTTGGGCTGACCCGCTGTTAGTCTGCTGCAACTTTACACACTTTCTGTGCCAAAGTACTTACGGCTCTGGTGTGTACATGGGTTTGGACGCATGGCGAATATACTGCGTAGAGTGAAATACTCGGAACGCCAGCCCAGCCAAGAAATCCCGAGAGGAGAGCAAGCCTGCAACAGGACGCAGGCGAAATCCAGTGCAAGCTGAAGGGACAAAAAAATGGCATCTTAAAAACAGCTGGTGTGCTTGATTTATCCTTATCAAGACCCCTCACAGAGGAAAAAGTGTGTTAATTGGGTTTTTTTGCTCTCCTTACATTAAACAGAGTTTAGTTGTGAAAGAGCAGGGGATTTTCTACCCATGTGTACCACCATCACAGTATCTGAGCATCTGTACCATCATACCCCTGGAAGTTTGAGAGAGGGACCTGGGACACAGGCTAAGTGATGTGCCCAAGCACCATAGGAAGCCTATGATAAAGGAGGGACTGCTTTTCCATCTCTGGAAGCACTACCTCCACTGACAGCTGAGGTCTTTCATTTGATTTGGTGGTTCTATATGCTTCAGACTTACTCTGCAAGAATTTTGAAATATCTTCAAGCTGGGGAATGTTGTCCTCCCGGTAGCCACAGTACTTCTCCAGCAGTGGGAATACATGGTTGTGTTCATAACAAGCATGAGTTGGATAGAGACTCTTCAGCTCCCTGAAGACGGTGCCCCATGTTTTCTTTTCTTCTTCCGTGTAGGAGACTCGAGGAATAGGTTGGCCACTGGAAAGAAAATGGATATCCTCCATAGGAGCGACAGAAAAAATGTCCTGTGCCACCAGCATCATACCCAGGAGCTTTACATGGGCTGGCCAGGAGCTGCTGATGCAGGAGGGGAAATGCCTTTGGTCTGACATGCAGGTGCAAAAGGAGCCTCACTTGCCCCTAGGCACAGGCTGGGAAGGACTCTACTGACCTCAGCTGAGATACTGGCCTTTAGACAACTCCTTGCGCTATTGTGGTAAAAATAAATTAGTGCTTATTTGTCTTATCAAGATGTTGTTCTAAAAATATTTGCTGGCTGTTGGTTTAAATTTATTTGCATTTCTAGATATGGAGCAGCTGTTGTATTTCTTGCTCTAACACACATTACATTAATGGTTTTGGTTACAACAGGAAAACCATCAGCTCCAGAAAACTCTCTTTCTTGGAGAGGCAGAGAAATTCTGATCTGTGCTTTATGCTGTAACAGATGCAGACTCCAGCCAGTTTGACTTTTTATAATTGTAATGAGTAATTTTGAATCAAATCCCACCCTCAGGCCTCCATGTGCTTAGCTCATGTTGAAGCTAGCAGGAATTAGACAATCACAAGCAATGTAGTTTGGCCTCCTGTGAATAGTCAATTCCTTAGCAATAATGATAGGGCCAGAGATGAATCCAGCAGCTTTGAAAAATCAAAGGGTTTTAAGTAACTTAATAGGGTTAACATCACTGCTGGAATAATGCTGGAGCTTTCCAAGCCCCAGAGACCCATTGTTAAACTCTTGATGACACCCCACCATCTCCCACTCCCTCATTTTTTCCTTGAGCCTCAGGGCAGCTCCTCTGGAGCACCATAATTTTCTGTCTCCCTGTATCAGCCCTCCTTGATCCGTGAAGCTTTAAACATCATGTTGAATTATGAGGATTGCTGGGGAATTGTTCCTATAGCACTCCTAATTAATCCTCAGTCACCTTCCAGGGCTACAGGGGAAGCTATGGCTTAAAAATCTTTCCAATTTCAATTAAAAAAATTCAGGGATCAACAGGGCCAGAAGCAAAGGAAGGCAGAGGCAAGAGGCAAGTTAAAAGCAGAGAAAAGAGAAGTCAGGGAAATTAAGCATTTAACAAAAATGACTGGTAAATGTATCGGGAGAGAAGGCAAAAGAGCAAAGGCAGAGGAGAGAGGCAAACAACAGGAGGAACGAGAACAAAAACAGGTGCAAAAGATGGGACACAGAAGAGGGTGAAGTTGATGGTGGCAAGAAGAGTATGAGACAAACAACCACAGACCCCCCTCACCTTTGTAGCTGACTTCACAAGCTAAGCACATTTGCCTTTTCAGATACTTCCCATGAAGCCTGATAACTTTGGTTGTCCCTTTCCTCCTGCCCAGTTCTCTGCATCTCTGTCCCCCTATGGTGGTGACACCCCTTTGACCTCTCCTCCTCACTGTAGACCCTGAAAGGCATGCCTGCCAGGTGTAGCACCCAGGGCAAAGACATCACAGATCCATCTGGGCCTTCCTGAATCAACGCCCAAAGTCACAAAAACCACGTGGCTTCTTTCCACAAGCCCCAGAAGCCCAGACATGGGCTTTCACAACCTGTTTATTGCTCTGTTACTGAAAGACCTTATTGGAAAGTCCAAGAACTTCACACAGAAGGTGCTTTTGGGACATAAGTCGAGGTCTGTATAGGCTCTGTTTCCCATGTGTCTGAGGATCTGGATAAAAGACTAAATATTAAGTAGTTACATCTTGGAATATAATGTTTTCAACTTCCTAAGTTGGTTTCAGTTTAAATCTCAGGGGGAGGGGGTGGTTAACATGTTTTTTGTTTTATTTCTTTGTAGGATTTGATGAAAGTCTGCAAACTAGAGACCAGAATTTGCTATCCAATATGCAGGAAAGGTAAATCTTCTGTGGGGTAACTATAAATGCGCGTTAGATCCATCCACATCTGGCCACAAAGTCTTACCCAAATTTTCTAGTTATAAACTGGGCTCCTGACTTTTTTCACTTTCCATCAATCAGTCTCTCATTTTGTGATTAGATTATTAGCTCTTTGGCTCAGGGACTGTCTTTTCATTGCAGTCCTGTGCAAAGTGGAGCCTTAAATGTATAACATATGTTACTTTATCCTTTGCAATCACAATTTTTACCAGTCTCAGCAAGAATCAGACCCAGTAGTACTGATGTAAATGTGTGAGTGGCTCTGGGAACAGAATTTTGTCTCCTCCAGATTTGATCACTGAAAGCAATCAAGCAAGCCTGTTCTAACTGAATTTATCATCTCTATTCATTTATTTTCTTGGGAAATGAGAGCCCAAATTGCTGATTGCAGCTGGGTCAGACATGATAAAAGTAGAGTATCAGGCGCTGGATTAGCATCAAAACCATAAGTTATTCATTATTTTAATAGTGTATGCAGCTCCTGCTTTAATGTAAATGATAGGCACTCCTCCCCCAGCCCTGGTTTAATGGGAAGAATACCAGAAGCGGCTTTATACAATGCTCAGGTCTTTGTAGTAGCAACGGAGTCTGCTACTCAATTAGACAACAAAGCTGGGGAAGAGGGGTGTTGTGGGGAAAGAAAGGAGGTGATATTCTCTTCTGAACGTGAGCCTGGAACAATTTACTTCTGTTTTACTGCGATTTGGGGACAAATGCATGAACAGGAAGATTTAAACACATGGCAGAGAAAAGCCCACAGCAGGAGGACTCTTGTGGGAAAATAGGGATTGCAGCAGGGTGAGAGCCCTAGGAGAGGGCAGGAGATGGGGGCTTGCTTTCTGCCCACGCACTGAGCACTCACTGTCTGTAGTTGTAGGCAATATCCGCAAACTCCTTCCTCCGGGCCCGGTACACAGGATCTTTGAACCCCTAAAAAGAAACAGCGATGGTCAGTCCCTGTGTAAGTGCAGGTGGTGAACAGCCTTCCTCTCATCAAGCACCTTTGGGCACAGCTGGTGCAGTCCAGGAGGTGGTGCAGTCCAGGAGGTGGTGCAGGAGGGTGAGTGGAGAAGCTGCCTTCATCCTGCCCAGCTACGCTGCACCCTGCTTGCACAGGACACCACTCCTTCCCCATCTGCAGGGCCACCAGAGCAACCATTCAGCCACAGCCTCCCAGCACTTCTTGCCCCCCAAGTCCTTTCATTTCCTTATTCCCACTTGCTACAACAAAGGGAAACATGCTCCTTCACAGCGCCAGCAAGGTGCTCCCGCAAGAGCAATACAGCTCATTAACGGCACTCAGATAACCATGTCCTTCTGGTTTCTCAGAAAGCTTGTTGCAGTTCCTAGCAGAGCTGGGCTGGTCTAGAGGAGCAGAGTTAAACCACGTTAGAAACACACTCATCAGTTCAGACTTTTTAGGTGGATTTTCATCATGCACCACGGTTAAAAGTGCTCATTTTCAAACTGTTAGAAGTACAGTAGGCACTTAGCAAGCCAAAAAGCCCTATTTGCACTACAAATTCCACCATTTGAAGGGATTTAATTACTACAGACAATGTCTAATAGACCTTGTGTTTTGGAGTTTGACCTTTGCAGCTAATTGTAGCTGACCCAGGGGTCAATACTGGGTCCTGTCCTGTTCAATATATTTGTCAATGACCTGGATGAAGGGATAGAGTGTGCCCTCAGCAAGTTTGCTGATGACACAAAACTGGGGGGAGTGGCTGACACACTGGAAGGCTGTGCTGCCATTCAGCGTGACCTGGACAGGCTGGAGAGTTGGGCAGAGAGGAACCTTATGAAATTCAACAAAGGCAAGTGTAGGGTACTGCACGTGGGGAGGAATAACCCCATGCATCAGTACCGGTTAGGGGCTGACCTGCTGGAGGTCAGCTCTGTGGAAAGGGACCTGGGAGTCCTGGTGGACAACAGGATGACCATGAGCCACCAATGTGCCCTTGTGGCCAAGAAGGCCAATGGCAGCCTGGGGTGCATCAAGAGGAGTGTGGCAAGCAGGTCGAGGGAGGTTATCCTCCCCCTCTACTCCGCCCTGGTGAGGCCACATCTGGAGTACTGTGTCCAGTTCTGGGCTCCCCGGTTCAAGAAGGACAGGGAACTGCTGGAGAGGGTACAGCAAAGGGCTACAAAGATGATTAGGGGACTGGAACATCTTTCTCATGAGGAAAGGCTGAGGGACTTGGGTCTTTTTAGTCTGGAGAAGAGAAGACTGAGGGGGGATCTTATTAATGCTTATAAATACTTAAGGGGTGGGTGCCAGGAGGATGGGGCCAGTCTTTTTTTCAGTGGTGCCCACTGACAGGACAAGAGGTAACAGGCACAAACTTGATCATAGGAAGTTCCACCTAAACATGAGGAGGGACTTTTTTACTTTGAGGGTGGCAGAGCACTGGAACAAGCTGCCCAGAGAGGCTGTGGAGTCTCCTTCTCTGGAGATATTCAAAACTTGCCTGGACTCATTCCTGTGCAACCTGCTCTAGGTGAACCTGCTGTGGCAGGGGGTTGGACTAGATGATCTCCAGAGGTCCCTTCCAACCCCTATCGTTCTGTGATTCTGTGATTCTATAACTACCAACAAAACCAGGGGTAAGAAATATAATCTCTAATCTTCATCTAGGATAACCACTTTCCTATCCCAGTGTGCCTGCTATTTAGACTAAAAGTTCCTCAGGGCTAGGAGTGTCTTCACTACCTAAAGTGGAGAAACATCCTTCCAAGCTAGGACATATTTCTGCAGGGTAAATAGCAACAACTCAGTGGGCACCGCAGCAGTTCATGAATGCAC
This sequence comes from Gavia stellata, assembly GCF_030936135.1. Taxonomy (NCBI): domain Eukaryota; kingdom Metazoa; phylum Chordata; class Aves; order Gaviiformes; family Gaviidae; genus Gavia; species Gavia stellata. Next base: position 62,569,921 of record NC_082597.1, on the reverse strand, counting down.
CTTTTAGTGGTGCATGGCACAACTGGGCTGAGGTGCCATGAAACACAAGCAGGTACAGGAGGCAGATGAAGTAGAGTGCAGATCTAAGAGTGTGAGCAAAAAAGAGGCAGCCAATGGCCTAAAAAATGGCTGTCCAAGATTAACCTTGTGGTTAAATCCCATATCACTTAACTGCTAAAAACACAGGGTCCTTTAATTTCTCTTTTTCTGCGCTCTCTGTACTGTCACACCTATTTACCCCTGCAGCTGGGTTTCCTTTTTAAGGCATAAACTTCTCACTAACTAATTCTAGGAACTGGAGAAGAGATGCTTCATTCCTTTTAATATCTTTTTTGTTGTTGTTGTTTCCTTTTTCAAATACAATCTTGGTCTATTCCCGCATGACACACAAGGGGGCCATTGACTCAGTGTATCTCCTTTCATTCTGCCTTTCATATGACCACACTGAACATCATGAATCATTGTACATGATACATAACACATCTCGAATTAAGCAATAGGTAGTGAATGACTAATCACCCCGTCTCAATTAAACTAATAGCAGCAATTTTTGTTGCGCTGCGTGTAATTTATTTATAATCACCCTATCTCAATTAAACTAATAGCAGCAATTTCTGTTGCACTGCATGGAACTCAGTGTGTTTTGACAAATGAAAATAAGTTGCTGTTTGCTTGGAGAGGGAAGCGAGACAGAAAGTATTCTTGTACCTGGAAGAGCTGAAAAACCACTGAATAAATTTTTTTATCAGCTAAGCCAGTGAGCAAAACATTCTGAGTCTACCATTTAAACCACAAACTTTTTGAAACAGAGACCTTTTCTTTTGTTCTGTCTCACCATACAAGAATCATGTCAGATTTAACAACTACATAACAAGGCATTAAGCTCAATCATGTCTATGTGATCCAGGATGAAAAAAACAGTATTCCTATCTCTGGGCTATGATATGCTGCTTCTGAAGTTGTTGCTAGTGATTCACAAAATGAGTCTGAAGTTACCATACCAGAGCCACTTGAGAAAACCAGAGGTGTCCCTGTGGTGGCTCTGTGCTCTGATGACCACTCTGACTTTCAAGGTCTCCTGGTATTTGCTCAAATTAAAGCAACCTTTGGTCTGATTTACTTCATACTAGGGACTGGGCTGATTCTAACCCTAGAAATGTGGTACCCTTCTTGTCCGAAGCCACGTGACACTTAGTCTACTAGATTTGTCTTAAAGCAGAGCAAATGTAAATGAGAGAAACATCTGTCCCAATAACTAGAAACATGTTAAAAAAAATGAAGATCTGTTTCTTACAGGATGGTCGGCATCCAATTCCGCTCCATAGCTTAGGATCTGATTGGCAAACCTGTCCAGCTCCTGGATACTTCTTGGGAACCATGGCACTGTAAAACAGAAAAAAAATAGAGACTGGTATGCTTCTTTGTTACTTGGTTTGGGGCCTTCTTCCAGTCTTCCCATTTTTTCATCATAAATATAAAGAAACATACGCAAGGGGCTAAATTCTTTGGGCAGCAATGGCCTTTCCCTGTAGTAGGAGGCAAGAGCAAACCCTGCAAGTTGTCTTGAATTTGTGGCTGTTTCGCACTGATGGAAGAATACAGAGCATCAGGAATGTCTAGCCCCTGGCACAGAGCTGGCTTGTAATGTTTATGATTTTCTGTTTATTATTCTGGTTTCTTGGCTTACCAAAATGTAGGAATTTTTCCAGAATATCTTTCCTTTCACAGTAGCTAGAATCAGCCATTTCAAAAGAACAGCAAGAAAACCCCACAGCAAGAAGTATGTAGGATTATTTGACTCTCTGAAAATCTCTTTCTAAGACTTACTTGGTGGTGTCACCTAAGATAGGATGCTGAAATAAAATGATAAATGGCACCCTAATACCTCAGATTAGCATTTTATTACTGCAGTCATTATATAATAGTGCATTCATTTAATTAGCATTCTGGGCCTGGTTCTCTATTGCCTTGTAACTCACATAATATACACACTTCCTATGGTGCAGCCAGAATATGAAATGTGACCACACCGATTACACAGCATGTAATGCCCATGTGGCCCTCCCTTTACAGAAGTACATAAGGTGGAGGGCAAAGAAGAATCACAGGGCTTTCCAGACGCGATCTGTTCAGATAGGGGAAAGCGGAAGGCAAGTGTCTTCACGGCGATTGCACTGCAATGAGAGGCTCTTTGCAACTCATGAGCTGCATGGAGCAGTCATCCCAGGTCCCACCCCCTTCCTGGAGCTGTGGGCACAGGTATATTCACCCAGTGGTCCACACTGGCACATGTCCCCTCACCAGTGAGAGGCCTGGTGCACACGTGCAGTGGCTGTACCAGGCTGCAGCCTCCTCTTCCACCTCCTCCAGGAGGATCTGGCTGCATACCAAACCAGGGACCCCCTTGTCAGCCACCATTGGGCCTGGCCACCCCAGCCCTCTGCAACGCTGAGACAGGGAAGCTTGATGCAGGGAGCACAGGGACCATGGGCCCTTTCCCCTCCCTTGTTCCATCACCGATTCGGGACGCATATCTGTAGGTACCACCACTAGGTACCACAGGCAGCTGGGCACATCCTGGGATCTGCCAGTGCTGCTGGGTTCAGCTTACTTGGCTTTCTTTTCTGCTGCCTCTTTTTTACATTTTTTGGCCCTTTAACCCTAGCTGCCTGCCTCTTTTCTTTTTCCCTTCCCCTCCCTTCTGCCTGAGTCAGAGGTTACAGCCATACCTCAAGCTAATAGCCTCTGAGAACTTCTCCACTAATTGCTGTTTGAGCCCATGTACACTTCTGTCTCCAAGACACTTTGCTGCACTGAGCTCTATCATTTCTTTACATATGATATGAAAAATAACTCCCTTTTGTTTTAAACTTTATTATTTCATATAATGTTAATTAGTTCATGCATACAAACATCATTTGTCGTTATTCACCTTCTCCAGACCACCTAGGATTTTATAGCTCCCTGTCAGATCCTTCATCTACCATCCATCATCCTGGCTGAGACCTTGCTTGTGTGTTTCAGACACTGAAACCGTGGGCTATCTTTCAGCACTCTCATCTCTTCTCTCTGCACCACTTCCAATTCTACCATACTTTTTCTGAGGAAAGGGCACAAGACCTCCGCCTAAGGATGTACCCCATGCTCAGGCCCTGCAGTCATTTCCTATATGCTCCCCACACTGAGTACAAGTCAGCTCCATGGACTCCGAGGCTTGTATCACCCAAAGGTCTGCTGGTCCAAGCACAGAGGCTCTGAGCAGTCTCTCTATCAATAAAATGTTGCAGTTCATTTAGTGGCTTTCTTGCATGAATGGGTGTCACTTGCTCAGTCAGTGCTTGCAAAACAGCTCATTCCCCTGTGTGGCTTTCTGCTTGGCTGGGAGCACTGCCACTCAGCCATACCTCCCCATTTGACTTTGGGTTTTGTGCCAAGTGAACCTGATCCGCAGCTGGCAGCTGTTGCATGAGCTCCCTGCAGTGCCTTGCTGATGGGGCTCATCCCGGACCTGGATGGACCACCTACGGGATAAGAGGATCACTGTTTCCAGGACTATTCAGCCTTGCTTTCCGCTGAGCCTAACAACACGGAGGGCACTTGTGGAGCTGGGTTTCTGTGAGGCACCTGCACAAAGGGGCTGGTGCAACAACAGCAGATGTAAAGGGCACACTTTGGGTGACCGCCGCTCAGCCTCACTCAGAGTGCTCGCTCCCCCTAACCTGCGCTCACATCCAATGCTCCGTCCGGGAGCCCTCATATTTTTGGCAGGCAGGCCGGGGAAAGCAGGTAGCCGGTGGCTGCCAGCCGGGGGAGGTCGCGGGCTGCCTGGTCTCCCCAGGCTGCAGAGACCCGGCCCGGGGCACAGCAGTGCTGCCGGCTGCGCCTCCCTTTCTCCCGCCCAGCAGATATGGGGTTTGGTCCCCCCACTTTCCGAGCTGCCCACCCTTCTGCTTTGCCCTAAAAAACAGAACTGAACAAGTCACTAGATGGCAGCAGCAGTCCCAGGAAGATCTTCCCAAAATGACTATTTGCTGGGTGTACGCTAGCTCTCTAGTTTCTCCAGAAATACTCTCTCACCTTGCTGTTAGCAACCTTCCTGCACTTCCAGCTCCTTTAGTTAAACCGGTCACAGGGGATGAGTAGAAAAAGGGGTGTTTGAGTCCTAGGGAGGAGTCACTACTCACACCATATGAAGGGTGAGCACACCCAGCCATCCTGCCCCTATTTTCTATATGGGCAGCAAGGCACTGGGTTTATCTCCTAGCTCCACCACTGTGAGCTTTGGGGTGGGGGGGAGGAAATCGCTTCACTGTTTTGTGCTTCAGACTCCCCACTATCAGGTTGGGGTGACAGATGTTTTGGGATCAGGCACTGGAAAAAAAACTGTCTGGCAGCCCCACAGCAAAGGGTTTGTCAGTGTTAGAGCGAATAACTGCTGTTCTCAGGGACGTACCATGACCTGAAGGGTCCAGGTTGTGCAGACAGACTGGTGGGGGGTAAAGTCTGCAGTGGATTTCAGCAATGATGTCTGTAGGGTTTTGCTGCCCTGAATCAGAAAGGTCTAGGTGGGCAGGGTTTGAATCATTGCAACTTCAAGAAGGGATAAAACAGATATATAATAGTGACTTACTTTTATTAAATACATTTTATTCTCAAGATCCCCAAAGTCCTCAGTGCAGAGCTCATGATAAACTCTGGGACAGACTGAATCCCAGGCTGATGCGGTGTCAATCCCACACATGGAGATGGGTGGCTTGTTTTTCCCCTACACAGGAGCAGCACCTTATCTTTTAGGCACGCAGCCCCTATAGGTACCTGATCTATTTTCAGCAGATCTCTGCCCTCCACCCAGGTCCTCTCAGACACCAGCAGCAGCTAAGAGACAGCGGCTCTGAGCTTGCAGAGATGGATGAAGGGGGCAGGCTGTGAAAGGGAAATCCTGAGGACACTTACTGCTATTTGCACCAGCATAGCCGATATTGAGTCCTGCAAAGTCCTGAGCCTTCTCAGCTCCCGTGGAAACAAGAATCAAAGGTGCTGAGCACAGCCCCAGGGCAGGCACTGCCCCAAGTCCACACGGCCCTCGCATCAGGGGCCAGGGTGCAAAAGAGCTACTGCATCTTCTGCCTAGCTGTGGTGTGCCAGGAGGCTGTCTTGAGTCATCCCAGCAACTATTTAAAAGATCAAATCAAATTACCCCCTGGCTGAATCTATCCCATATTTTGTTTGTGACATCCTACTCCAGCCCCGTTCGTTCACCAGACTCACTGTCTGTCTGCACAGCCATTAATGAATTGCCAGGGAAAGCTGTTCCAACACTGGGCCTCTGTGAATGTCTGAGGAGCAAACGTGGGCTGATCAGTAATAAATATTGATTTGTCTGTAAGTGAAACAGCAGCATTTATGGGATCATGCTGGACACCCAAGTGGTGACCAAATTACCATGAGGTCAAATGCTTAGCAGAATGCTAATAAGCCATTTATATGAGGGGCAGCAAAGCAGGGGCAGCAAGGACCTCTGCAGAACTCTTCCATTCGGACCATTGTAAGGAGGGTCAAAGACAGGTCTATGCAATTTATAGCAGTTCAAGGCCCAGGTTTAGCCCTTTTTTAAAAAGTCCCAAATGCTTTGGCCAGCCTCAGGGTTTAGCAAACAAGGCCCCCACAGAACCTCAGCCTCCATCCTGTCTCAGAAATGCAATAAATTTTCTGCATTTCCCTAATGCTGCAACAGAATAATATTTAATACTTTTTATTCACAGGCTCTGAGTGGCCTGAAGATACCCAGCATGTTTCCAAAAAAAGACATGAAGAGATGCACTGTGTTTTCGCAACAAATCTTTCCATGTCTACAAAGGGCTTTTGGCACAGTGACTGCTAACCCATCTCATCTGAAGCTCTAAAACCACCTTTGGATTTAGAGCATTTTGCTGGCCTGCTCTCAGCTAAAATTGCACTGTTGATCCAAACCTGATATTTGTAACTATTTTGGTGTGTAAATGGGAAACTAAAATTACATTTTGCATTTAGGAAAGACCCTAAAAAAAGTTAAAGCGCTCAGACAAAAAAAAAGCACTGTTCATTTATACCTTGCCCAATAAAGCACATGCACATGTGTTTAATGCTGAACTATACAGAAGGGGTAAGGCAAGAAATTTTCTGACTGTCCACGGAGCACTATCCCAAAAATGGCACTGTGTGCTTCCGACAGGAAACTGAGTAAAATAGGGATTTTTTGCTCAAATCATGAGTATAAGCAAAGTGAAGCCTTAACAAAGAAGGGCTGAGACCATCTTCAGGCAGTGATGGAAGAATCAGTCCCATGGAAGCTCAGACTGCCTTCAGGAGAAAACCTTCCCAGGCTTTACCTGCCAGCTGAGAAGAGTGTAACAATGTCCCCATAAACCACATTCCTCAGATTTTGCTCCCTGCAGTCATATTGCTCTCGTTCTGTGTTTTAGGAATAAAATATCACACAATCACATCTGTGGATTACGACCAGATTTGCCACAGCTCTGCCCTTGTAGCTGCCTCAGCCCAGAATTTGCCACCCACAGTTCATATCCTAAGCAGGGCTTGTTTGACCTTTCAAAATACGTCTCTTTGAGGTTTTCAGTTTGACTGGACCCTTACTACTCATGAAAGAAGTTGAAATTGAAAAAAAAAAAAAAAAGAAAAAGGGAAAGGGCAAAAAGAAACATCAATCTTCCTCTCTTTCCTTGGCAATAAATTGCTCCCACTTTATACTATTTCTGAATTACTGAAACTAACAAACAAACACAAGTTATCCTCTCAGACAGAAGGGGATCAAGTCCCTTTCTGCAGCATTGACAGGATAATCTAGCTCAAAAAATCCTTTGATCAACACAGTAACATGCAGTGAAACCCTAATCCTACAGCTGACCATGGGAGTTTTGACTTCTGTGAGGTCCGAATTTCACTCACAAGACTTTCTTGACTGATATTTAGAGCTGTATCTCTATCCGACTCTGGTCTATGCTTATACTCAACTTTATTGCTTAATAAAGTTTATTATTAACTTCTTAATAATAATTAGAAAAACAAAAGTAATGGCAAGCCCTGCTAGGCCCTGTAGCTTTCTTCTGGAAATTAAAAAAAAAAACCCAAAAGAGAACGTCTTTGATTTGACATGATCATAAATCACCTAATCAACCTTTTGTCCCTCCGTCTCATGAATGGAGAGAACTAACTCCAAAGAGTATGTGCCTTCTTCTTTTTCATCTTCAAATGTAATGTCATGGGTAGGACACAAAGGAAACGGTAAAAGGATTACCAGCACTGATCTCAAGAAGGTATTAATGTCCTTTCATGTTGTTCCTAGGAAAGAAGAGAAAGATCCAGACCCAAAGTATTTAAAGTCTGAAATCCTATTAAAATCACATCTGTTGTCTTAAGAGGAATTTAAGTATGTCTCAGACTGGATGCTGGGCAGCCACCACTGTACCCAGCAGCCTCAACTCCAGGAAAAATCTCTGAGAATTAGAAGCATGGACAACTCACAAAATCTTTCCCCTCCAAAGGCAGAATTACAACTGACCTCCCTGGGGTTTCTTCCAGGAAAAGAGAGTTATTCCTGCTTCCACCAAAGTGGATGGCAGAGCCTCCCCAGTTTCAATAGCAGGAGTGAGGGGCATCCACAAGCCCAAAAAGTGGAGAGGAGGGTGGATGGTGTTGGACTCACATGTACCTGTGTGAGGGACAGCGGGAAGCAGGGGCAATGGTCACCCCAGGGGACTTTTCCTCCTCTCCTCTCATCGCAGCCCAGAGGTGCAAGGGTTCTGCAAGGATGCGGCTGCAGCAGCCAGCAGCCAGAGTTCGAGAAACCAAAATCAGAAAGTAAATCCAGGTGTTCAAAGGAGCATGCCAGCCCAGGAGCGCAGGAGGGCAGTCTCTCCTCCTGCCCCATGAGGATGCCACAGCTTTGTGCCAGGCTCTTGGCACATCTGCTACACTGCAAGGTTTGTGCCAGGTTGATTTGTGAGGTCCTAGATATTTCTGGCAAGGGGGAAGGCACTGCAACAGCACTTCACTGTCACTTTTTTTTGTTATGCTGCCCTTTACCAGTAGTTCCTACCTGAATAAGGAGAATCTGGAAGGCAGCTGGACTTCGGGAAAAGGATCCATTGAATAAACAGTTTATAAAGAGTCAGCAAATGAGCAACAACTGGTTTAATAAATAGTTAATTAATTGTTCACCAGAGCAATAGAATCCTTATGTCCTATAGTTACACCTAGTTTTTACCTTATCTACTGGAGACCCTCCAGAAAAGAGCAACAAGACTGGCCACAAGCCCAGAAACCAGGTGCCCTAAGAAGAGAAGGCTGAGGTTGCGCTGGATACATCACCAGACGCCAAAAAGGCTGATCTAAAGAGGAAGAGTATCTTCTGTTCCCAGTGTCAAAGGCAGGCAGGAGGAGAAGTCATCAGCTCTCAGTGCAGCAAGTGAGATTGGATCAGAGCAGAGCAGCCCCGCACTGCAGAGACGTGGAGCCCAGGAAGGCTCCACTGCTCAGGATAGATGGTGGTTTAGCTAGTTCTGCCTTTTGCCAGGTGACAGACCACATAACCCCTTGCAGGACTTTTGTCTCCGTCTTCTGATTCAAAATTTTACATCTATTTTTAAGATACCTTATCATAATTGTAACGTACTCACCTGTCAGTGCTGGGTCTGTATGGACTGACTCTGAATGGACTCGCTGTGCAAGACAGCAAGGTCTGACTGGGTTCACAGGGTCTGTGTATCATTTAAAAGATAAAAAACAGCTTCTTTTCACCTGAGTGCTCTCTGGGAGAAGTGTTCAAGATAGGGAAATCCCCCAGCTGGGATGCACAATGCACAAGCATTGTAGATGTCTCCAGGACACCCTCTTGGTGACCCGCCTTGGGACTCCAGGGAACCATCCTTCCTTATGAAGGCAAAAGGCAGTCATCAATAGGTGACATTTTTCCACAAAATGGCACTGAAAAGGCTTGAGTCTGCTGGGTACTGAACAGGCATAGATTTATTATGGGGATGGGGTGGGAGGGAAAAGGAGGCAGATCAAAGGCCTGGATTGCTTAGGAGAATTGATCTACCATCTACAAACCATGCACCTGCAGATTTTGCTGGAACTGTTTGCCCTTTTAAATTGTGATTGAATTTATGTGGGTTTTTTACTCCAGGAAGAAAGTAACTAGACAGATGTAGTGCATCCCACATGGAAATCCTTGTTGTCTCTCTTTTTCTGTTTTAAGTTCTCATGTGGGCAGAGAACACAGGAAAAGGCTAAAAGCGTACAGGCCCTGCAGTGCTTTTCAGTGCTCAGTGGTCCAAAAGCTGTGGGATGGCAGTCAGAAATTCAGGGGATATGTCATTGGGCTTTATAAGCTAATGTATCTGCGTTAAACGTAGCCGTTTGGATCCCACCTGCACCCCTGTTATTTCTTCATGTTACAGGTGTGTGTCAAGAACAAAAGTTGCCACCCTGCATGACTTACCAAAAGCTGTGTATATAAATCCTGCCTGTTTTAAAACAGGGCAGGGACTGGGAGCAGAAAATAGATGTACCTACAACTTCCTGCACCATTGCTTAGGGATTTCCCTTAGCTTGTAACTCCAATCATCCTTTGATCCCTGCTAACTTCTGCAGGTAGTGTAACAAGCTACTGCAACAAGACTGTCTTTAAGAGACTGTGCGTTCTGCCAACCAACCAGACAGATGACAACATAACACCACAACACCAGTTCCCAAGAGACCTAGTCAGAAGCACAGCAAAAGATGGAGCATGGCAGTTTAAGCTGAGAGAAAAACTTCGTGTGAAAAACCTTACAACATAGGCAAAATAGTCAGAGGGAGGGAAATGCAGCCATACAGATCCAAGAGGAACTCCTTTGCTACAGAAAAGAGAAGTCATTTAAGTATGTGACGTAAATATTCCTTGTCAATATTATCCTTGTCAGTGTATCCTTACCAGTGTCCTTCTTCTTTGTTCGTGAAAGCTCATGGACCGTTGCTCCAATATCATTTCTCAAGGACTTGATGATCTTGTCTAGTGCTGGGACATTCTTGCCTTCCAAGTTAATGAAGAATTCGTACTCATCTTTGTTGAGACGGGAAGGTCGAGACTCAATGTGGGTCAGGTTTATACCTTTTTCCTATGAGAAAGAGAGATTTGGAAAGAAATATGACATAAAGAGTAGCTAAAATTTATGTGTTAGTCAACAACCCATACTATACAATCCAAATAACTCAAAAGTAGAGACTTGCCTCTGGTGGCCACTGGGCTGAGGACTTTCACAACAGGGAGAGAGACCAAAAGGAAGAATGAGAAGGATGTGGGATTCACCAACATAAAGACTACGCACTACATAAACCTTTGAAAAAGATGGAAGCGGGATACAAGTTTTAAACAGGCTTTGTATTGTAAATGGTGACTCCAGTACTGCAAGTACATAATGGGAGCTTGTCTGGGTGGACAAGAACATTTCCCCAGGATCAGCATGCAAAGTAGGCATTCCACCTGTAGAGAACCCGCTCATGAGAAAGCAAATACTGTATTTATGAGCATCTTGAAAAGAGGTTGGAAAAGCAAACAGCTGGGCACCCTGTCAGATAAGCTTCTGCCAAGCCACTGCAGTCACCTGCAAAGCCACCTGCACAGTTTCCAGGGCTGTGAGCAGGTGTTGGGCAGAGATCCAATGGGAAACATGGATCTGCACCAAAAACATAGCCCAGGTTTGTGCAAATAAAAACACGGGTATTTTAAACCACAGAATCACAAAATCACAGAATCGCATAGGCGCTGAGGTTGGATGGGGCCTCTGGAGACCATCTAGTCCAACAGTCTGCTCAGGCAGGGTCCGCCAGAGCAGGTTGCTCAGGACTGTGTCCAGTTGGGTTTTGAGTATCTCCACAGATGGAGACTCCACAACCTCTCTGGGCAACCTGCTCCAGAGTCTGATTACTTTCACAGCAAAGAAATCTTTTCTTTAGCACAGAAATTCCAATTCCATCTCACCAAGTATCTTCACTGACCAGCAGCAGTGCCTCCTGGCTCTGAAGAATGGGATCATTGGCAACTATAGTCCTGATGACTATGGCCAGTGAGTACCTGAGTTCAGACATGCCACCATGTCAATGTGTAAAGCAACAAGTAGCTAAAAATCCTATTTTTCCAGTTACTTAAACACAAGTCCAGGAAAATTTACCTCAGTTTACCTGAACTCAAATGTTTTCCTGGGCGCTATAATTTTAATATGAAAATATTACTTTCTTTTTTTTGAGAAATAACTTTTAAACATATTTCAGTTGGTGCTGACTTTACCACCTGACGTTCCTGTCCGTCTCACACTGGAGCCGCAGTCACGGCACGCCGAGGACAGGTCTGGGCTTCTGTCCCCTGGGAAAAATAGACAAACCCTTGGGGGAAATTTGGGCCTGAGGATCAACTGCAGAAGTGTCAGAGGAGCTGACACAGGGTGTTCAGCAGCCCTGGAGAAGCCGCCGGTTTGTGGCTTTCAGGCTTAAGAAGACCCCAAACTACATGGGGTGAAATGATGGCCCCGCTGGTGTCAGTATCAAACCCCCTGCTGCAGTGGGGTCAGGATTTCATCCATGAAGAAACAGTGCGAGGATCTACTTGTGACCTACAGGGAAGAAAGAGGGAAGCTTTTTTTCTGTACCTCCCGCTAGTTTCAGCTTCTCAAGCCCTTTAAGGTTTTCTTTGCTCCTCTCAGTGCTTGCACAGCGCAGGGGGGCATCTGGCCATCAGTGGCAAAGGCTTCATTCACTCCACCACAAAAGGCAGTTTATTACTTGGTAGGAAACGGCATGCATGTCATTCCTCTGTTTCCTGAGTGTCACACGCTACAGATGAACTTAAATTGTTTGGCTAGATACCAATACAATAAGTTGAAAAGGTCGAAAGCGCATTCGCCAACTGCTGCTCTTGAGAGATGCTGTCCTCACAGGGCTGTCTGGGGGACAGAATGGCTGCCACTGTCCTGGGCCCTGAGGACAATTTGTTTTAGGCCTCCAAAGCCCCGTTTCACAAACAGACCGCACATTGTACCCTCCACTTGGTGAGGCGCTGGGAGGTGGGGCAGCCCAGAGCTGGAAGTCTGGATGACTCAGGGCTCAAACCCTTTGGCAGCGAGCAGGCGCAGGGGCCCCTTTGCTGCAGCCACGCTGTGGAGAGCAGTGCGGCAATGTGGGGCTGGCACCCGGAGCCCAGGGCCCTTCGGCTGCTCCGTGTAGATGGAGAGAGGGTGTAAAACCTCCCCTGTCAAAGGCTCGGCTCAGGCACGCTGAGGTGCTGCCTTACTTTCACCTTGCACTGATGCATTGGGCTGTTGTACTCTGTCTCTGTGCAGATTCATGGGGGAATGGGGTCCTGGGCCCTGACTGGGCTTTCTACATCTTGCAGAGGCTGTGATAACATGGACGTCTGTTTGGTGGCCGTTATCCCCCACTTCCCTCCCCCACCCACAAGTGTTCATCCCTACCTCAGCATCCTTCCCCTGGAGACAGCAAAGCTGTCTGAGAGATCATACAGGTACCCCAACTATACCCTTTTGTTTGGCCAGGTGACTTTTCCACTGTACCAGCTCTTGAACCTGGCTCAGCGAGCAGCTGCACAAACAGCAGTGCCCACAAAATTGAGGGAATGATGCAGAGGCTGAGGAAGAAAAGACAAGCTGTGGGGTGGGCACAAGGCATGCTTAAGGCAGCAGGAGCATCAATGCCTCCCAAAGTATTGCCACAACCTAAGAGAGTGGGAAAAATGAAAAAAAAAGAAGACAGGGAGGAAGGAGCTCATGGAGAGAGTCACCTCCGTTCTTACACCTGGGATAAGCAAAACAGCTTCCTGTAGAGTGTGAAGCTGGTTTGCTGTTTATTTGAGGGCTGCCTGTAGCTGAGCAATGTGCAGAGCCAACCCGTTACCTCTTTGTGCAGAGGCTTCAACCTCACGGCAGAGGAGCTGAAGGGAGAGCCCTTCTGGTCACTGTTTTGAAAGCAAGAATTCAGCAGCATGTGTCCAGCTCCCTGAACTGGCACTCCTGTAGAAACATGCTCTCATATGCTGTGCCTTGCTACTAAGCCCCCAATTTCAAAATATTTACAATGGCTCTCTTACTAGACTGCTTTACAAATCTCAATTTCATTCTAGTCCAACTACTCCATCTAGTGTTTGATTTCCATAGTTTCACATTGTTCAAAACTTTTTTGTATCCTCAGTATTGTCAAATCTTGAAATTGCACCAGGTTTCTCACAGTAGTTGATGCTTTATTTAGAGCTCCAACTTCTGGAGACAAACGGTTACCTGAGGAAGGAGAGTGGGGGCATTTTTTGATGTAGTTGTTTAGTTTAGGCAGTTTTCAATCTCTGGTATTTAGTAGAACTTGAAATCTTGACAATGTATGCCCTCAAAAGACAGCTAATTTTTTTTTTTTTTTTTATTTTATGGAACTTCATTATTTCTGAGCTTTTTTTTTTTTTTTGATGGAACCTAACTCCTAACCTAACTGGGTTCCTAACCTAATTGACGATCTGGGCTGTCACATGTTTGAGGCTGGATTCACACCTGAACTATTAACATTGGTCTCTTCTGCCTTTCCTGTTTTAGAGCTGGTAGGAATCAGGTGAGCCCATGGTTTGAGATTAGATGTGCCTTTTCTGTATTCACCCCATCATTCATTGCAACTGCAAAGAAGTTGCAGCAGGTTGGTGCTTCCCTACTTCTCAGGCTTATGACCAGCATAGAGGTTGAGTTTCTCCTACATGGACACATCCTATCATAAAACCACGTACCTGCTGGAGTGCTTCTGTGTTGGTAGAGGATGGGTAGCTGTTCACCTTGCATTTATTTCAAAGCAGTGTACTAGCCCATTTCTAATATACTTTTTAGCAAGTATTAACAATTCAGAACAGATTTTGTCTTGAGGACTGAGGGCAGCATTCGGTGTAACACCTAATGGAGATCACAGGGGTACAGTATTGCCAGATCCCTTGAAGTTAGCAGAAGTCACTCCAAATTTCTTGCTTTTTTCTTAAAACCTCCAGTCCTGGGGGTAAATTATCTCAGCTTTCATTATTTGAATATCCAAGTTAACTGTGTCTCTACTACTCCCCATTAGAGAAAGAAGTCTGAAGATGTGTTCTCAGAGCTCAAAAATCAAGTTAGAACTAAGTCCATTTTGTGTAAGTCATGATTTTTGAATGACAGAGATTGACGATACAGATATCAGTTTACAACAGAGGCAATGGTGGATGCAGGAGGAGATTGCCCATCTCCCTGCCTGCCTTACCCCACAGTGCTGGATCTCAGCCTTGGCTCCCTCTCCGAGGCTGTGAAGCAGCTCCAGACCCTTCCCCAGGCTATTCCAGTTATGCCATCCTGAACGAGCATTTCCTGGGCTGCAGCTGCCCTACACTGGCGTGATCAAACCAGCCTGGTGTTACACTACTTAGGCAGTCTTGCAGAGGTCACCACCAAGACGTTTTCATCTCACCCTCAGAGAGTTTAATGGTCTGAAAAATGGTCTGGAAAAGAGAAGTTGTGTTTTTATAGCTACATGGGGAACCTTTCAGTGGGGATGGATACTTTCTGGGAACGTTAAGGGCTACTGCTTCCCATGGTGTTCGTACGTCCCTCTGTTTACGCATTACTAAATGCTCCTGTATACGGTTGCTAAAACTAAGTACAGCTGTGAAATCCATCTGCAGCTTGTTTTCATGATTGTTGTCATTAAGCAAGTTTGGCTTCATCAGGAGATCCCACATTGTTACCAGATGAAGAACCATTGACAGCGCTACGGTGCTGCTAATCAACATTCAGTGAGAACTTGGGTGAAATCTCCCAAAACAAGGATTTACTTGCACTTTCCTGATAGAAAAATAAGCAACATGTTCTTTTAACCCTTGCCACGGGTTAGTTCAGGGCTTCATGAAGGAGGACACTTTCAGAAGCACAAGTAGAAACTCAGTGCCTAATTTTCACAGGAGATCAGGGGAGTTAGGAAGTTACAGCGATGCCTTCAGCCATGGTTTCCCACAGTGAAGACAAAGACAGCTGTCTGGTTCAGCTTTACTGTCCAAGGGCCTGCTTCTTAGCTGAAGACACTGCTTCCACATTTTCTCCTTCACATCTGCTACGGTCTTCCTTGCATGACAAGCTCACGGAGCCAAAAGGACCCAGAGTTGGCCCCTGCCAGCAAACAGCTCCAAAGGGTAGCCGCCCTGGAGCAGCCCCTGGTGTCCACCCCTTTGCACTTCTGCACCAAAACTAAAGTTTAGTATGAGGCATTCAGCACAATCCAGCCACAAAACACATGGAGCGGGACAGACCAAAAAACATATGTGACAGCATGTGGCACTGCACAAGCATCCAGCAAGAAGGCACTCCTCTCTTTAAACTCATGTTGGTTTACTAGATCAAAGAGGCCTGTTCTCTTGGCCCTGGAAAGAGGAGAGCTCAGACTGAGGTCATGGATTTTGAGCAGTGAGTTCAGGTGTAATAAAACGATTGTAGATGTGCATATGCATACTGTGATGAAAAAACAAGTCTCTTGGGAAAGGCATGCCTGGCCTGCTCACCTATCACTGCGGACATGTCCAACACACCCCCTGGCCAAAGTGACTGCTCGCTTCTCCTGATTTGGAAACAACCCAAAACACTGCAGAGCCAATACCTTCCCAAAGGACAAAGAGATAACAGTCACTTTGGATTTTCTGTTGAATAAAGTAAGCTCCTAAACAGAAAAAGAGCACAGTCATCTTTACTGGCTCTGAAAGCACAGGGTCTCATTTAGTGCAGCCCGTTACACTCATCCAGTCCTCCCACTGAGCAGTAACTTACTCCAGGAGCTGGAGTACTACTCAGTGAAAATCAGTGGGGCTGCTTTTGAGCTAGAGCCATAACCACTGTAAGAAACACCACTGATGGCTGGACCTTGTACTGAAGTCTTGCTCTGTATTTGGGAAGGTCACGCAAGTGAAGAGAAGATGGAAGGCTCCTCTCTGAGAATGGGTTGAGCAAACTTGTAATATATTCCAACCCAATGTTTGCCACATACTACAGCTGACATGTCTTCTACTACTTGTAAATCCATCAGGAAAAGAGCTTTGGAGGAAATTAATGTATTCACAAATTCATGTGGAAAAATTTCAATTAAAACTTAGGGCAGGCCTTTTTGCATGTTGAAATGTTTAGTTCTGATATTTTTTAATGATTAATTTAACTTTGGAAAAGCCAATCTTTGAGGGGGGACAACTTTTTTTCCACTTTTTTTCTTTCAGAATGGACTTTGTTGTTGTTTAAAAAAGTGATCTGAATTTCAATAGGCTTTTATCACTGCAGAGAAAAATAAACATTCCCATCAAGTGTAACTTTTGGTTTAACCCAAAATGCTCTGCTTTGCTTTTTCAGTTTTGATAAGAAACCTGGAAGATTTCTGTCTTTTTCTGACCTGGTCTTATACTCTGTAACTTTTTGATTTGTCCAGTGAATCAAAAAAGAAATGTAACTCCACAATGACTATTCTGTCTTCCTGATTTTAAGTATGATATTTTGCTTATGTGTGATGTTCTGTTTCAGACTAAGGTATCTATTTGAGTTTTGGCTTCCTAGCTATGATCTTCTGTAATAGCATGAGACAAATAAACAGCATATGGCTGTACCAAGCAGTGCCTTAGTGTTCAGCAGGTCCTGTTAAAATGAAGTTGGTGTAAAGACTCTGCTGGCTGGTTTATGCTGTCTCTATGGCCACCCTCAAGCCTGCAATGAGGACAGAGGTGTTGCCCAAGCAGAACCCATAAGGAAGCTGTATGCACACTAGGACAGATAAAGATTATGGACAAACAGGCTTTTCAAGTGCAAAATAATTGGGTTTGATAAGCAGAAAGTGAATCTTTACCACATCTCAATACACACACAGAGCAGCTAGTGTGGAAGCAAAGTGGATTCAGTTTTAACAATCTGCTTATTGCTGGGCATGATTGAGCTGCTATTACATTACAGCGCATGTCAGAGTGCGTGTCTGGCCCTGCGGACACTGCCTTTCCACAGGGAAGGTGGAGAAAGGACTGCAGGGACTCCACTGCCAACAGTGGCATAGGGCACCCTGGGTGCAGAGCAGTCCAGGAGGAGCACATTCATGCAGCCATGCAGTGATTTGCAAAACAGAGGGGAGACAAGAGCCAGGAGTTGGAAGAGCTTAGGAGCCTGCTGAGGTCTGGTGTTTGGAGGGGTCTTCCTGAGTGCTACTTGTTTTTGTGTGAGAGACTGGGAAAGGACTCTCCTCCCGCCCAAAGTGGATGTTTAACCCTTCCATAGTCATGGTCTGGGTTTGCTTTTAAAGACAGTGTGCTGGTTTGGGCTAGGATAGAGTTAATTTTCTTCATAGTAGGTAGCATGGGGCTATGTTTTGGATTTTTACTGGAAACAGTGTTGATAATACAGGGATGTCTTCGTTATTGCTGAGCAGTGCTTACAGAGTCAAGGCTTTTTCTGCTTCTCGCACCACCCCACCAGCGAGTAGGCTGGGAGGATGCACAAGAAGTTGGGAGGGGACACAGCTGTAACAGCTGACCCCAACTGACCAAAGGAATATTCCATACCATATGACATCATGCTCAGCATATAAAGCTGGGGGAAGAAGATGGAAGGGGGGGGGGTGTTCAGAGTGATGGTGTTTGTCTTCCCAAGTAACTGTTACGCGTGATGGAGCCCTGCTTTCCTGGAGATGGCTGAACACCTGCCTGCCCATGGAAAGTAGTGAATGAATTCCCTGTTTTGTTTTGCTTGCATGCACGGCTTTTGCTTTACTTATTAAACTGTCTTTATCTCAACACACAAGTTTTCTCACTTTTACCCTTCTGATTCTCTCCCACCATCCCACCAGGGGGATTGAGTGAGCGGCTGTGTGCTGCTGAGATGCCAGATGGGGTTAAACCACAATAGTCTTTTTGGCACCCGACGTGGGGCTTGAAGTGTTCAAGATAACAACAGATGTGATTGGAATGTGCTAGATCGAATTTATAGCTGTTAATTGCTGTTTAGCTATTAATTGACAGGTTTCTGTGCTTGCCATGAGGCTTGCTTGCCCTACGATAGTAGAGTCTGGTGCTCGTTACTGGCTGCTTTTTTGCTTTCACTGCTTGCTGTACTGCTTATCATCTTACTCTGCTGTGCTTGGGAACATTTTGATAACAGCAATGGCCATGCGCCGGGCTGGCAGACGGCCAGGGCATTGCTGCTGTTTCTGCACTGCTGCACTGGACAGGCTGGAACTCCAGTGTGAACTCAAGTCAAAGGGACTGTGACCTGTGGATGAGTCCATGCGGGAGCAGGGCACCCCGAAGCATCTGTGGCCATGGATAAACCCATGTTAGAGCACATATATCTCAAAGTGTCTGTGCCACAGCAGGTATACCTCTGAAGGGATTGTGGCCCAAAGATAAGTCCATGCTGGAGAAGGTACACCTCGAAGCATCTGTGCCTATGGATAAGTGCATGCTGCAGCAGGTACACCTTGAAGCATCTGTGGCTGTGCATGAGGTCATGCTGGAGCACCTCAAAGCATGTGGCCATAGACAAACCCATGACAGACAGAAATGCTTTCAGCTTAAAAAGCCATATAGTCTTTTTTAAATATGTGCCTGCCTTTCTGAGGGTCCAGGCCTTCTTCCATAGAGACTGCTTGCTCTTTTTTTGGGCATCGTGCATTGGCCCAACACTGAAACGCATTAGAGAGAATATGAATCAAGAGTAAACATAAGAAAAAAGTAGATATAATAAAGTACATTTTGGACATAAAGCCAGCAGACATAAGGAGCTGAGTACATAGAGGAGATTCCTCAGAAAAAAGCCTTCAAGCTACATAGCAAAAACAACAGTTGTCACTGTATCCTCATACTTGAGTGCAAATGGAACCTGAACAGAAAATAAGAGTTTGGGTCTTTGAGCAAAAAAACAAACATGAGAGCATGCAGCACACTGTCAACTGCATGAGCAACCCTGAGAGATGTTTAAGTAGTACAAACATTAATGTTTCCCCAAAACACACTGAAATTCTCTTAAACTTTGTGTCTCAGTTACAGGATATAATTCTGTGCCATGAGTACTCTCTCTGTAGCCACTGGCCTTGTGCCTTCACCTACCTCGATATGAGGCTCCTCTACCTTCAGTCCATCCTGACCCACAGAGAGGGCTTACCCAATTCATCTGGGCTGTGTTTGGACACTACTTCCTTCCCTGGGATGTTTGCCTCCTGGGCGAATACAGATTACGTCTGGACTGGGGAGCAGAGGTGGTGTTTGATGATCCAACAGTCCTGGATGTCCTGTTATCCAAGTGCAGGGCCAGGCTGGACCACAGCACAGCTCCCTTTGGGCTCTTGCTCCCCATGGAGATCAAGCTGTGGTGGGGGCTAATGCCTAGCCAAGTTTCATGCCAGCACAGAAGTAGGACATGGGTGGGATGTGAACCTGGGAGTGAGGAGCTGCTCCTGCATCTCGGCCAGGGACACAGGAGTGACTGAACAGCCCTCCCAGAGTAACAGAATTTTTTTCTCCAGCTCCTAAACCAAGGAGAGGATGAACCTCCCCAGGTCCACACAGACACCTACTTTACAGAAAGGCAGCCTGGCTGCTGATAGCACCAAGAGATCTCTCCTTTCTTTAGGTATCCCCTCAATTCCTCCTTGTCCCCACCCTTCACCTGCGTATCACCACCTTCCCCGTCTCTGTTGCTGATGTCACTAAGCACAAAGTCTGTGTCTCTGAGGCACCATGATTATGGTCTGGGTGGGAAAGGGTGGGGGTTTTCTCAGACGTACATGTCCATGAATCTTACACAGCTGTACAGAGGGCGAGGTCCTTTGCGTTGAGTTAGAACAGCCCAAGGGCTGCTCTGGTTTAGACACCCCAGCACCCATGAATTCATTAATGACAGTCCTGAGGAGCTGAAGCTGCAGGTCAGGCTTGTACCACTAAATCCCTTCCCTCTAGCCCTACTACACTGCCAACAGCATGCAAAACCGGCACAAGAGCTCCTATGCCTGGTCTCTTGTCAAACCTTGGTGCTGGGGGAGACTGCAAGTTTGCACAGAAAGAATTGGCCTCCTTGGGATGGGAAACGACCACAGTGCAGACATCTTTAGGTGAGCCCCATCCCCTCAGTTGCTGTCAGGGTCACTTGGGAAAACTGTCATTCAGCCGGTCTAGTTTAGGTACCTGCTTTGGGGCAAGAAGAGTCATATGCAAGGAGTAGCTATTTCTCTCCTTCCTATACTAGCTCCCCTGCAGATTTTCCTTTAAGGCTGATAGCAATTTGGTTAGTACACAGCAATGCATTTAACAAGAGCATATCAACAGGCTTCCTTAGTTCACCTACAGACATGCACGCTGCTGACATACAGACATCTTGCAGGACTGTTTTAAAATGGTCATTTCACAGATTTAGACTAGCTCTGCTGTCATTGCTATGAATTTCCCCTCATCTTAATGAATCAAATATGTCCTATAACTCATAATTATTTTTCATTTGTACTAATACCACACAAACCTTTCTTTCCTTAGTCAATTCAGTTCATGAATGGAAAGTATGCAGGCCACAACTTTTTACAGTGTTCTATAGAAAGAGCTGCTTTCAGGCACAACTATTACATGATGACGTTCTTTAAAAAAAAAAGTCACAAAACCAATATAACAGAGTGTATTTGCTAGGGAGCACAGGGTACACAGCTGTGTGTGTTGCAACACAGCCATCCTGAATTGCAAGGATTTCGTGCTTTTCAAATGGCATCCATGACATCTGGGAAATATTTCTGGAAGAATAAATAGGCACACGATGTCCTGAAAGGTAAATGGCTCCTTGTTTCCCCAAAAGCTTTCCAAATGAGTCAGTACAAGCAGCTGAGTTCCT